>NC_087529.1:3632000-3934666 GCF_963921805.1 Phalacrocorax carbo
CTGAACTTGATACTAGATCTACCAGTATTCCTTAAGATGACTGAATCACCCTTTATGGGGAAGCACTGGGTACTAAGGACAATCTGAGTAACTAGGTTTTTAGATGTGCAGCTAATGCATTGCAGCCTTCCCCTGAGGATCTTAGGCTGTGGAGTTACCTTTATTCCAGCTGCAGCTGTGTCAGCTAAGGAGGCCACTACCCCTGCTGGAGGTCACCGCCGCATCCTATATGCTGGCTGAGCTGTTTATGTCATTGTCTCCCAATCTGTTTCTGCCAAAAGTGGGCCAGATAAGCTTGAGCTATTTAAATAATAACTAAACCCCTGATAAATCAGGTAATTTAGACTGAAATTGCATAGTGAACAATCATGCAAAAAATGTAGGGATGGACCTGGAGGCAGTAAACTTCCAGCAAGAACATGGTCATGAACAGGTTAAAGCACTAACAGAAGAACACAGCTTAATGGTTGTACACCTCAAACCATGCTGCAATTTCCTGAATTCCCCGAGATCACTCACTGCCTCTCCAAAACAGTTTAAATTGTTTATTTTGCCATTACACTTGAACACATTCCATTAATTATTTGCAAAGGTGTTTCACTTTTGCTGAATACCTGGAACTCTCCGCCCATTGCTCTCTAGTTATGATGCAGAGGGAAGTTCTAGGTTGGATCCTCAACTACAGCATGGCTGTAGTGAGTTTAAGTGGTTTTTACAGGCTGCTCCATTTTGCCATGTAATGAGCAGAGTACCTCATACAGACTCTTCTGCTGAGATCATGGGGAAAAACAGAACAGTTCTGAAGTAGAGATTTTCACAAATTAAAAAAGCTCAGCATTTAAGTCTTATTTCAGGTTGTAACTTTGTATTATTTTATGATGCAGTTAAAGGGCACAGATTCTTTGTCCCCAGCTTCAGTTTCTGTGAACTAAGTAAAGATTCCCTTGTTCTGGAGGGGAGGGAGAAGAAGGGGACAGTACAGAGGCACAGATGTTCTCAGTGTCTGTACAGGCATTGAACCATTTGGCACAGATGTAAGATAAAATGAACAAATACAGACCATCTCCTTGGAGAATGTGAAGAATGTGGAATTTTGAGCTGTGCATGCAGATAAAGACCCAGCTTCCAGTATCTGACCCTTTTTGTCATTTTTGCCTCTTGCTCTCTGATGTATTATTTTTGGCAGCCTTTCTGGCTACAAACTCCCTGAAAGCTAATAGAGTCTGTCTTTTTTCAATAGCCAGCGTTGTTTGAGAGCTGTTGTGTTTATTGAGTCATAGGGACAATAAGGAATGGGAAGACATTCAGAGTAGGTTATAATTCAAAGATATGTCTTTTGCCTATTTTCTTTTACAAACATTTAATTTGACGCAACCTTATTACATCGTTGTGGTCACCCACGTGACCATAAACTGATTGTGACTTTCACCAGAACGTGTGTGTAACCACATAGTATTGTTAGTTAAAACAGTATTGTTAAACTGAGTGGTGTGTACTCTTGCAAAAATGAAACTTTGACCCAGTTGGTAACATATTTAAGCTAAGAGGTATTCCCCTCATCCTGAACAGCCGTATCTCGAGTTGAGCATTTCGGAGTGGTACAAAGCTGTTTTCATTTTGATGTGAATTCCATAGACTCAGTGAACGTATTGAGCTGGTGGATTTACAGGGTGATTTTTATGACCCACTCTGAAGGGATGCTATTTCAACAGTCTCCTCTTAAAAGCTAGAGAACCTCCTACTCCTCCATGGTTGGTTATAGCCAGAGGAACTATTGAGGAGGGGTCAGCAGCAAAACCCCAAGTAAAATCAATCCTATTGCCTCCCCTAAATAGGTTTTTTCCCCATTGATTTGTAAGCCTTAGAAAGAGCCTTTTCTAAGATTTCACAAGAGCGTTAGTTTCTAAACCTTTATTCAGCTTCCTAGCAGAAGGGGAGTTCTTAATTATGAAAAAGAAAAAAAAATAGCACAGATGCTGCAAGGTATTAAGTCAAGAGCTTTATGAAGGGGACAGCTTGCTTTCCCACTAGTGATAGCTAAGCTGGGTGTTCCTAGACATTTCTACTGGGTATATTTAGAAAGGAGGTCAAATATTAATCTACAGCCAGTTTAACTTAGGAATATCTCATTTTACAGTAGTATTTTTCTCTCACATTCGATACAGTTGGAAACATTCTGGTGTGGAATTTGTAACCATTGTAAAATGTGTTTTGATCTCTGACTCAGAACCGTGTCTGATAGCCAAAATCTTTAATCTCAGCTTAGATATAGTGGAGCAAGGTCTGGCAAGATGCCTAGAGGATCTAGGTCTTCATTACAGCTGAATCTTTTTTTTCCTTCACTGTGCTGTAATGAATACCAGAGCACATGGGGCATGTGGGGCTGGTGACATGATGGAGACCAGCAAGTGACTCAGAAGTTACGGGGCTGTGTGCAGGTGAATAGGAGAGGCTTGCGGCACTTAACCAAAACGACTGTTTTAAAACGCAGTCCATCTTCGGACTACTGGCTGTCTCCTGGGATAAACAGAGGAAAACACCCAATAAAACTGTCTATAAATTGACTGAGCTTGTGGTCAGGTGTGAACTGAAACAGTAGGACTGTTTCCCCTGAAACAGAATAACAATCCAAACTTCCTTCTCCATCCACCACTCTTCCCTGACCCTCGCTTTTGGTTGTGTTCTTTTGCATTTTGCTGTCAGAAGCAGACAACTGCTTCAGGGGCCCTTAATACTTTAATAATCATTGACTTTCTCCCAAAGCTTGTTTCCCAAAGGGAGTGATGTTTGCTCATAATTACGCCTGAGAGACAGAATATTGCAATTTTGAAGCAGGATTTAGACATACTCACTAGATTTCTTCAGTAGTAATTAGAAAAATCTTTTCTTCATGCTGCCTCTGTTTTCAAGATTTGTCTAGTGCCTGTCCTTTATTAGGTATATGTAATATCTTTCTACAAATATGGAAATATTGCAGCAAGCTTTCTATAAAACACGCTGAGTACAGAGGTATTCTTTGTCTTGGTATAGTTTGATAAACCAGTTACGAAATCATTGCACGTATGAAAAAGATGTGATTCATTACTGCAAGAAAGGTATGTATGTTTTAATCATGGGGTTTTTTTGGAAGACCACTCTAATTTCAGTTCAGCTTACTGATGATGCTGCTGTTATAGGAGATAAATAAAATGGCCTGTCATTTTGTGTCACCCAGGAGAAAGCTGGGGACATGCTGCTACTGTCCGTTTAATCTTTCACTGGGACAACAGTCAGAGGTAAGTGAATAAGGCCAGTAAGGTACATAATAATATTGACAAGTGTGACATTTGAGAATCTTTTTCAGACTGGCCCTAGTGGCCAAGGAGGGATTTGAATTTGACTCTGGCCTTGGTTTACCATGTCCAGGACTACTGAGGCTCAAGAAGAGCTTTGTAGTTCAGCCTAAGATGGCGTGGGCTGCACTGTCACACTCCTCCTCCTCACCATGGTCAGCTTGCTGCAGCGCTGTACTTTCTATCTGACGAGATGCCGTTTCTCATCAAAATATACCACCCTAATGGCACTCAGGAGGACAGAGAGACTCCCCAGGCCTCAGTGGCAGCCATTGGACCTTTCTGCTTTTGAATGCAACAGGAGGGTTCTGCAAAACTGGACAGCTGTGCAGATACCAAGTTACAGTGATGGGCAGAGAGGTAGAAAGAGAGCAGCATTTGCTCCCAATGCAGAGCTGACCTATGGGGGATGATTTTAGAAGCCCAAAGGAATGGGGATGACCCTTCTAAAACCAGGATGAAGTTCTGTCTGTTGCAGTGAGATCTTTTCTGTTTCCTGGTTCTCTTTTTCCTGTCTTCACTATACTGCAAGCTCACTTCTCTTTCCTGGTCAGTTAAATTTGTCTTGTATATAGTATCACAATGCAGCAACTTGAGGTTAAGAAGCCTTACTTCGATTCCCTGATCTTCTGCAAACAGCAAACAAAAATGCTACTGGAATGTTGTTGTGCATAGTTTTGCTTGTTTGAACTTGTAAGAGAAATGCAGTGACACTTTGTTGTGGAGTTTTGTTTTTTAAATTCTGAGTTTGAAGGCAATGCAGAATGATTACAGAAGGCTGTTTAATTTGGAATTAAATTAACATCGCTGATTAGTTAACAGCCTTTATAAGACAGAAGTTGCATCAACATAATGATTGCAGAGTGAACAAAAGTTAATTTTATATATCAAAAGTAAAGAGGGTTTTTTTTTTCTGCAACACAGCTAGGAAGGTTGTAGATACAGGCTCCAGAAAGCAAGCCAAAGAGAAGCAAACATGTTTTATTCACTGGTCTAAATATGCAGCTAATACAGAGCGGGGCCTGCAGAAACTTAGCAATTCCGATTACAGCTGCCTATCTGTAAAAAGCAGAAATAGTTAGATTCTGTTGCATTTTTACACTAACCACCTATACCTGATGATCCATCGTGGGTTTGTTGTTCTTATTTTTATATGAGCTTATTGAGGCGCAAAGATGACCATTTGAGAACCCATTTGCCTTTTTCTTTTTAAATTCTGCTTTGGCCAAATATGATACCTGTCTCTTTTTCTCTACTACTGAAAATGTCAGAGCTTAATTATAAGGGTTCTCATTGCTGTGAGGAAAGATCCTGTTGAGTCAGAGGCACACAGCAGAGCTCCAGCTGAGCGCTTGTAAAAGCATGGCTTCTGCAGCTTCAGATTTAAGCTATTTTGTAAAGTGTAACCCACCACTTTCATGTTATGAGGAATTCCCTGTGTAGCTAATGTGAAGTGGCATTGTTCCTCAGGCTGTAATTACGTGCTCTCTAATAGAATTGCACCTCAGGGAGGAAGAAATACCCCCAAAATAATTAACAGGATCTTTGGCAGGGTGTCCTGATACAGGGAGTAGAACTCTTTCTATATTGGCTTTCCAGAATTGTAAGTTCTGGGGAGGTGGGCGCGGTGCACACTAGCAGCCCTGGGACTGGCTGAAAAAACCCTTGCTTTTGAGCTGCTTTGCAATCTTCTGTCCATATCATTCAAGCGTCTGTTGGGCTAGGCGCTGTATAAGCACAAATCAAGATGTATTGCTTAGAGTCTAAATGTACGAAATCGAGGAAGTGTTAGAGGAGAAATACAAGGGGAATGATTTTCTCAAGGTTATGCTGTATGTCATTGGCAAGGTCAGGCTTAGAAATAGAACATCTTATTCTCATTCTCCATCCCCTAGGTTATATTGACAGGCTTGTGAAATCTCTAGAAAAAACCTCCCTAGAAGTATTTGAATTCTTGAGGGTATCTCCCAGCTTTGAGAGGTCAATGAACAAATGATTGCTTAATGGAGTAGGAAAGAGCTGTGCTCAAAACCATTTCTGTTTGCGTTTTAAGGAAGTGGCATTTGGAATTAATTCATAATGAATATTGTTCCAAAAACATGATCGAATGCTGTGATGAAACAAGGTTAATTAATCATTCCCTCTTTTTAGTAGGTCTGCATTGTATTTGAGCTGACAGGTCATGCAAGGATGGGAATTTGGTATCCACAGTTTAAATAAGCTATATGGAAATACATACATACGAATTCCACTGGTCACCTACCCTGTGATCGTGGGAAAGCTTGGGCTGGTCATTTGGTTACTTGGAATTTTTATAATTGTATTCACTAATCATAATTATCTGTTTTTTGTTTAACCAGGTTGGCAACGCTGTACAAATCACCGAGTCAGAAGGAGGCAACCATACCATATCACATTACAGTTAGTATTTCTTTTGGGACGGAGATACAAGGATGGGAGCAAATTGTTAGCCATAGAGGGATTTCCAGACACACAGACAAATCTGAGAATGATGTTTGCTTTCTTAGTGTTGCCTTTCAGTTGGCTTCTGAAGGTCACCAGTAATACTGGGATGTCTCCAAGTTTATGAATATTTTGCACCTTTTCTCTTTAGAAAAATGACCCAGCGTGTTAGTCCTCTTAGAGTTAAAACATTTTGATTTCTAGATCAAATTTACAGGCAGCCTGTCCCCATCTGTTCTTGTGTAGTACTGCTTATTTTATCTGGCCTTGATGTTAACTTTTGGCCTAAGTGCAATTACAGAGAACAATTGTGTACTCTCTGAGCCTTCATTTTAGGAGACTTGAACAAGCCAAGTGTTTTTCTCCCCTGTCAGGTAGGTTATTGTTTCCCTAGTGGCTCTTCTCTGTATCTGTTCCAGTTGATTTTATTTTTTTAGGGCAAGGGTGACCATACATATTTCCACAGCTCTGTTTTAAGTGCATTGCCTGATGTAACCTAGGTTGTATTTATCTTTTTCATAGCTCCATCCTACTGGCGACGCTATGACCAGCCAATATATACAGATTTTTTGTCTTCTGTCACTATCATAGGAGGAGCTTCCAGCTTCTGGCTGGAGTCTTTTTCATCCCTCGTTAAATCCTGTGATTATTTTCTTTTGTGGAGTGCTTAGATACATATTAATGAGAATACATACTGTCTGAGCTGTATTTAGGTTTAAAAAAAACCCCACTACTCGACTCTTATATCTTCAAATGCCAGATACATAGGTACATGCCATAACTATTTGCTATGTGTCCTCATGGAAACACGTTGCCATAGCATTTCCTGCAGATTTGAATGCTGCCATAAGATGAGATCTTCAAAGTATTGAACAGAAATCAGATAATTTTTTTTTCACTCCTGAATGTATTCACCTGGACAGAAGAAATACTGGGAATACATATATATTCTTAGTTCTGTAAAGACTGGAATGGTAAATGGGATTACGTCCCAAGGCTGTTTGGATCATGGGATATGAGTGTGCAGCCCTTTCTCTCCAGCTGACAAACAGATGGATTTTATCTTAGTTTGATTGCCTTTTCCTTTCAGTTTTATATGCATTATAAAACAGCTACGCTCTCTTCTTCTGTGTGAATGCACACAATCTTGAAATACAGTTGAGAGTCTATCCTAATCAAAGATTAGTTAAAACTTGAGATTATCCCTTTGTTTTTCCCTTAATCCTGTTGAGCTGCTTCAGCAGACAGTTTCTGTAAGTAAAAAATTTATTATCCCTGCTTCTTTCATGAAATTCAGGTCTGATGGTACCAGTCTGCTGTTACCATTTCTCATTCCCTTCTCTGTAGTTAAGCTGGAAGATGTGAATACACGTTCAGTGTTTCCAAATCTGATCTAGCGCATCTATGTATAACCAGCATACAAAAAAAGATCATTAAAAAAAAATAAACTCCTCAAGCCTAGATCCTCAAAGATGTTTAAGCTTGTGCAAATTAGGTGCTTTGGTACCGTTGACAAACTGGCTGTTCAGTGCCTGTAAGCCAATGGAGAAGTGTGTAATTTGGTGACCGAGCTCTAGTTCTCTTTCAGCTGTGTCCTTTCCAACATGCTGGCAAGTCGGTCACCACTCTGAGCAAGTGTGGACCCTGCAGAACACCTACCCAGTGAAAGAGTTTCATTCAGAGGCTGATAGGGATTCATTCTTAAATGCAGATTATAGAAATATAAATTGATTTACGCACAAGGGAGTAAATAGATCATCTGACTCACCTAAATTTCCCAGGTAATATGTGACCTGATTATTTCATCATGAAAGATAGAGACCCAGGACCTATATTCTGGGTAGGAATTGACAGTATTTCCCTGAACTATGGTGGGTCTGCCAGACTAGCAATGAGAATACTGCTCAAGTAATAAAGCCATCTATCTTTGTCAATCTTGATGCAGTCTGTAGACACCAGAAGATGTTAAAGAGCAACTCAAAATGACCGTAGACTGTCTGAGCTTTGTGGGTCCTTGGTTCCATTAGCCACCTAAAAACCAGGAACAAGCTTCACAAATATGCACAAAATTCTTGTATTTTTGAGGCGCTATGCCCAGAAGGTACATGCCTGTAACTAAATGGAAAACATCCATACTAAGTAGCCTACTTTATCGTGTTCTGGCTTTTATAACCATTGGAATGCTTTCCCTGGGAGTCTAGCAGGCTGGATTAAGTGGATTCTTGGCTACAGATCCACCTTTGTGCCTAAGGGAGATGGCAGAGATGAGATGCAAGCAGCAGTGAAATACTAAACTTGAAGATTCCCCATTATGCTATTTAGAATAACACTTGAGTTGCTTAGAATAGCAGAGGGACTGCACAAATTCTGCCCTTGTGGCACCGCTTGCTATTTGTTCCTTTAAAAACATAGCAGGCTGTGTGAGGTGAGGCATTTAGAAATAGAAATACAGAGATGGGAGACTTAAGCAAAGCATTTTGATTGGGTTTTGGTTTGTTTTGGATTGATCTTGGTGTGGGACACGCTGGCATTTTAAGAAAGTCACATGTCTGAAAGTATTTCTACCTGCGCTTTCACACTGCATCATCCTAAAATGTCAGCTTTCCTGAAATGCGTTCATCCCCACATCGTCTCTACCTGAGCACTTAGGATCCCCAAAGCAATTTATTTTTCTGATTAACCCATTTTCCTCTTAAGTCTGCACTGCAGTGAGAGTCTTCACTGAGCTGTCAGCACTGCTCCCTGCATAGCATTTGTCTGGAGATGGGAAGAGAGGCAGCTGCAGGCTTCACATAACATCTCAGTATCTCCATCTGCATTGATGACATGTTTAACTAACTGATTCTCCAGATCTTTCATATTTTAAAATCTTTTAAAATCATGAAATTGTGAGCTAAGGTAACAGAAAATACAAGTGGTACTGAGCCAAATAGATCACTTCAAGCTCTCTCCTGAGTAGCAGCATCTAGTTTTCACTTCTACATTTAGTTTTTGGCAGTTAAATGTTCTCATCCCATTGTGTCCCATAAATCACGCTGCTGGGACGGTCTTTGCAGTCTAGAGACTGATTCAGATACGCTGTTCTCTTACAATGTCTCATTGATGTTTTCAGTTCATTAAGTAGATACATGAAACAAAAATATCCTGGGTTTTAGAAGTTCACAGTTTTGTTTCTGAAAATGACTGAGGCAATTAATCCAGTCATCTCCTTGCTTCTGTGGGAGCTCGAATAAGGGCTGAAGGATTTGGCTTTTAATTTATGTAAATAGTCAACATAAGTTAATTTACAGAGAAGCAGTGCTTCATAGCCATAGGGGTTATTAGTGCTAAAATGAAAATGATGGCCTGGTTGGTGAAAATAAAATATCTTTACAAAACAAAATGAAGAGACACAGTTATTAGTTGGCATGTGTGTTGAAAAGCTTGCAGTTCTGAGCTTAGCCTGGTCTATAAACGTTCTGTGGCTGCTCATCTAAAATAAATGACAGCATCATACCTCATTCTGATCTTCTGGGAACTAGTTACTCATACTTTATATCCACAGAAGTGTTATCACATGATTTTGCTTATATGTTACAGTCTCATGGCTTCCGAGACGTGCAGCCTCCAGCTGTCACTCAAAATGCAGAAGATACTGAAATGAACCCTCGCAAACGGCCGCGGAGAGAAGAGGAAAAGCAATAGCGATTCAAAAGTTGAATGTTAAAAAATGTGTGCTACATGAGAAGAGCTGCATAGTGAACATGCAACCAAAAGTAGCCTGAGAGACTCTAACTTAAATTCCTGCTCTGGACATTATTTTAACATTAAGACTGCAATGTGCAAATTTCTGTTGCAGGAAATTCCTTTATGTATGGCATAATTTTACTTTTATAATAAAAATCTATGTTTTCTATAATGAGAGGCTTTGTCATTTTGGGGGGAGATGGAGAATACAACTCCTTCTGTTAGATGTGAGCATCTAATACAGTACCTTTGATGACACAGGTCTCGATCACTCATCTGGTTTGTGTGAATCTGAATTTTAACAAGGGTTTCATGCAGCAGCCTGCTCACATGCCTCAGACCAGAGCAGAAGGCAGTGGAGCTGCTGATGGATGCTTTAAGATCTCTATATGCCTAAGTGCCACGCCAGACTGGGGCATTAGCCCTCACCTGCTGCACAGTCCTTGATCAAGGACAATCAAAGCACTGCTTTGAATTTCTCATTTATCTTGTGGTAACAACAGAGATGAAAGACTAGATCTGAAGGACAAAAGATGTAATCCAGCATGGTAATTTTATGTTCCTGTCTTAGTAAGTAAGAGTATTTTACCATCACTCAAGCTTGAACCAAACTGCTGCACAGCCCTTAGCTTCCATGTTCTTCTTTCACCAAAGCATTCAGAATGAAGGTTCTGTAATCAGGATCTGTTTTGTTTGTGGCTTTAATAAAGGGGAAACCCAGGCTTCTCAGACACTAGCAATGTATTAGCAGCTCCAGAATCTAAACCAGATGAAAGAATGAATGTACACTGAAAATACAGTGGATTTGTTATTTTTTTTATTATAAAAAGCATATCAAAAAGGTGATTAGAGAAGAAAGGTGCTGCCCTGCAAAATAATAATTCAATTACAAGACGTGTTTGTCTGTACACATGCAGATACGACCCCTTTTTGGCATAATGCTTGATGACGTTACAGCTGAGGAAACTCAGCCAGCAGGCTAAATGGAGGATTCAGGTTGTGGGAGTCACTGTCTTTAATTTTTAATTTAGTAACACTAAACTGACTTTGCCTTGAAACAAAATTCAGCGCTGAATCTGAGTCACAAAACCTCTCTATTCAAAAAGCTGCAAGGAAAAAGTGGCAGTGGTTTTTGGATCATTATAGTGTTTAGATATAAATTACATAATAAAATATTAAAAGGAAAAGTATTAAATTGCCATGCAGCAAACTGGGCTGTGTCAAAATTTAAAAACTCTGAGTCAGGGAGAAGCTCTCAGGCAAGCATAACATAGAGGAAGAAAAGCAGTGGGATTTGTGACTCAGACAAACATTTCAATGCAGGAGACACAGGCAAACAAAAGGATCCTACCGCATGTGATGTCAGCAAGCAAATGCTCCGTTTGGGAATAATAGCTTCCTACGTATTGCAGTGCAAGAGGAGGGGGGAGCTAGCACGGTACACATGCCTGCGTAGCCACAAGGAAAACCATCCATTAAGAATGCTGTAGCAATATTTTAAGAAGCGCTGCTGGTGACTAGTGATAGCTGCTATCTAACGTGTTCGATATTTATGGAAAAATCCATTTCTCTCCATTTATTGGGTCCTGATTTAATATCCTCAACACGTTCTTCCATGTGTGAGGAGGGTAAGGACATGTCTCCAATATCCTATTAATTTCAGCTGACTGTGGTTTTTTGTTTGTAGTAGAGCAGCATCCAGAAGCCCCAGCTGAGATGCTGATCCTGTTATACCAAGATAAATCGTTTTGTCTGAGTAAATGTTAGATCTTCCAGTATTCCAGGCATCATTATCAAAATAAAAAAATTGTGTAGTTACTGGTTAACACTGGGCGTTGCAAAACATCCAGAGGAAGCATTGGAGGCTCTCTATGCTGAGATTTTTTAATTTCTTCTTTCATATTGAAGCTATTAAAAAAATCAGCTTTGCAGACCAGAACTAGAGGGAAGGATCTGTTGGCGGAGACAAAATTAGATTAAATGAGCCAGATTTCGTTGCATCTGCTGGAGACAAGGAAGCTGTTCCAGGCTTAGAATTGCGTATAAAGAAAGAATTTGACCGTTGCCTCGCCGATAAATCTTCCGTGGCAAGTTGATATTTTCTTACATTGCCTGGAATTCTCTTGCATTTCACAGCATCAGTGCGCAATAGCGAGAGGCATGAGAGAATGTTATGACTGCACAAAATGTAAGATTCAAACAAGCCAACGTTACACGGCTGAATCAAAAATAAAATAGGTTGGTTGATTTGCTGCCTCAGTCCCAGTTTTCTGAACGCCAAGAGCTTTAACTATCATGCTGAGTTTAGAATAATTCCATTTTGTAGGAACAACATTTACTTGTGGTGTAGGAACCTACTTCGTCACCACAACATGAATACAGTTTCTACCACAGGGCTTGGCAACAGGAAAACATTGTGGTCACAGTATACTTCTTCTCGAGCCCAGAATCCTGCTTTGAAACTCTTTAGTTTGGACAGGGAAAATAACAATTTACTTTTTGTGATTTTGTGTGTTCTGCACCTTTTCCATTACGAAACAGTGAGGAACCGGCTAGCTTCCAACTAGAATAAATTTAAGAAAACACGGAGAAGAAATATCTTACCTGCCGGTAAGAAGGTGTAGCCAAGGCTCAAGTTACACAATCAAACAGTCTCGTATTTAAGTCAATTACAAACTGGTTGACTAATGTTGAAGGAGACTCAGCTGCTAAGCTGAATGTTGAATACAGTGCTGCGAAAAGTACACTTAAAATATAACATCTATTTTTCTATTGAATTTCAGTTACTGTTCCTTTAGTTATTTGGGGGGGCCCAAACTTAGAATCAGATTTATTCTAAGGTATTTCATGGATTAATGACAAAGGTGAAATCTTTACTCCCTGCCTTTTTAACTCCACCCCTTTTCTGAACAAAAGAAGATACGTAAGTTGGAAGGACCAGTCATTGTGTTCCAGCTTCTCAGAAGATTGTCTTCACCACACTCTGGATCATAATTGCTTAGAAAGGCACATTAAGTTGTATTACACTGTTTTAACACATGCTAATTCCATATGAAATGTATTTGATTAAGTTTTGAAGTATGTTTTGATGCTTTCTTGTCCTAAGGCAGAGTACCTTGAGGGAAATCAAATAAACAGAGCGCTTACATTGCAGTAACACAAATATTACAACAGAGTACAAAGGGAAATACTACTTTTTCTACAGGATGAGAACGAGGGAAGCTAGCCTGTGATTCCCAAACCAGTTCAAGCACAACGGCCCTGCTAAGAGCACGCGCACAGGAGCCTGGCTGTAGGGGAATGTGAGCCACCGGCTGCCGGAGCTGGCAGTGCCTCAGGGCCGCCGAGCAGCCTGCCCAGCCCTCCTCCGCACCAGTCCTCCCCTCCACTCGAGGAACCAGTGCCAGCTGCTGCCTGCTCCCGGGCTTCCCCTTTCCTTGGCTCCCCAGGCTGCGTACTTGACATCTTGTGGCTTCTAGCCATAGAGTCTTTTTGGATGATTAGGGTCAGGAGAGTTGGCTTCCCTTGGCTAGTGCAAGATTTCTGCATTAATGTTCTATCCTGAAGAATGAAATCACCGGGAACTGGCCCCCTTCCCAGTACTGAATTTCACCCACAAATGCACCCACTGTTAAACTGTCAGCTACTGTCTTGCTTCCTACAGCAAGAAATATTCTTACAGTATGCACTGTCTATTTTTTTAGAGAGCCTAAGTTCTACACAGCTTTAACTGTATCTATAGAAATAATAAATGGTATTAAAAGCAATAGTGCAATCATTTTACCAGCAGTAAGAACGTTAGCTTATATGCTGAAAGGATGCATAGAAAAGTATGTATTTTATTGTCATTCTTCAAGAATTATAGCTAATATTGTTCATTTTATTACAATTACTTGCCATTGATTTAAATGGAGCCAGAGAAGCATCAGGATATTAAAAAAAAATAAAAATCACATTTCAATTTCAAACAATGAGAAGGGGGGATGTTTAAAATATAAAATACCTACCAATGTATATAGGAAAGTAAAAAAAGAAATCCTATAGACCTCAATAAATGGCTCTGATTGGATCTGGATGCTGTTCTCAAAACCTCCAAACGTGCTGTTTGAATACTTGCTCAGTCTGGGATCTCACATTGCATTATTTTGGAGTTTTAAATTTATGACATGTATACTGCTAATACTCCAGCTTATTTAGTGTGAACTACTGCAATTTTAGCAACACAGCTACAGCTACACTTAGTGATTCTTTTCATATTATATATGTTGCTAAAATAAAATGTTTTGGACTAAAGAACAACTTGTCTCCTTAGCGTGAAAATTATGCCCATAAAGTACGGTGTGTCAATATGAGATTGTAACATAATTTGTAACATCTTTTTTTTACTATATAAGCTTACTACACATTTGACTGTAAATGTTATGAAGTACATCACATAAATGTATCTCTTTAAGAGTAATTTATTCATTCATTATTTTGTATAATTCACAAAAATTTCTGTGGCTAAATCATAGAATCTGAGACTGTTCAAAGAAGTTAGCACCAGCTGCACACATACTTTAAAGCCTGGAATCCTACTGTTCTATTTTAGCTGCACCCTTACAGCACAGACATGACGATAATAACGGCCAGAGTCTGGACACAACAGTGGCTGGTTCCTGCTACTTGTGTAAGTGGCTGATTTTTTTTCAAGTTGGGTTTTTTTGTTGGTGGTTTTTAGGTTTTTGGGGTGTTTGTTTAAGAGACACTTCTAAGTAGGTGACTGTAAAATTCAAGGTCTTGTGACTGCAGCAGGATATCATAGAATCAGGAATCCAATCTACAGTAAGATGATGAACTTACTTTAAAGTAAGTCTGTGGAAGAACCAATATAATTTTTTTAAAAAATCCCACTAGGCACCTGCCTCAACAAGGCTGGCTTAAACTTTGCTCTCATTTTAGGACGAACTTGACTCTCCACCCCGAAAGGGCAGAATATGCACACACCGTAAAATCCCTAGAACAGAGTATAAATGGGATTTAAGCAGTACACCCTTCCGTATTGCCTCCTCTGAGCAAAAGCGAGCTTCAGGCTTGGGAATTCCAGCAGTACTATATCCACACAGTATGGTACTGCAGGACTTCAGCCTCAGATGAAATGAGTTGCAAAACTGGAAAGTACAGAGGAAGGGCCTGGCACAGTAACGCTGCCAGCAAGCTCTGTTGTTTGCTGATATCCAGGAGGTCTGCGCCCCTCATCTCCGTTTAGCAGTAAAAGGAAATTATGATAACGAAGGGTGACTGATTGCTGAAGTGGATCAACATTAACAAGAAGATACTGGACTCCGGTGTGCTCCTGCCTGCAGGATGATCTCATGATTTGACAACATCCAGACCCTGTTACTAAGTGTTCTGTGGTCAGCTGTGTTCCATTGAGGCAATCCCATGGGCACTAGGCTGCAGCGCACTTCAATCAGCCAGAGGTTTTATGATGTAACAAATTTTGTCGTTGGCTTTGTTAATGGGAAAGAAGGTATGTTTGCTCTGCTTTGACAGTGCTCTAAACCTGTTTAGTAATTTTGAAGGGCTCAGCTTTTCATTAGTTCTTTCCTCCACATACTTTGCTCCAACAGATTTCCAAATCTAACTAAATAGGTGTGGACTAATATCCTGTTTCTCACTATTGCTATTCAAGGAACCCCCTTTCCTAAACAGGGGTCTGAATGGAAGGCTGAAAATGGAATTTTCCTTTAGAATGGGATTGGAAATTTCCATGACAGCTGGAAATGGGATTCAGGCCTGAAATCCTGTGTTTTGCAATGGATATGGATATTTCAGAATAATCTTTGACTATTAAACTGGAAAAGCTGACTTGACCTCAAACCCCTTTTCTTTTAGAAAGAAAAAAAAAAGTGAGAGAAAGAAACAGAGATAAGGACCTTGGTATTTAAGAATATCCTAATATAGTACTTATTGTGGTAAAGGAGCCAGTGAAACTGTGGTAACAGAAGTTCCTGTGCTTTTTAAAACTGCAGTTGAACAAAGACTGAACCTAAGAAAATTAACTGGAGCTTGATGCAGCTTGTCAACAAGAGCCTTCTCACTGTATTCCTTTCAAATTCTTGCTGTTCTTACTCTTAAACAATTGAAATTATTTTAGTGAATTGAACAATCATTATCTCATTGAGTTTGAAGAGCTATAAAAGGAAGAGACTTGCATATATTCACATTCACCAGGTGACTGATACTGATCATGTGTCTATATATAAAGAATTTTAATCTCTTTCAACAGTACATTGCAAGCATCATTTCATGTATTATCCTATGTACAACACCACACGACACTCAACAGTATATGTGCCTTCAAAAGGGGAACAGCCAAAGGCTTGGAAATACTTGCTCTTCTGATGGTTTCATGTGGACAGGAAAACAGAATATAGCTTCTCAAATTACTTCTGGTTTATTGCAAAAGCCCTACTTTTTGAAGAGATTACTTTAGAAAGGCAATTTATTTCCCATTATACTCTTTCGTATTGTACTGGAGTGTATATCATAGGTATATTAAATATAGTCAAATCCCCTACATGTTTTCCACTTGTCAGTGTAGAGGAATCACTTCCAAAGCTTACAAAAATTTAAAAAGCACTTCTTTTTGCACTCCATACAATTCAGGTCACCTCCCCAAGGCCTGCTGAAATCCTGCTTATTTCTCAGCAGCAAAATGAGAAAGAGGAAGACATCATTTTAAGGCTAAAATAAAACAGTTTTCTTCCAACACAACACTGTAAAACCTTTTTTTTTTTAAAAAAAAAAAAGCAACATGATGTGGTTGGAAAGGACAGAAATACCTGTGTTTCCTTCTGTAGTCAGGTGCAAGTCTCACCTTTTATTTGACAATATGTTGTAAAGCAATTATTTCAGACTCAAAATTTTATGAATTGTGAGTTTATTCCATCCACCTAACCTCATCACATAAGAGCCATTCATACCGCAGCCACCCGCAATCCAGAGTGCACTGAGGCATTCTAAATTTAGCTTCCAGAGTTACAGAAGACTAAAAACATTTCATAAGAGTACCAAACACGCCTCTCATAGATTAGTGCTTTACTTGATAATACATTGTATTTAGAGCTTCCTTTTCTGGGCAGCAGCAAGCAACAGCGTGGCTACCTTCTGTGGTAATTGCCCACCCCACTGTCTCCACACAGTGAAGTGATAGCAGGCTCCTGGCTGCCTAACTTAGCCATACCGCCCACAGCTCCCATATGTTCCACATTGCAGGTTAATAAGAATGGTTTTTCACCTTTCCCTCCCAGAAACAAATGTCAGCATGGCTTAGAGCCATAAGCCCTTTATTTAATATTGAAGCGAAACAATACTAACTTGACCGTAGCGCCAAAACTTGACAAAGTATCCTGAATACAAAGTTCTACTCTATTTCATTTTAATTAGTGTCCTTCGCAATTAGACAAATGATGAAAAGCACATGGGGACTGCCAAGATGAATCAAGGACATCTGGTAACTAACATTTCAACATGAAACAGACTAGGTATTACTCTCAGATACTCTTATGTGCTGTTCGAAACAACTAAAAAAATATAAGATTAGCAAAAATTTAAGAAAAAGACTAAATGCTTTTGAATCTTTTCTTGGATAGCCTTAACTGCGGTTTGCCATACAACATGCATCTGATTGTAGATCTTGTTGAATTAGCTGTTATTTCCCCAAGATATTGTTATAACCAGCACTTTTAGAATTGCAATCATATTTCACTAAGATTATCTGGATTACAGTTTCTTAGAAGCTCCACTGCCTCTGAATTACTAGTGAAAAGCAACTAACCATGAACTTAAAACTGCTTTTTTGATACTTGCATTGATATGCATTCTCTCGAGGCTTGTGTCTCACTGATGATGCAATAGACACATACCTAAAAAACAAGACCAAAAAAAATCCACCAATGACATAATCAGGTGCAACTGTGGGCTATATTTTCAAAAAACCCTGCAATTTTGTTACCCCTCAAACCCACCTGGCATTCCTAAATAAATGAAGGTTAAGTTGAAAACATATAAATGGTATACTCAAAATAAACCCCAAACTTTGAGATATTCTTTCAGCAATTTTCTGTCACTTTAATAGCTTTTGGCCATGAAAAACTAAGACTGTGACAATCACATTTTTAACTTGCATGGCTTTTACATATTCACAAGATTGCAATATGATCAGTCAATGCAGTTGCCAGAAATAATCTAAAATTAGTTTGGCTCTGAAATAACAATTCACCAAAGAGAAGACAGATTTACAGCAGCACCTGACATACAGAGGTAATTACTACAATGTAGAGAACAACAGGTTTCAGCAAGCTACTGTCCTTGTTATAATCCATTAGAATTTGAGAATATTTTTACGTATGAGACTTGTGCTTTGGCCATTTTTTGAGGTGTATCTGATGTTAAGGGTATCGTTCCCTCCCATGTGTACAAGCTACTTTAAATATGTGGTAATTAATACCTGTTCGTTGTTGGTATTTATGGACCCCATAGCTCTGAAGACAGCTTTTCAGCAGCCATGAAGACAAGCCAAAATGCCTACCACAAATGAAAGGCACTTATTAGACAGCAGTATAATACCAACTGCAGCTTGTCTCCCACTGACCGGCTACAACTTCTAAGTTTCATTTGGTGGAGCATCTTCACCTGCTAACCAAAGCCCCTTTGCCAGAACATCGAACGTGTAGATACGGTGCGACGTATCACTTACGAATCCATACGGCCATTCATACGCCCATCTTGAACGCAAAGGAGCGTCAGAAGTTTTGCGGCCAAGTGTTGGAAACGGGTACGTACCGCCCCAAAGCTCCCCTTCCCGGGGGCACGGGGGGCATTTGGCAAGGGTGAGGAGCTGGGGGCCCACACGGCCTGGGCTCAGCCCGGGCCCCCCACGGCCGCCCCCCAGCTCACCCCCGGAGCGGGGCAGCCCGGGGCCGCGCGCGCTGCACCCCAGGGTTTCCCGCAGAGGACATTTTTACTGAAACACCGTATGTTTAATTGCCAGTTTCCCCTCACGCTAACCCACTCTCTGATTTCCAAGGCACTCTTCAGAGACTCCGCCTGGCAGCCGGCCCGGGGCTGCCGGCTCGGCGGGGCAGCGATGTCCCCACACCACGAGGGGAGGCCGGGCCGAGCCGCCCCCAGCCCCGGCCCCGGCCCCGCTTACCCTCCGGCCCCGTCCTGTCAGAGAGCGGCAGCGCGCGGAGGCGACACCGGCGCCGGAAACGATGAGCGCAGGGAAATCCTGAGGCAGAGATTAGGTAATAGGGAATGTGCTCTCAGGTTTCCTTCGGGTTCCTGTGAGGAACCTACGCGTCTGGCTGCCTTCGCATGACTCATCACATCGGCGCGGCTGTCAGCGCGCCTGCCCCCCACCTGCCTCCCCCCGTCCCCTCTCCGCCCGCTCGGCCTCCTGTCCCTTCCCGCCGCGGGCCGAGCCTCCCCCTCAGCCCGGACCCCTCGGCCCCCGCAGCGCCGGCCGCGCTCCCGCCGCTGAGGCGCGCCCCCTCCCTCCTTCTCCCCCTTCCTCCTCCTCCTCCTCCTCCCCCTCCTCCCGCGGCGTGCGCGCCCCCGCGGGTCCGGCTCGGGAGCGCGCGCGCAGGCGGGCGGGCGGGAGGCGGCTGCCGGCGGTGGGCAGGGAGCTCTCTGCGGGCGCAGTGCTGATCCGCCGGCGGGCGGCCGGGAATGCGAAGCAATGGCCGCGGGCGGCTCGGGCAGCGGCAGCGGCGGCGGCAGCGCGGAGGAGAAGAGCTACCGCCGCTTTCTCGAGCTGTTCTTGGGCGAGTTCCGCGGGCCCTTCGGGGCAGAGCCGGCGCCGGCTCCCCCCCCCGCTGCCGACGCCGCGGCCGCCGCTGACGAGGACCCCGGGGCAGAGGGAGAAGCGGGAACGGCCGCCGAGGCAGAGGAGGGCGAGGGCGGCGAGGGCGACGCCGGCGACCCTCAGCCGCCCGCCCCGCCGCCGCCTCCCCCGCCGCTGCCCCCGCTGCCCCGGCCGCTCTCGGAGTACATCACGGAGGAGGAGGTGGAGGGCGAGTGCCTGGACCTCTGCCTGCAGCAGCTCTACAAGTAGTGAGTGCCGGGCTGAGGGGAGCCTGCCGCCGCGCTGAGGGGAGGGGACGGGAGGCAGGGTGTGGGGCTGAGGGGAGCCTCCTGTGTGGGGCTGAGGGAACCCACACACACCGTGATGGGGGGAGGCGGGGTGCGAGGCTGCGGGGATCCCTTCTGTGCGTGGGGAGTCTCCCGTGTGGGGCTGAGGGGAACCCCCGCTCCGTCTCTGGGCAGGGAGTGGGGCGGTGGAGCCCCCCCCATGCTGGGGGGCGAAGGCAGGGTGCAGGGCTGAGGGAGACCGTCCTGCCGGGGGAGGTGGGGGCAGGGTGCTTGGGGAGGGGAAGGGCCCCCAGGCAAGGAGTTAAGGACTTTGGTGGTGCTGAGCTGCTCGGGGTCAAAACGTCCTGCTCTGTCCTGTTCTCCCCCCTTGCCCCAGATGCGCCTCTGCTCTCTGCCCCCCTCCTTCCCCCTCGCCGGGACAGGGAGCGAAGAGGGGAAGGGAACAGGCAAGGGAGAGCCACCAGCATCCATCTGGAGAGCAGCTTGCTCGGGGAGGGAGAGTGGCGGGGGAAATGTCTCATGCTCTGGTGCCAAAGCAGGAGGGGGGTTTGCCTGTGGTTGATTGTACTGAGGCTTGAAATTGAAACGTTCCCTGTGTGAGCGTTTGTAAATGGGGAAACCTCTGCCAAGGGAGAAGGAAAGGGGGAGAACGAGGGGCAAGGAAAGAGAAGCAGTCTTCCCCCTTTTCCCCTCCAAAAAATCCCGTCATTGAGACAACCACACCATGTATTTACAGACCAGGGAGACAAGAGGAGTAGAAACCCTTATGAGAAAGCTATCCATAATCATGGGGCTCTTTCTACTGTCAGCTGAGGAAAGCCAGCTATACTCTGTTCTGTACGGAGGCAGTTTCCAGATCTGTGCTTTCTAAAGGCTGGTGCATAAAGAGGAAACAGATGGGATCTATTCCCAGTGTGAAAAGTCTACGGACTGAAACCTAAAGATCGGTTACCAGTGCCTTGTATTGTGCTCAGCTTTGGCTTTGAAGGCTTGAAATAGAAATGGTTGTTAGTGGTGTTTCTTTGGGAACGTTTTTTTAAACTGATGCCACAGGAGGAGACAAACGAACCTGTGAAAATATGCAGAGCGCACCGGGGAGCTTTCTGCCATTGAGCTGACAATTGCAATGAGAGGTGTTACTCAGGCGCAAAAAGAAATAAATAAAGAACCAGGTTTTACAACTGCACGGTCTGTTTCTATTCAATTCTCATCTGCCCTCTCATTTGTGGACGATAGGGACAACACAGTGATAGCTGCCGAGGACAAAGCTCTCCTATTCGCACACGCTCGCTCTGCCACCTTTGGAAAGTCTTTCTCTGGAATACAGCAGCACATTCACAGGATGTGCCGGAGAGGAGGGAGGCAAGTCCCTTCTACGTATTTGGAACATGTTCTGTTGGTTTTTTTTTAAAACAGACTTGTGAAATCAAACGTCAGATTAGTTTAAATAAAGTTTTAGATGTAGAGAAGATTATTTTAAAGTATTATTTAAAGTATATCTATGAAATTATTTTGAACTTGAATTCCACACACCCCACTTCTCTTTCTCCATGTTCCCATTCCCCAGGACAGGCAGACTTAGATTCCCCAGTTTCTGAGGCACATATTAATGGATAAAATGATTAAGAAAAAAAAAAGACATTTTGAGAGGATTCTTTATATAGGATAGCTCTTGCCAGCTTGTGGGGTTTGTTCCCACCCCTCCCCCCCATATAAATCTTTTGATAGTTACTGAATAAAGCACCTCCTTGGCTTTGTTTATAGTGAAATCAATGCAGACTTCCTTCTATAGGCACCTACATTATGAAGCAAAAGGCAATATCTGCCTCAGAATTAAGGGAGCAGAGGATCATGTAAGAAAATTGTTTTCCAAAGGCTTGTTTCGTCAAGTTATAGAAAATGCTTTTTCAAATAATAAATTAATATCTTTTAACTGAGATTTTATAGACATTGATTTCTATCTGTCTAGCTAAGATAACTGGAAAATGTAATTCTTCAAAATATTTTAAAATATTATAAGCCAAATCTAATAACTTTTAATAGAGGGAGCTAAACTGAAATAGCTTTTTCTTGAGTGATGGTGGAATCTGAGGTAAGTGCAAGTGTGCAAAATTGTTCCTCAGGTAAAGTACTGGATTTTTAGAAACTTAAAACTGTCACAAGATTATAAACCAGGCAAAAGTAGAATGTCTTCTCCCTTTACAGCTTAGGGTTCAACTCGTCAGATGATTCCAGAAATGGGAAACTTCACACATATGAGTAAAGCTACTCTTGTGCCAAATGGTTATGATAGTGTTAAAACCAAAACAAAACGCTTGAAAACTTATGTGAAGGGAATATTTTATTGGTGTGTCATTAACAAGAAAGACTATATTGTGAAGGCATGTTTTCTGTAACTCTAACTATATATTAGTCAAATGACTGGTTTGCATTATATGTAGCATGAGGATAAAACCCATTACTGTGAAAAAACCAGCAGCTGTTTTTCAGCTATTTTAAGCACACTGCTTTAATTCTTTTTGAGGGAAGTAAGACAATCTCAGAAATGAGAACATGTTGCCAATCATGAAAAAATACCATCGTTTTCTGCCACTGTGTAAATCAGTATCAAAGAGTTCCTATTTATGAGATTTTTCCTGCTGTTTTCCAAAAGACTCATATCCCCCTCTGAGATTTCCAGTTCCTGGTTTCTTTCTAAAGACAGTATATCCTTGGAAAATTAGATTAACGTAATCTTTATATCTGTCTAAATGCCACAAAATGTGTTCTGTGTGCTTTCTTAGTGATCCTCTACAGAATGAAACCGATCAATAGGAGGTATGTTAGATAAAGGAAATAATAAAAAAAGAATAACTTCTGAGGAATTGCATTGGAACATTGGATGATAGCTTGAAAGTTCATTTTGTGGTTATCTTCTCTAACATCTGATTCAGGAGAAAGTTATATAATTTAAATAGCTTCTATGTAGAAACAAATATACTAAGGTCTTAATCTTACATCTATTAAATATGAGGCCTCATTGCTTGCTTCCACTGATTCAGGAGTTGACCTCATTTCTGACTTATTTTAAAGGAAGAAGTTACTGACTCAATGTAACAAAGTTATCTATCATGCTCTGTTCTTTCCCTCTTCCTACTGATACTTTTATTAAATCTAATGTCTTGTCAAGAACCAGCTTTTTGAATACACCTGAAAAACTAAATAACAAACATGTGGTTGCTAAGAGAGGAGAGGGCCAGACTGAGTTAAACAGTGCACCCTTAGAAGTTGTGCCACTGGGAAGAACAAATTCATCTTGGTGTTATATTTTTTCCTGTAAAAATGAAATTATTTGAAAAATTCAGTTGTATATTGTATGTGTCTTGCTCCCCTCCCACTCACCACTGTTTCTCCACACCCACACCCTCCACACACCCCCCCCCAGGCTTTGCTGAGAATAGATATAATCAGTGTCATTTGTAGGGTCAGGTTTAATTTAGTGATTTTGGTGGTGTGGTATTTTTCTTTTTAGAAACACCTTTAGCAAGCTTAGAAAGCAGGCCTATTTCTCCAGTGTTGAGATTTGCAAAATATTGAAAGTAAACAAAATAAATAAAAAAGTAATGTTATGTCATCTTAAGTGCTTAACTAAGGCACTGACAACAAAATGGTTATTCTGAGGGCTGCAAAAATCTAGCTTTGACTTGGAAAGAATAGAAAAACTTGTAAGCATTGCCCTTCTAGATTTCTTTGCAGAATACTGTGCAACATTCACAGAATATCACAGGTCTCAAGTTTAGGATTAAAAAATGCAATACTTGAAGCGAGATTTTAAAAAAAACCAACCAGAATCCTTTATTTTAAAGAGAGAAAATACTTTTCTTTAGGTTTCTTTAGGTTTATTCCCCACAGTCTTTCTATGAAAAATGAAGAAAGGCAACCTTTTAACACTGGAATTATGCCAGATGTGGACATTAAATAAGAGTGGAGTTCTTGCCCCTCAGCTTGCAATTTTAAGCTAAAGAGGAAGAATGTTTCGTGGTAATTTTACATGAGCAGAAATTTGTTTCTATAAAGTAAGCTCTTAACTTAAACAATGTTCCGTCTGCTGTCTCCATCACCGGTGAGTGAAGAGACTGTATCATCTCCCTTTAAAAAGCAGATGCACATGTTTTTAACTTGCTTTCTTAACCCCTGTTGTATAAGAGCTGGTATTGTTTTCACTATCTGTAAATTGAAATTTATGTATTATGCTAGATTGGCTTTTTTAACATCATATTAAATAGGCTGTGATATTTTACTCTTAAAATTTGTCTGTTATCACCTATTCAGGTGAATACGACTGCAATCTGAAAGCCCTTTTAGGAAATACACTTAACTACTTGCCATCTCAAATATTAATCACAAGGACCAATGAAAAAGAAATACCATGCTTTTTAAGACGGTACTTGTCTCATCTTCTTTTGTGAGGTTTTACAATGGAAATTATAATAATGTTGGCCCATGCTCTCAATAAATCACTGGAGATGATGGTGATTGCACCTGTTTCGGGAATTTTCTAATGGTTAATGAGGAGGTCTGAGAGAGACCATTAACTTTCCCACTCCCAGCTCTGTTGATGATTTGATTCTTCATCTTAGCTTGTACCTGGGTAGCAGCATGATGGTGTTATGGCCTGAGGGAGGGGAGGGGAAGGGAGGCGAGGCAGGTTGTAGCTGTGTTAGCATCTCACTGGAGCCCCCTGCAAGATTAGGAACCTCTTCCCGTGGGTAGCTGTTGAGCTGGCCGCTGCCAGACACGTGCTATAGAGTGAACAGTGGTGGCTTGGAGTCCCAGAGACTCAGTGGAGAGCACCAAGCTCTGCCACTAAGGTGGAGAGCTCTGTAGGTATGGCGGCTGCTGCTGATGTCCTCAGACCCAAGGGACCTTGGTCCTAGAAATCCTGGTGCTTCTCCATAGAGAAATTCTAAATCATCTGATAGAAGTGTATGCAGGAAGTTGAGAGAACTTCAGTATTGTTATTAGTGCCTTATTACTCTTTAAAAGAAGCTACTATGAAATTCAGCCCATATATTGGATGATGGTAATGTCGTAGCATACAGAGATGGGCACGTTTCACACACTTTAGACTGGAAATCATTATAATCTACAAATAGGTGGTATTTAATGATAATCACTTTCAAAACACAACTAATGCTTTACATAGTGAGAGACTCTTTAAGTTGCTTTTAAGGCATCTTTGGTTCATGCTCCCACGCTTTTGAAAATACTGAATCAAATCAAATATTTTTATACTCCTTTTAAAAAAAGTATCAGCTAAAATGAGCTATTTAAATTGCAGATTTACATTTTGTAATGGTTAACATATATGGTGACATTTCAAAACTTACTAATTTATGATTAAAAGGATGCTGAGTCTTTCAAGTGCAATGGTGACTGTGCTTGGGAGTTGCTTTATATAGCATTAAAAAAATGTTCTTAGTAAAAAGATTATGGGAATATATTCATTCCAGTTCTTTTATTTCCATGAATGTTTGCTAGTAGTACAACAAATTAAAGGGAATTAATTTTGGTAGGAGTTTTCACACCAAGATTTTTTTGACCCAAAAGCAATTTGCATAGATTCTGCTGCTCCTAGTGAAGCTGTTTGCTTTTGCATACAAATTGATGGAAGAATTAGATCTGTGCTAGCACATTCTTTTTTTGGGCCTTATATAGCCACTGTGGAAACTAGACTGAGTTATCAAGAAAGTGTATATATGAATCTGTATAATAGATTTTACTTGAAATATATTACTTTTCATTTATAAGATACTCAAAAACATTCAACTAACCAAAATCTTATTGGCCCCCTTGTGAAACTAGTGTTGACTCTATCTTTTGGATGTGATGAGCATGTTAGGCTTCATTCCTTTAGAGAGTTTGTTTAGTAACTCTTCTGTTCTGCACAAAACACCTGCACAGAATTTTTTTATCCTTAAAATCTTCATTGTAATTACCTTCAACAATGGAAGAACATTTCTCCACCTGTACTTCGAAGAAAAGATACTCTACTTAGTTGTGGTTCTTTTCACAGAAGATTTAAAAAAATTAAGGCTAAACTTTTAGTTTGCTTTACAGTATCTTAGTAGAAGTGTCAGTGCCTCGACTGCTCTGTCACTGGCGTATGTTGTCTTGCTAAATTGCTTATGTGATCACACGAAAAGCAAAAGCAACAGGGCATGTAGTACACAGGTAATGAGAGTACCATTTATTCCTATATTTGATGGCACTCTGAAATAATCTCTGGCTGTTCTGCACCATTTTCTTTCTTCACATTGTTTGGAGTGTACTGATTTTTGGTTTGTTTTCTCCTAAGAATTATTCTCGCTGGCTAGGAAAGATTGTGAAAAGTGAGATGAAATGGAGTTAGCGCTTTAAAACATTAGATGTTCTTTGAACCATGCTGCAAGACTGTCTTATGCAATGCAGTCATGATTACGTAATGCAAATGGTTATAAAAATAAATATGTCCTGGACAATGTGTCCATGATATGTCAGTAACTGAATTGTAAATGGTCATTGCTGCGTATTATAGTATAGGTCCTCATCTTTGGTGTAGCTGAAATCAACAACTAAACAAATATTCTACATTTTTGTTGTTACAACGTATTAGTGATCAGATAAAATGAATGCAGATTGTGGACTTGTTTTACAGCAACATTTCTTAGAATCATAGAATGGTTTGGGTTGGTAGGAAGCTTATAGATGATCTAGTTCCAACCCCCTGCCATGAGCAGGGACACCTTCCACTAGACCAGGTTGCTCAAAGCCCCGTCCAGCCTGGTCTTGAACACCTCCAGGGATGGGGCATCCACAGCTTCTCTGGGCAACCAGTTCCAGTGCCTCACCACCCTCAGAGTGAAGAATTTCTTCCTTATATCTAACCTAAATCTACCCTCTCTCAATTTAAAGCCATCACCCCTTGTTCTGTCCCTACACACCTTTGTAAAAAGTCCCTCTCCAGCTTTCTTGCAGGCCCCCTTCGGGTACTGGAAGGCTGCAATAAGGTCTCCCTGGAGCCTTCATTTCTCCAGGCTGAACAACCCCAACTCTCTCAGCCTGTCCTCATAGGAGAGCTGCTCCAGCCCTCAGATCATCTTCGCAGCCCTCCTCTGGAGTTGCTCCAACAGGTCCATGTCCTCCTTACGCTGGGGGCCCCAGAGCTGAATGCAGCACTCCAGGTGGGGTCTCACGAGAGCTGAGTTAAAGGGGGAGAATCCCCTCCCTCGACCTGCTGGTCACGCTGCTTTTGATGCAGCACAGGATACGGTTGGCTTTCTGGGCTGCAAGCGATGTTGCTGGGTCAACCCACACCCCCAAGTCCTCCTCCTCAGAGCTGCTCTCAATCCATTCTCTGCCCAGCCTGTATTTGTGCTGGGCATTGCCCCAGCCCCTCTGCAGACCTTGCACTTGGCCTTGTTGAACTTCACGAGGCCTGCAAGGGCCCACCTCTCAAGCCTGTCAGGCTCCCTCTGGATGGCATCCCTTCCCTCCAGCGTGTTGACCGCACCACACAGCGTGGTGTTGTCGGCAAACCTGCTGAGGGTGCGCTCACTCACCCCCACTGTCCACGTCACCGACAAAGATGTTAAACAGCACCGGTCCCAGTACCGACTCCTGAGAACGCCACTCGTCACCGGTCTCCACTTGGACATGGAGCCGTTGACTGCAACTCTTTGAATGCGACCACCCAGCCAATTCCTTATTTACTGTGTGGTCCATCTGTCAAATCCATGCCTCTCAAATTTAAAGATGAGGATGTAGCGCGGGACAGTGTCAAATCCTTTGCACAAGTCCTGGTAGATGACGTCAGTTGCTCTTCCCTTATCCACCAACGCTGTAACCCCATTGTAGAAGGCCACCAGATTTGCCCCTAGTGAAGCCATGTTGGCTGTCACCATTCTCTGTATTTTCCATGTGCCTTAGCATAGTTTCCTGGAGGATCTGCTCCATGATCCTGCCGGGCACAGAGGTGAGACTGACTGTCCTATAGTTCTCCTGGTCTTCCTCTTTTCCCTTTTTAAAAATGGGGGTTATATTTCCCCTTTTCCAGTCAGTGATAACTTCACCATACTGCCACAACTTCTCAAATATCATGGATAGTGGCTTAGCAATTTCATCTGCCAGTACCCTTAGGACCTGCAGAGGCATCTCATCAGGTCCCATGGACTTGTGCACCTTCAGGTTCCTTAGATGGTCTTGAACCTGATCTTTTCCTGTGGTGGGTGGTTCTTCATTCTCCCAGTCCCTGCCTTTGCCTTCTGTGACTTGGGCTGTGTGGCTTGAGCACTTGCCAGTGAAGACTGAGGCAAAAACTCATTGAGTACCTCAGCCTTCTCCATATCCCGGGTAACCAGGCCTCCTGTTTCCTTCTAGAGGGCTTACACTTTCCCTAGTCTTCATTTTATCACCCATGTACCTTAGAAGCTTTTCTTGTTGCCCATGATGTCCCTGGCCAGATTTAATTCTGTGAGGGCTTTAGCTTTCCTAACCTGATCCTTGGCTGCTTGGACAATTTCTCTGTATTCCTCCCAAGCCACCCAACCTTGCTTCTACCCTCTTCAGGCTTTCTTTCTGTGTTTGAGTTTGTCCCGGAGCTCCTTGTTCATTCATGCAGGCCTCCTGGTTGTTTTGCCTGACTTCCTCTTTGTTGGGATGCATTGCTCCTGAGATTGGAGGAGGTGATCCTTGAATATTAACCAGCTTTTTTGGGCCCCTCTTCCCTCCAGGGCTTTATTCCATGGCATTCTACCAAGCAGATCCCAGTAGGGGCCAAAGTCTGCTCTCCTGAAGTCCAGGGTAGTGAGCTTGCTCTGCATCCTCCTCAGTGCCCTAAAGATCTTGAACTCTACCATTTCATGGTCACTGCAGCCGAGGCCGCCCTTGAGCTTCACATTCCCCACCTTGTTGGTGAGAATAAGGTCCAGTATAACACCTCTCCTCACTGGCTCCTCTGTCACTTGGAGAAGGAAGTTATCATCAATGTATCCCAGGAACCTCCCTTATGCCCTGCTGTGTTGTCTCTCCAACAGATATCGGGTATTTCTGCTGTGCGTTTGTACTTCATTAGGAAGAAACAACATTACCCACCTTTAATAAGACATTTTATGAAGAAGTAATCATCAGAGTCATAAATTAGAACTGCATGGGAAATAGCTGCCCTTGGGTACTTCAATAATTAATACAGAAGTTAAATGAGTTAACTAGATTGCAGGATTACCTCAGTTTATGTTTATATTGGATGGAAAACAGCTAAAGGCAACTAATGATTGAGTAACTGAACTGACATTTTAAGCTATAGTACTGCTCACCCGTTCTGAACTCTGCATGTAATCAGTTGAAAAGTTTGGGGGGTTTTTTGTTGGTAGTTTTTTGTTTTGGGTTGTTGTTTTTTTTTTTTAGTAGAGCAGGATTAAAAAGTTGGCTGGTAAACTTTGATCATTGGAAAATGTACTTGGATGCAGACAAGTCTGAATTGTGAAACATTTGTGCTTTCTTGTAGCTGTAATTACAATAAAAGGAATGTTTGATTAATTGGGTGAAATTGTGGGTAGCTACTTAAACTTAATTTTCTCAGAGGATATAATTTTGAAGCTGTTTTTGTGGCCTTTTATGATCCAGTAAAGTCCGTTAAATCGTACCTAACAATTTTTCAAGTTTACTTTTCTTTTGCTCTGCATTTGCAATAAAGAATTTGAGTACTTTCTCTCATTTGAGAATATGATTTTTTCATAGGCTCTGTACTTCCATCGTGATGTAACTAAAAATAGAAGCAGCGTATAAAAATAGGCCTTGGTATTCTAACTTCTTGGCACTGTCTCTAGGGCTGTTCCTTTCACCTCAGGCTATGACCTTCTTACTGAGGTTCAAAAATCTGAACTGAATGTGGTAAGTTATTCCTCATTAGTGTTACGAACACTGTACTCTGCATGTTATATTAATTAGCTTCTGGAATGATTCTTTTACTTTCAGTCCTAACTTGAGGTTTTGGAAGGCTGAAACCCCCACGTTCTCATTGAGAATTCAGGAAATAGTTATCTGTTTTCTTTTTCTGTTTCTCAACAGAGAAAATATTAGGTAACTAAAATTTGGTTTTCCCTGTATACTAGCTTTACATGCAGTGAGTTTTCACTCAGACATCGCTTTATTGTTTTTGTAAATTATATGATAACATTGATAAAGCTTATAATACAATTTTTGTTTAAATAAGGTATTTGGTTTATTAGTTTATCACAGGCCACCTGAAAATCAAGGGAAACATTCAGTTCCTGTTGGAACCTAGGAACCCAGTTGAGGACAGTGGTAAGCCATCTAAAATTCCTACCTGCATAAAAAGTAGGAGTTTACCCTAATAAGCTAATATAAACTAACTGTACACACTTACATATACAGCATGATACATATTTTAAACTAAAGCTTTTACCAGCTTTCCTTGTAAGTAGTGTCATCTTGTTTAAGTCATCTAACCATTGTGATTGAGGTAAATATGATTGAATGCGGGTATTTGTATACAAAGGTGCCTATCTTAAAAGAGTTTATGCTCTCAGCTGTCTTATTACTGCTCTTTTCTGAAATAGTTAGGTAACAAGAAGTCAGAAGCTCAATATTTCTAGAGATTAGGAGGAACACTGTTGTTTGGGGACAGATATGCTTTCTGCTTGCAGAACATGGGTGCACTGGGTTGTTTTTAGTTCTGCTTTCTCACTGGAGTGTACTCCACAGAGAATAAGGGATGTGCCTGTTATAAAACAAATTTAATCTCTTCTCTTCTTGGCGCTCCAAAAATGTTATGTCAGATTTTAGAAGAAAATGAATTGGTTCTAACCTTAACATTCAAATGTGAATGGTTGGTGAAATTGCCCCCAGTAGAAATGAGCATTGATATAAATGCTGTGCCGAGCTGCTAAGGTTAGTCTGTGTAAAGGTCAAACAAACATCTATTATAATAGTTAACAGAGATCTTGGATTTTTACTGAATATTTAAAAATTTTGACCCATGTAAGTGATTTCAAAGTGGTGCTTGTGCACATGATTCCTCTGTGATGGCAAACAGCAGTAACTAATAGTAGTGTTGATGTGCCCTAAAAGGAAGAAATTTGAGCTATTCATGTTCACAATATTCATGTCTTGAGAATCTAAAGAGAAAGCGAGATATATTATTCATTTATGACATCTGATAGATCAGGAGAGAGAAAGAGCTCCCCCCTGACCAAGTACTGCACATCCTTTAAAAATAAAAAAAAAAGGCGTAAGGTCTTTCCTCTGCCCTTTAACCTTTTACCTCAATGGTACAAACTGTGTAAAATCCATGAAAAGAATTGTCTTCCATATAAACAAAGGGTTAGAATTCTCGCTGTCTAACACTTGTGCACTTCCCACTGAAATAAGTGGAGAGAAGAGGCAGTTTCCAAGAAGAGAGGCTGGCTGGGGATGTGTGCCCAGGCTGCTTGGCTGGAGAGGAGAACTGGGCCTATATTAAGTAATGTGATCCTCTTCCCCGGTGCATTGATCACTCGAGAATGAATTTTAAGTGGTTTAAAGTTTCCTCATTGGTGTTAACCTTTTTCATTTGGACTGATTATGAATGACCCAAATGATCATATAGAATACTTAAAATCTTGCTAATTACATTTTATACTATTTTTATAAAAAGCATTTTTGGATATTAGATACTTTTGGTTTAGCACCTCATAAAACTGAGTTGGTGCAATTCACATTCACTTTGTTTTTACAAGTGCTAATGCTGTTTATGACTTACAATACAGTAATTTTAAAAACATGAGACAAGCCACAAAGTTCTAAATCTAGCTCTGAGGATTAAATAAAAATAGTTTCTCCTATCAAATTATGAAACAGCCTAAAATATTTTCCCCCAAATAAATCTTACAAACTCTGCTTGTGTCTTGGGAGATGTGAGAAGAAAGGTTTGTCAACAGGGAGTAAGAGAGAACAGGCATTTTAAATTATCTATAATCAGTGTATATAGTAGAATACAATAAATCTGAAAAACACTTCTTCAATTCATCTGAACTAATTGAAAATTTAATGCAGAAAGCATTGAATGATAAATATTTTTTTGTAAAATATATTCTTCTATTGATGTAATTCTATATTAAATAGATTTTCAAAAACAATTACGAAAGATACAATTTATATATTACAAAATATATAATTTACTTAATAAAACACTAGTTTTACATTAACGTATTGAAAGCTATGCAGTTTAATTTATTGTCCTCTGGAAACTGATGAAGTAATGCAATTTCGGTTTCCGTGCTATGTCTGTGCATCTTAACAGGAATAAAGGCAAAGGTTGTAACAGCCCAAGAAATATTATAGTAAGGCAGGTATGCTTGTGTGTACATATATTTACTTGTCTGCCTCTCTCTTAAACACCAAATTTTAGTCGCTTTATGAAAAGAAATTATCTACCAAACAGAAATTCAGAATAAGAAGGGTGTTCCAAGCTATCTTGCAGTCTCATCCCCTTTATTATGGAGTGGAGCAAAATATTAAATCTGGAAGTAACACCTTGTGTGGGGGTGTTATATTTTGGTTTTAACTGTGAGAAAATTGTCATCTGAAATAGAGATAACAAAAAACATCTGTTGAGGAAGTACAGAAAGAAAAAGGAAAGCATTTTGAGGAAGTCTGCTTTATATTTGTGAAGATATGAAAAGCAGCTAATGAGGTAGCATGAAATAATAAAACAGAAAGAGGAAGAAAGAATTAAATAATATCACAACCCGAGTGAGCCACCCATGTTCCTTCCATTCATTTCTTAGATAATCTTTGTCAGTCTGTGAAATGGGTCTGCAAAATAGAAAAACTCATCAAAGTTTTTTAGAACCTCTGTTTTATTGTGGTAAACTTCCTAAACTGAAAGTTGGTTATGCACTTCTGTGTTTATGCTTACTCTGACATCGTTGCAAGATATTAGGGGCTATGCTCTAGCTTTAATTTTTAAGTTAGAGAAAGATCTGGTATGTACTTTTGCTCTTGCTTTCATGGGGGTTTGCTATTAATATCTTGTTACCAGTTACAGATGCTTTTCAGGGAGCTGTTTTAGGCTTCACTCAAAGTTTTTTTGGAAAGACTGGTAAAACAATTCAGCCGACTCCTTTTAGCAGTGAAAAAGAGACATCGCTCCTCTATTTTGCCTGTGGCCATCTAGCAGATAGAAAAGAAAACATTCAGAGGTGTTAAATCAGAAAAAAGCATTTTTTTTTTAAAGGGCTGCAACTATGTGGGAGTAAACCCCCAAATATCCATAGGCTGGGAAAAAAAAAGAAATTAGGTTTGTTAAAATTAACAAGCAAATAATAGCATAAGGTCATGTATTTTAAATACTATGTGCCCGCAGAATGTTTTCCTCATTTTCCAATATGCTCACTACTGCAAAAAATTTAAAATGTGATGTCTTCACATTATTCTGGTGGCCTTATGGTGTATTCTATAATGGGATCTTGTGGGATTTTGCATTGATAGGCATCTGAGAGTTGTGTTCGTACTTACAGTAGAATAAGGATTCAGAGAGTTTGCTAGGAAAAAAGATTGCTGCAAAATGATTTGTGAAGACAGTCAAGACAACTGGACAGAGTAAATCAGTGAGATACTTTACTAGAAGCAGTACCACAGCTAGCTAAAGTGTCTGTCTGGACTCCTGAAATACAGTCTATAGGAACTTGTATTTACTTCTCTTAGTTGGTCGCTTTTGGTGGCAAAACAATGTTGCCCACTGGCGCAGTCGGGCATATGAGCTGCTAGCCTTGCTTAGAGCAAGGTTAAGTGACATGTTAAAAATTATTACAGTGAGAAGTCTAAAATAGCTACCCTTGTAGTAATACTGGTAGCAACAATAAACATGGAAGGTTTCAGGAAAATGCCAAGCTAGACAATGCTTGTCCAGGACGATAATTTGCATTTTCTGCATGTCAAGAGCTTCCAAGTTACACCAAAGGAAGTTTGGGCTAAATAAAAAGGCACAGGATATGACCCTCAAAAAAATTGCTACTTTAAAATCTAAGAATAAACTAACACATCCTGTAGTTTCATAAACCCTTATATTTCAGAACTGTGTTAATTAATTTACTGTATATTTATCCTTCTTTTTGAGGCAGATGATTTGTTTTACTTTTCTGTTCTATGAATAGGGAAGGATAAATACATAAAACAGGGCAGGAGGTTGGAAGAAATGTACAGTTAAAAAATAAAAGAGCAGGTCAGTCTTGATTGAAAAGTAAACATAAAAAAATTCCTCTCCACTTAAGACAATCCTATTCCTTCGTAATCTTTTCTCCCCACTCTCTGCCCCGCCATCAAAAAGTTTTCATGTCTTTCTGCAGTTATAAAAGACAATTATATTGTGCTGCTGCTAAAAATAAAAATCCAGAGTTGGTAGTCTTGTTTGACATGTGCTTTTCTTGTGCCACTGTAATAATGAGGGAAGAATATGCAAAAGAAAAGGTAAAGTAGGTAATGCTGCCAGACCAAGTAATCATTGTGTCGCAATTTCGCTCAAAGCAATAAAACTGACATAAATTTAAAATAATGAGAAAAAAACCTCTGGTGTTGGTTTTGCTTCTGAAAAATGTACTCAGAAACATTTTAAACTTTTACTTTGCAATCAAGAAGCTTGGAAGCTTTCCTTAAAAAGAATAATTTGAAATTTGAAAGTGCTTGCTTGTTTCAAATAGTTGAAGCTTGAAGTAAAACACAAAATACTACAAAATTTGCCATGAAATTACACAAGTTGGCATCAAGGGATGAAACTGTGTCCTTCAAAACCATCACTCTCCAGTGCTTCCTTTGGGCCACAATTTCATCCACTGTGCAGATTATTTCTTTTTTTTTAACCTGTAAGAAGAGGTTGGGTGTGATACGCTGCAGTCAGGATTGCGCCTGTGCTGTTAGACCTTCGGGGGTGTTTCTGGGCTGTTAGCCTGTCAGGTGAGACCTGCCCCTTTTTCACATAAATAAAATGTAATGAAAACTTGTGATGTCTTACAAAAGATTAAATATCTAGCTGTAAAAAAGACTGTTGAAATTTCACCACTGGTAGCTATACTAGAAATACTTAACCATTTGCCTTTCAGATTTTTTTTGAGAGTAAATGTATGGGGTCTTCTAGAGTGCTCGTGAGAATTTTTTTTCCCCCCATCTGTGAAGTCCAAATTCTTTGCTTTAAACATTTACATTGACATTGATGGGTACTTTGAAGCTTCAAGAATTCCTCCAAGTCTAAGTAAAGTACTTCCCATCACTCAAATGCTGAAAAATAGTTCTTCCAGGAGATAGGTGATAGAATCTGTAACAGAGGAAACCTGAGTGGTTTTTTTTTCCCACCACACATAGAAGTCACCAATTAACACTTTAAAAATAAAGGGACAGAATGAGAAAATGTAATAGACACAGTGTCAAATGAAAATAATTTTTTTAAAAAAAGGAGAGTGATTAGACCGTCTGAAATATCACATCAGCTAAAACACTATTAAAAGGAATTGCTGGCGTGCTCGCTGCTTCAGTCAGTTTACCTGCCTACTTCATACCTAATGGGCTGTGTTTAAGCAGTCAAGTAAAATGTTGACTGAACCTGATAAACTAATCAGTTCCATTTAAAGTCTGGACAGCTGAAATCAATGAAAACTAAAGGACCCTCTCCAAGGTGAAAAATTGTGTATTCTATTTGATTCCTTGGTGAAAACTGGACATTTTTTCTGAACCATATTCACTTATTTATTCAATAATCTGATTGACAAAAGTAGCTATAGTGCAACAGCTTTACTGTTATTACTATGGATTTATAGAATTGTAATCTTCCTTAGGTTTCACCATCCTCCTTTATCAGTGTTGAATGTTTCTTCCACGACAAAGAAAGTCTGGCAAGGTAAATAGGTGATCCAAATTATTTTGTTCAGCTGATGTTTCTGTGTTCAAACCAGCTATAGATGCTTTTGTACTTCCAGAAACAGTTTGAAAAGATAAATCTATCATTCTCTATCAGTTCCTCCTCATGTTATTTTACTGTTTTGTAAACGGGAAATAAGAATTTATCGTAGTTTAGACATCTCATAAAACCAGACGTACACTGACGTAGCAAGCTACCCAAGAAACTGGTGTTAATGAACTTCGGTTGCTGCTTGTTAGAGATTGCGAGGAGGACAATGTACTTAGTTTCAAAGGTCGAAGACTGCAACTAATCTCCTAATTCCAGCCCCCACAATACATCGATTTGGATGGAATTGGTAATTAGTAGATTTGTTCTTTCTGATATGTGAGAGGAATTGGTAATTGCTAGATTTGTTCTTTCTCATTTGTAAGAGATCTGGTACTCTGCTTGCTGCTAGCAGAATTTAAGTGTGATATGTTGAATTAATATCCAAATAAGGAATTTGCAGTTGGATTAAATATATTTGTAACTCCCCAAATTCCATGTTGTAGCCTATGTGCTTGGATAGCCTGTGAAAGAAACCATTTCATAAGTATTCTTTTGCTCCATAGATTCTTCTGGTTTTTTCCACCTCCTGGATCCAAATATAGTTTGCACACATCTGTTGTGTGAATAGAGTTAATTGTATGAGGATGATGCTACTCTCTGTATTTGCTTGCAAAGGTTAATTATTCATTTGTTATAATTGTAATCTGAGAAAACCAAAAACATACGCATGATAAGGCAATATATTTTTGAAAGAGCACTGGTAGCTAGATACACGGCTGTTAATTTTACTGTAACTTTTATGGTTGCTTTCTGTTTGTAGTTGTAAAACCATTACAGTACTATCCATGAAAAGAGTAGAGATGAGTAGTGTTAGTATGAGTATAAAATACAAGCTGCTGGTCTCACTTAGTGCAAGGGTAAGGGACATGATAAAGAAATTTTACAGTGAGGTGTCTAGAATTGCTACCCTTATTGTAACGCTGGTGGAAACAACAGACCGGGAAGCTTCTGGAAAAATGGTGACATAAACAAAGCACTTCCTAAAGTGTTGCCCTTGATACCATGCTTGAAAACATCTTTCAGATTATTTTATCTCTGCAAACTATGGCCCAAGCCATGGTGTTCAATAAAAAATAAAGCACACAGACACATAGCCCAGGTCCTGTCTATGACAGCTTTAACCTGTACCCAAGAAAGTAAGCAAGCTTGCCCATGCTCACCAGTAAGATCAAATTAGTTTCCTTGGTTAAAAATAACATGCTTGTAAGCATACTGAAAAATATAAAATCAGTTAATTGATATGTGTGTGTGTGTGTGTGTATATATATATGTTCTTGTGCCGCTTTGTTTTGTTCTGAATTAAGCATGCAGGAAAATTCTGACAAAGATAAGATTTTTCTCCAGATCGTATTTCAGAGAATGCCATGTGAACGTAAATAAGCTTTACGTGCTCTAAGTTGATTTGTATCACTGGAGCATAAAAGAGGGAGTGAAGAGTCAGAGGTGATGTCTCAGTCAGGAGTTAGGCCATAACACCTGCAGGGAACAGACTTCTCTCAGTAAGCATATGAGAATGCCTGTTTGTATAAAAAATAGCTATGTAGTGGTAATATATAGTTAAAAGCAGGTTTGACTACATCTGACTCTAAACACATTTCCAGTTTTTACTGTGCTCTTAAACTTTGCCAGATTTGCTCCTGTGATAACGCTCTGAGCTGTCGTCTGCCTCCTTCTGAAAAATATCTAAACTTGAAGAAACAAATCCGGGTGGTATATGATCCTAAAGAGCCACAATGCACATGAATTCTTCCTATCAGTTATCTCTCTATTTGTGCGAATACGTTTCATTCAAGCCCTATTGATCACAATTAAGGGTTGAAATTAGAAATTGACTTTCATTAGCTCAAGGCAAATTAATCTCAAGGCACTGCAGCAGGTTGTTCTCGCTTTGTGTTAGTGAACTTGACAATCAGGTTCGGTGAGAATACAAAAGTGCAGCGGGAGGACTATATCCCAATATCTTAATGTGACAGCTACCAAGGGAATTACTTTCTGAAGCAGAAGAAGGGAAACTGGAAACATTGAGGGGGTGGATACAGACAGATATGACAGGATTCTAAGAACCTGGGATTCCTGATGGCGTAGGCCTTCAGAGACCACCCACTGAGCTTTGGCAGGTAATAATCTAGGAAATTATAATACACTTACTTTAAATGAATCTGTTGAGATGTTTGATCCAAGATCTTCATTACACATACAGGAATGCTTTTGCTGCTAGAGCTCTGCTATTTTACCAAACTATATTGAAGACAAGAAGAGAGTTCAGAATGGATTTTGTAATGATGTAGCATCCAGTTAAGTGAGTAAAAGTATGACCAAATTTTACAGAAGTCATGATACCCCTAGAAAAGAAGAAAGTTCAGTCAACTTAGATCTGCTTTTACTGAATGTACTGTATCTCCTGCTCTGCGTGTGTGTGCCTACGTGGCACACACACATGTGGCCTGTGTGTGCCTATAGTGTGAAAATCTGGCATGCAGGAGAAGTGTTGCGACTGAAGATTTAATCCTCCCCCAATTGTAATGTTTCTACAGAAACTTCTTTCAACAGAATAACTCTGTGCAAGTGATGGAAATTACTGTTTGTAAACATGTAAAAGAAGGTGTTTGCATTGTATGACATAGCCTCATTCCTTTGTCACCCAGCCATCAGACAGATTTTCGTCTTACAGCTAACCAGATTAAGCATTCTGGCTAGATCTCTGTACGCTGTTACAAAAGCATTCCGGCTTCTCCCCCCTCCCAGCCCCATCAAGCCTGATCAGTTATTTTGAATCTGGAATATAAAGCAGAATGTATGTAACTGGGGAAAGAAATGGAATATATTTATTGGTGGCAAGGGAGCTCAGCCTCTAGTGGGGCAACTGGCAGTGTGCATAATGATGTTCATAGCATGAGATTTAGTAGCATTGTAAAGGAATTCCTGTCAGAGTGTGGCTCTGATAGGACTTATCAAAGAGTACATGCTACTTATCTATCTTTGGCAGAGAAGTCTAACTCCGTTTAACTGTCAGCACATCGATAATCCTTCCAAGTCTGGAATTGTTGATAGAGTGCCAAATATCTTGGATTACGTATTGTCAGAAAGAGTAAGATCTGTGACTGTAATATCAAACAAAGCAAATGTAGCTATTTAATAAAATAATGCTGCTGAGCTTTTAATATGGCATAACACAAGCCCAGATTTCTTTTTTTTTTTTTTTTCCCATTTGGTAACATGGGCCATTTCAGTATTGTATTGGAGATAAGAGAGAGAGATAAAGACTTTTGGGATTACAGCTAACTATCTACAGAGAGACAGCACAGACAAAACACATTTTTTTTCGTTATTTTTGCATGATGGAAGCCTTAATATACACACAGTTGAAATGCTCTGGTCAGTTCCTTTGTGGCGTTATGAACATGGTATTAAAATACATTGGAGATGAGAGAATGTTATAGCATTCAGCAACAAAGAAATAACATTAAACAGGACAAACAGCCTAGTGCTGAACGGTGTAATCAGCAAGCAGGCTATTTTATTTCTAGCTCTATCAACATCTGTCTGCTTGCTATTTTATCTTTAAAAGCATACACACAGACACGTGCATACACAGGCTCTTTAAATAAATATATTTTAATTTAGGGCTGATAGAGATTGTTGTTTCTCTCTTAAAACTGAAGTCCTGTGTTAAATTTAAATCTCAGAACAATTTCTGCCAACCGCAGTACCAGGGGTTAGCTCAGGGGCTCTTTCAGTTTCTGGTGGTTGCTCCTGCTCCCCTTTCCCCAGTCAGGGCTCATCTGAAATCGCGTACTGCTGGCAGTTCTGCCGGTGGTTTATGTGGCAGCGACAGTCACATATGAAGAACCAGACCAATGCCGCCAATTCATGTCGTCTCAGTTCCTTGCCAAATGAGTAGATGCTCATCACTTTCGGCTCTCTTGATAGAGCTGCCATTAACTTTTGACAATCTTACTATGAAGACCACAACACCTTATATCCTTACCTATCTGTAAGATATGTCTCTTAACAAGAACATTTAATGCATGTGAGTAATTCTTGTTTTCTACCCAAAACAAAAAAACCCTCTTGATACTTTTTTTCTTCACCCATAACAAAGCCCTTGCGCAAATAGCTCCTACAGGCCTATACTTTTCTTCATTTCCTTTTCAACTCAAGGGTAATAGCAGTTAAATCTAGTAAAATAAATGTTGATTGATGGAGTTTATTCATTATGCCAAGCTAATGAGGCATCATAAATATATTTTTGAATGTGTAAAATCCATTGGGGGCAATTGCTACAGTTAGATAAAAGATACAGTGTCTTCTTGATTCACTTTTCTTGGAGTCAGGAACTAGCTGAGAGAGTCACTGTTGATTCCAATTTTTTTAACCTGCAATGGTGCAAATAGAGTCTTTCTCAAAATTCTCCAGAGAAGAAACATGACAAAGCAAGCCTGTCTGGTTTCTGAGTTTATCCCCAGAGATGCAATAAAACAGCAGAATCAGATCCAGAATTTCAAGAAGTAAAATATATTAACATTTCCATTTCTCTTCTGCTGACATACTTTGTTTAAAGGATCTTGGCTGAGAGTACTTTTGTAGCTCATCAGTGTCCCTGTTTCATTTACCCATGTTTGCCGTGGAACTGGTTTCTGTTCTAAAGAAAAAGAAAAGGGTTACCTGTATATATTATCCTGTGTATTGATAATAAAACAGTGATCTTGATCTGTGCATAATGTGCAAGTCTGCAGTTAGTGGTTAGAAAATATTTGCCAGCATTTAGAAATGTTTGTCATAATACAGGGAATTACAAAGGCTTGAATTCCTTTCATACGGCTGCTCCTTTGCATCTTGACTAGGTAATTCCTCATGATTCTGAGAAACGCAGGTCAAAGAACCCGGTCAAAATCTGGTTATTTTGCTTCTCTGTTCTGCTGTTAATCTCCAAGAAATTTGGGCTGAATGAGTGGATATGGACTCTCTATTAATTACCAATGTTATTTGTGCAGGAAGAAGCAAATTAACCTTTACACATAAAAATACCTCACTACAGCGCATTTGTATTAACCTGTGAAAGGTTTGTTATTCGTGTTGATATCTTATTGTGTTTTGCAAAGTTCAAGAGAATAATATTTTAACATCATATTCCTTTGGGTATGATGATCATACTGGTTAAAATTTCCTGTAAATTGAAATGTTACTTTTAAGGTCATTGTTCTTTATGCATAAGAATGAAAAGAACATGACACATTTGTAATGGAAAAGAGCATTGCTATGGAAAATGTCAGCATAAATTGTTCCTCTCGTGTATACAGAGGGGCTGATGTCAAAGGTAAATGTTCTGGTATTAAATGCCTTGGAATTTCTTTAGCTATAGTAAATGTTCTCAGACTCAGCTATTGTCTTCTGAGTATCAGCTTGTCTGAATTGGCGCTCAGTTATGAGAACCTGACACTAACATTTATCATGAACAGGAGAGCCTAGAGCAAAACCACTGCAAGTGGCAACATCCTGGCTTGCCAGAGGAAATCCTGCTGTCCTTCCTCCATTCAGGTTTTAAATTACTATTCTGTCTTGGGAAAAGTGTGCAGATGTCCTTCTAACCCAGGCGTAGTATGAACAATTTGGTGCAATAAAGTAAAATGGAAAGTGAAGGCCCTTAAGCTCGATTGTAAGGTAGTTCAGTTGCTCATCTTTCATTAGCAAAAACCTGAATTAATCGAAGTGTTTTGAACCTAGTTTTCCTGGGATGGATGGGCTATGGCTCTGAAACTGTAACATTTACCCTGTAACTGCGCTAAGTTATCGGTACGATGACTGCACTAGTGCGGCCTTGACACCGTGAACGGGCTGCGCTCCGTAGCTTTGCCCTGACTGGAAAAGGCGGGCAGCGTCTCACTCCGGTGCCACGGCTCGCCTTGGTGAGCGCTGCGGTCTGAGCACATTGAACTGCGGTTCGAGCTGACAGCCCAGGAATGGAGGCCCTGTTTCAGTGCAGCTCTGCTCTGGGTTGTGTCCAACTGCAGCTCACGCAATACAAATGATTACGTTAGATGAAATGCGGATTAAACCAGCAATTCACGTGAAGGGATGAGCTCCGAGGAGGGAAACTACATCTCAGGGCTTGTGTTTTAGGAGCGCAGGAGTATGGTTAAGAAAATCTTCTGCAAAGTCTGTGTTTCCCTTTTGCCTGCTATCTTGCCCTCAAAGGGGTTAAGTAGATAAACCACAGTTGTTTTGGTTGGGTTTTTTTTTGTTTGGTTGGTTTTTTTGTTTGTTTGGTTTTTTGTAGCCTGGGAGAAGTTTAGGTGCAAGTGCAAAGGAGTGTGTGTAAATTACCACAGGTGGCTTTTTGTGCTTATTTTGAAAACACTAAACAAGGAGTGTTAATGGTATTTTTCTGATCTATTAAGCTCTGAAAATGTTCTCAGGACTTATATAAATGTCTCTCAGTAGTTCAAGTTTAAACGTTAGCTCCTGGACTCTAAACCTCATCTCTGCAAAATTCCTATTGGCATTTTTTGAGCCACTTCATATTTGTTTCTTTATTTTCCGAAGTACAAAATAGGTGCACTTTTGTCAACCTCAGAGATTATATAGGTGTTTAATATGCATCAGTTGTTTGTGTTGTGGAGTCTTAATAACACCACCTGTTGGGAGAACTGCAAACTAATTTAGAAATTGTCAAAAATATCTACACATAAATAACACCGTTCATTATTGTTTTAAAAATATGTAGGGAGAAGGATGTTGCCTAGTAAAATGTTTTGGGGCAAAGGTTGAATTTTTTAATTTTCCTTGTGAGGGTGTGCAAGAGCATACAGCATATCCACTAGACTGCTATTCTTTCACAAGTGACTTTTTAAAACAATATGAACTCTTAATTGTTCCTCAAAGAGCTGCTGTTCCATTCCTTTGATCATTTTTGTTGCCCTTTTCTTTACTTTTCCTTGTTTGGCTGTGCATGTATGCGTTGGGAGGGGGAAGGTGTAAGGAGAGAAACCTCAACTGAGATCCAAATCAGAGATAGTATTCAAGTTGCATACACACTCAGGGTTTATAAAGTAGTACCACAATGTTCCTGTTTCTAATAATTACTACCATTCTATTTGCTTTATTTTCCTTTAGTGAAGAGTAAGCTGGCTTTTAAATAGACCTATTTATTATAACTTACAAGATGTTTCTCCCAAGTAGTAATAGTCAGTTCAGAGCCCGCTATTCTGTGTGTGAATTTAGGATGGATATTTTTTCCTCGTATGCATCCCTTTACATTCATCTAGAGTATAATTTTGCCTGCCACTTTGCCACCATCACTCAATAGCATAACACAGTGCAACTAACATTTTTCTATCCTGAGTAAACATTATATTAAGATATGTCATTTAAGAGAAGGTGTGTATAGCACTGTTTAACTTTTAAATGCTTAACAGATCAAAATAATGAAAATGAATTGCTCCCGTCATAAGTATAGAAGAATGCCCATGAATTTTAAACAACTGGCCTCAATTATCCTTCCTGCTGTGGTGCCTGCATTCAGATAAGCCTGCAGCAAAGCACTTGGCCTAAAGATATGCTGTGGTCTCTCCATGGAAACAGTCTTAAACCATAGAAAACAATTCAATTTTAAAAATCACAGAACCTTCTTTCCAGTTGGCTCCTAAAATAACTTGTAGTTCAGCCTCACACGTGCTAATTGCAAGTTAACTAGACAAAGGCTGAAGGATATTGTTAGAGCCATTTTAAGGAGAAAATTAGGGACATTAAGACTACCATTTCACTTACGCTTGAGCCACTAGTGTTGTCCTAAGGAATGATCTGTTCATTCGCCATTGAATTTTATTGTAGTAGCCCTTTTGGAAAGCTGAGGTTTATGAGCTTTACTGAACTCATATTGTGGAATCCTGCCATTAGGTAACCGTGTGCATTTTTTTCAGATGCAGAAATTACATTTAATGTTCCTTTTTCAAACTCTTGTGGCAGCTGCTGGTCTGGATGTGAACAACCTTGTTTGTATTTCCCTGTTCTCTCCAGACAAAATCAATTTTTCTAAAATCCATAGGAAAGAGGAAGAGTCACCATTTTGGTTTAGTCATAATTAGCCTGAATATTAAGCCCAGCAGACAGTTTCGGTATCTATTAAAATTAAATTTGTACTATAAGTTCCCTTGGAACTGAATACCGGTTCATTTTGCATCCTTTTTTCCCCTGTAGATCTCACATAGTGGATTTTTTTCTTGAAAGGAGATTGTATATAAGAAAACAAACCAAATTATTCTGACCATATGTGAGGGATACCCAGCAAAGTATATTTGCAAACATGACAGCTTGATCCAAAAGACGTAAAAAAAGTGTTTCCTGCTTTCGTGGTTTTGTAGGTAGTGAGTACAATTGTGAACAAATTGGGTATTTTACTGATATGCTGATGATATACAAACCCCCCACTATTCAGAGTGTTGGGAACTGGGACAAAAAGATAAGTCAAGACTTTCCTGAATGAATGTCAAATCCTTTGTGAACTGTCTGAAATGCCGCTAGTGAAGTGACTAGATTGTGTTGATTCCTTATCGCTAAGAGAAACAGCAGATGCTATACAATTGCTCCAGTCATGTTGCCGTGACATGACCTCCTTTGGGTAAGTTATGATCTCCTTTTGAAATCAAAATTGATTTTATCCTAATTTTCAAGGCTCCACCTTATTTTAGTCAATTTGTTTGCTCTTTGTTTATGGCCTGTGCTCTACCAGCTTCTTGCAGTCTGATGTTCCCTTGTGCAGCGATCAGTCTATTCGCCTTTCAGACCTTCTGTGCCCACTATATTTTCTCTGATCTTGAATGATATTCTGTTTTCCTCTTGTCCTTTAGCTCTTTCTTCAAGATTAATGTTTCCATCAGCCTTCTACTGCTGACTCATTCCTGATCTCTTAACTGACTTGCTCCCACAAACTGTAATATGTCAACCTATGAAAATAGTTTACTTGATAGAGAGAATGACCAAGAAAATATATGGAAAATTAAAAACCATCTTATTTCCCTTCCTGTTCTGTGTCTGTCAAGTGTCATGTCCATCCCCCCGTCCCATGTTGTGTGTGTGTCCATCCCCCCCCGGCTTAAAGATTTAGCCTGGTTTTGTTTGTATAATGGCATGTATTCAGCCGTAGGCATACAGAACTGAGGCAGGCACTGCGTTTGCTCTTCCTTTAGAGATGATTGTCCTTTGTTCAGAAGCTGCACAGCTACTTTCCTTCTTGGCAATTCTGTACATTTTTCTACTGTTTTTCATCCATGAGTTTTCAAACTCATCATTAATCTCCCTGACTTTCCCTACTCATGTGTATTAAATTTTGTCTTGAGTTATTTCTTAGCACAGGGAAAAATGGGATTCTGCGGTTGATTGATTTACCAAAGAAAGCGTGTAATAAACCAGGCACGAGCCTGGGTTTTCTTGATTTCCTATCCTTGCTGCTATCACTTCTTCCTTTGCCAAGCTAAGGCAAAGCAAATAAAATCCCAAAGGGTTTTTGTGGTTTTGGTTACACAAATTTTAGCATCATTTTTGTATTGTACGAATATTGTCTCTCTAGTTACTGTGAGATACTTAGAGTCTCTTGGGAAAATTAAATCATGTTGCTTACTGTTTTTCTTCCTCAACTGCTATCATGTTTCTGTAACTTCAGTTAGATACTTGAGAGAGCTAGATAAATCCAGAAACTGTTGTTGTCTGTCTAAAAGTACATGTTGGATCTGGAATAAAGGTGATGGATGATAGGTTTGTGAATAAGAGTGAGTACTTTATGCTGTGGCTCTACTGTACAGATGTCCTGGTAACAAAACCAGGATGCAGGGTTGCAGCTGATGCCGTATGGATGCCTACCTGCTTTCAGAGTGGTGTTCTGTCCTCAGAGGTTGCGTGGTGGCAGAAGGGACTGCAGGATGCGAAAGTCATTTATCTTCACTTAGTAGGTTTTCTCAGTGGTTAGCACCGAAAACTTCCTCCTGACAAGTACTGTAATAATTTAAGATAAAAGCCAACCTGTTTGATTTCTGATAGGTACTGTAGCTGCTGCCTCAGCCATCTGAAAGAGATTTCAGGTCTGCAGCAGAAGAATGAGCAGGAGATGGCTGTAGCTGTGAGGAGCCAGAGAGACAGTGTCTGACTTCAGGCACCAAAATGTCTTGCAGTATCTCTGCTCCTAAGAGACACGGGCCTGTGAATGGACAGTAAAGTAAGTACCTGAGGAGGTAAGAGGAAACCTGTACAGCGCAAGCTGCCCTTTCAATTAGTATTTCGCTTTCCACAACTGTCAGACCACTGCTTTTCACATGCCCCAAAATTTAAAACAAATTGGAAGTATTTCAGAACTGTGGGTATACACAGTCTAATCTGTTTAATTGCTGTCTGACAATATGAAATCAGTTCTGAATGTATATCATTCAGTAAAATAATAATTACCATAGCAACACACACCAAATCTGAAGCACAGCTCTTCCCCGCAAAAGCCCAGAAACAGAAAGCCTGAACTCTTCATACAGCTCTAAGAGCAATTAGTGAGGTTTCTTCCCTTTTTTCAAATCGCTGTATTTGAAAGAGGCCGACAGATGTCTAAAGGTAAACAACAATCAAATGTTGTTTCTGTACTTCATCCTTAATTAGGGATAAATCAGTGTATTGTATCTTTTATGGCAGAGATTGTAACTGATTTTGTGCACCAAAGAGAAAAGTGCCATAAAGACAGGATATCAGCAGGGGTATCATCCTGGTGCTTCTTAAGTCCTGCTCACAGTTGGCCCAAAGGAAATACATGTTCTGTGACCATTTCCCCCAGGGTTGTTTGTTGCAATTATCCTTGTCTTGGCTAAGAACCGGCAGTAAAGCTCCCGAGCAGACAGCCACCAGGTTGTTCAACAGGGTCTTCCATTGCAGGATGGCATTTTATACCATGTTTCTTGAAATATAGTGGGTCAAACAGAGATGGACGATATTTGATTGTGTCACTTTCATGTTCATAAACATGTAAAAACTTGGTTTTGTGCGTGTGTTGCTAAAAAATATTGGAAAAGCGCAGGGTGGCTTTCTTTGGGTATCCTTACAGAATGAGGTAAAATGCTTCATTTTGAAAAATCACACAAATTTTCCTTTACCTGGATTTTTTTTCCCCAAAAGTCCTATTAGATCCTGATAAGATCCGTTGTTTCTGTTTTTAAGTTTTACTTCTCTATGAAGAACATGAGTGAGTTTGACAGGTATTTGGAACTAAAGGTATGTGCAAGTGCATGGAATCAGCAAGCCAAAGTTAATCTTAGTCATTTAGTGCAGTTCAGCCACTTTCCACAATTACAATGGTAATATCTGTGTGATATTGCTTGATTTTGTTTACGTATGTGCATGTGTATATGCATGATGAGTTTAGTGTTTTCTCTTACCAGATACCGTTAGTGTCAGCACAGTTCGGATGCCTGAGTTCAGAGTTCTCAGCCACAAAATTATTTTAAAATTTGAAAGAATAAAAAGAGAAAGAATAAAAAACCAGCAGTGGTCTTAGGTATGTAATTTGTTCCCTTCTGTAGTTTAAAATGACAGAAGCAGGGATGAAGAGACTTTGCCCTGCAGGGAGTAAAAAGCTACTGAGCTGGGTGAATGATAGATGGCTACACTAAAAATGGTTTTCTTTCCAGGGTGAATTTAGAAGTCACTGGGTCCATAATGTGAACTCTGCGGTCTATTGCCCTTGGGATTTTTGGTGTTTTACTTTGGTGAGGAAGAGAAACTATTTTCAAAGATTAGCTTATTTACAAAAGTGCTTGTTGGATGTGCAGTTGATTTCATGCCCGTCATTCCATCAGCAGCAGTAATTGTTCAATAGTGAGGGTATTTGACCAAAAACCATGGTGCTAAAACCCTTGAGGATTCACTTACAATCTTCCTCTCAAATATTTAGGAGTGATGATAAACTCTCTATTATGTCTCTCATTGTTAATTTACATAAGCATGTGATCATTGCTACAAGTAAAAAATCTGGTTTTTCCTTTCTGACATGGTAAAAAGGTGTTTTCAGTTAGATCCAAAGATACGTGCACTTGCTGTCCTTCTGTAGAGAAAGTGCAAATTTACTCTTCAGTGAAGGATCCGTCGTGAACCCTTGCCCTGTTTTCACTTGGAAGTTCCGTGATCCCTGACCGATGTAGATTATCCAGGTACATAAGAACATGATATCATTAGCACGACTGATTTGTACCATTTCATTAAGCATTACCTAAAGACAGAATGAGAGATTTAAAGCCAAATTTTGCTAATCAGTTATGTGTGTACAATTTTTTACCGTTATTTCTTGATGTAACGTAGGACTGTGTCAGGAAATATTACAAATTAACTTTTTTATGTGCAAAGGACTATAGACTAATGTATTATCAATTTTTACCTTCTATTCTGCATGTTCAGAGTAGCTTCATATAAAACAACCGATTTTTAGTAAGTAATTTATGTTCAGAGAATGGAATGATTTCTTTGGCTACCTGCTCAACGTGTATGAAATACAAACACAAATGTGGAGAAGGACAAAGCTACTTTCTCCATATAAATGCAGAATCATGTCCTTTTTCACCACTCTGTTGAGTGCCTAAAGCAGAAAGTGTCTGAAGTTATTGCGTTTTGAGCAAACCAGTTCTTTGTGTGTGTGAAAATATGTTCGATAACTCCTCCTGTTTTTTTATATTCCTTGTCCTATTTATTGTTTTCCAATGGATTTCAATTTTTTAACCTGTGTTTCTGTGGGGAAGAATTTGTAGCGTTCAGTTGCTTAGCTTCACAGCAGCAACAAAATCCTTTGGAAGGACTTTTTCCGGGAAGCAAGAACATGTTTATATTTGCAGTTTAAACTGGTTCTTTATTCCCTTTTCTTTTTCCTAGTCAGTGCTTTCTGTGTTTCCATAACAACAGAAAAACTCTTTCTATAGTGCCTTAGTATTTTTTTTCAGTGAAATACTTGTTTTGTTTCCCCTCTTTTCTCCTTTTTTTTTAGGTTGATATTGAAATGAGTACAAATTGGAACCGACAGTGGGAAGAACCATTCTCTTTTCTCTTACTAAAGTATTCATAGGTCAAGATCGCTTCTTACTTGCTGTGATCAAATACGTTTTTTCCGGGGAACATTCCTGCAATCTTCACATTTTCCGCAGTGTTTTTTTTTTTCTTATTATTCTGTACACATATATCATAGCAACTCAGTCTCCAGCCAGAGAGCACTGAGAAGAGCTTGCCAGCACCTCTCCATGCTTTGGCAGGAGGTCATGGCTTGGGAAAGACCTGGTAGGCTTAAGAATACTCTCTGCTCGTTAAGTCGTGTTCTTAATAGTCAGATCAGCCAGGCCTTGGTATCAGTGGCAGGCTTCAGCGCATGCGCCTTTTGGCAGTGCATTCTGATTGAAAGGGATAGTTTTATTATTTTTAACCACACTTGTCAGTTTGAAAGCATTAATTTAATTTTGTGTGTGTGTTTATATATCTCTAGAGATTATTTGTGACATGAAGGATAGGACACAGAGAAATTTCATGGCTTTTCATTGATCTGCCTCCCCCCCAAGCTATCCTCTATTTCTGTTTCTGCTTTAAATTTATTTAAACCTCAGATTTGTTAAATATCATTAAGTTTATGTAGCAACTGTTGATTTCAGCTTGAGAATCATATAGTAAGTGTGAACAGAGAGCAATACTGTATTGAAGTCACTAGCTTATAATTTTTTTTATTTTTTTTTTTTGATATTAAATAATTTGCCTGGAAAAATAGTAGCAAAGAGATGTAGTAATGGTTTGGTGTTACTTTGATCATAAAGAACTGATCCTGTTTATTAAAGGTAACTTTTCAGCATTTCAGCACATAGGGGATCAGTGTCACTCATGTATTTTGAATGCTGATAGTCTTTAAATGAGCAGGGCGCCTGCTGAAAATTCAAGGGTGTTTTCTGTCATGTTGAGGCCTAATTCAAGGTCAGTCGCTATTGACAGACATACTCTCTTCACAATTCCCTCACTTTTGATATCAAACATTAGAAAAATAGAATATTTGGTAGTATGTAATTCTGAGTTGATTTTTTTGATAGTGTTCAAATCAGCTTTAATGATTATCTTCTACCCCACAGTGTCTGTTTTGTACCATATCTTTAACAAGAAAAACAGTTAATAAGCATAAACTTACCAGTTGGAAAGCCAATTGGGAAGACTGTGTTGTTATGGACATATTTTTTCTGACGTTTGTGCACAGCTCTTGCTTTTTATTTTTTAAATATTACTCATAAAATTACCAAAGTGTTAAACTGAAGGTATTTAAAGTAGCTGAAAGAGCTTTGTATCAACAGATTTTTGTGGGTACAAATTCTGATACATGAGCAGATGGTAGCACCTGCAAAGTTACAGATGTACCGATCCCTTCGTGCAAAAACCAAGTCATGTTGTATTTCTGAACGTTGATTGCTGAGATTTTACTTCCAAAAAACATTGTAACAGCCACAGTAAATGTAACTGGTAGACAGAAAAGGCTAGTCACTTTGGGAGGTTTCTTGGGAAGGTGTATGCTGCGTATGAAGGTTACTACAAAGAAAGGCCAGATCATTTTCTGTCCACTTCCTTCTCATTTTGTGTGTCAAGGGTGTAAGCCACACTGTTAAACTGCAAGTATATTGAAGTCTTTTGGTTTAATAAGATACGTTTAAAGGTTTCACTGAATGCAGATCTTATTTCATGTGGTGTTAAAATGTTTCCTTTCTTTCAGTTCCACAGGATTTGGCATAGTTGCTATTGAAGACTTCTCCACTGAACTTTGGCGCCAATCATTATTCCTTCATTTTATTATCCACTTTCACTAGCTTCATTAAGTATCTCTAGATGAGGATTAAAAAGATGGGTTGGAGGTCACATCATCCTCGCCAACTTGTAATTATGTCCCTATTATCTCTAAAATCAAGACTGATCTTATTAAGTAAGGAGATTTCCCTCCCACTCCCTTGGGCATGCTAACCTGATTAACACAAGGTCATTCTCAAATTCTTTAAGTTGTTTGAACTACTTGTTTTTTTGCCATATCCTAACAAATACGTTGCTTTCCATCCTGTGCAAGTAGGTTGCCCGTTATGTCACACTTCTAAATTCTCTATACTTTGCTGTGTATGTTGGCCTCATATCTTGGTGATCAACAGAGTACACTGCAATCTCCAGTTTTATGAGTGGCCCTTCAGATTAGCCTTCACATGGATTGTGAATCCTGGAGCAGAAGTGCTCTGCCTTGTCCTGGCGGCATTCCAAGACAGTTTTATTCTCCTTGTTATTTTTCTTTATTTCCTTACTAACAGCAGCAAAGCATCTAGGTACATTCGTCAGTCTTGCAGAGTTCAGAGAGTTACTTAGCTACCAGAGCATCTTGGCAGACATCTCAGTACAATTTCAAGACCTTGGATTTCCGTTGTTTCAGATCTCTGCTCTTAATCTTTTTTTGTTTTGTTTTTGTTCTTTTGGAGAATTGTGGAGAAACTACTGCCTTGGGCCATTTCGTCTATACTTCCTGTGCTGCTTCGTGCGCTGTATATTAAGCAGCATGGAAATCACTCTTTGGCTCAATACTGTGTCCAGTTCTCCAGCATACAGCTTAAACACAGACTCTAGCAGGTGTGCACAGAAGGCCACCCTTTTAAAGTATGGAATACCTGTCCAAGGGAAGAACAGCAACACCAAGCATGTTCTTTGATATTTACTGTAAATGAGTACTTCTCTCTTCAGAAAGCTCTCCAATAAATTCAGCTTAGAAAGTGTCAACAAAACCATTGTCTGCCACTGGACCATAAAACTTCTTGACATCCAAGTCATACTCAGTAAGCTTTTTCAGTGTGTAGTAGTACATTTTAATGTGTTGGGCAATCAGCTGGAAGCAAAATATTAAGAAAAAATTAAGACTGGTTTTGCCTTTTGTGTTGCTAACTGTTGCCTTAAACTGTAGGCGTCTGTGTGAACGTGAAATGTCCTAGGCTAAAGCACTGGCAATTTACCTGTCTCCACATGACGTTAGTAATTATTGATCAGCAGATGTGATACGAACAATTCTGTGCTGTTTTAGAAATGATGTAGGCGTTGGATGCATTTACAGTAATTACGTATTTACAGCTAAAATCAGAACCGAAAGAGAAAAGATACAGGACCCTGTTCACAAAATGTCATGCCCTCCTCTTTTGTGTTTGTAAAATAAAGCAAATATTCTTCTTGTAATCCATGTGTACCAGGCATATATGCATTTATTACCTTTGTATAATATATGCATTGCATATTTCCAACATCCCAGTGGAGTCTGTTTGGTATATTTTGTTTGTGATTGCATAAGTAACAGGTCTTTTTGGAAACAGCAGGAGAGAGGTTTTCAGGAATCCACATAGCCTTTTGTGACTCCTTATACTCTGAAAGACTTTGCACTACTGGAGCCTTGTCTCTGCCTGAGGTAGGAAGGGATACGGGTTTCACCAGGCTCTACAGAGCTGTGCCATTTATGGGAGAAGTGGTTTCTAATAAGCATTAGGGTATAATTCATGCTTTCCTAATCTTCATAGGGAACGTACAGTTCACTTTAGTAATTCATTATAATGATATTATATTCTAAATGATGGTGCAATAATAATAAATACATTGCTGCATAGTATAAAGGGGAGGTCAGAAATAAAATTGTCTTCTCTAGATGTCAATTTTCATGTTGCCTAGTTGTCTGATCTCCATTTTATGGATGGTTGTGACCAGAGCTCCTCATTTCTATTTACAGTCTGAGAGATATCTATGATTTGGGGCAAAATTACATGTGGCCTAATTCTGCAAGGTGCTGAGATAGCTCAGCTGTTTGTGAAACTTTCGCAGAGAAAGACAAGAATAGTTTGCTGTTACATTTTTACATGTGTTCAGGCATCACAGCTCAATGCTGGTTGTTTCCCGCTGCCTGACATGCTTTGTTCTATCGGAAATTGCAAGTCAGGCACTTGGTGCTCTGCTGTATTGGTAAATTTTAGAGAAATTTGAAGGACGAAGGTGGTATCTCCTGAGATCAAAGATCTCATTTCTAAAGACTTGTTGTGCCCTTGTTGTTCCAGTGCCAAATCTGGGAGGAGGAGGTGTGTGTGCATGGGGGCAATGTGAGACTCTCACTGCTTTTAATCAAACTGCTGCTCATTTTACAGTTTTGCCCTGTAATGTGTGTGTTATACCAGAGATTATTCAGCTCCTGAGCCTCCCAGACTCTGACATTTGTCATTATGTTAAAAGCTTATGCAAAGACAGCAAATAAAACACTTTTTCTTATGACTGAAATTCAGACAGACAAATCCAGCTGTTGCATGTAAAAATAGCTACAGATGTCCTCAACAGGAAAAAGGTTTTCACACGTTGTTATAGCAACAGAAATTCAGCAGAACTTTAAGATTAGATATTGTCTATTTTTCCAAAATTTCCATTAAAAAAAGCATCCCAAATAATTTGCCTTTTTAAAAGAAACACTCAGACTTAATAGGGAGAAATTATGCAGTATGTAATTAATTCCAATTTACAGGCTATATCTACCACTTTTGCACGATATAAACCACAATCTAGCTTTTTTTAATAAGTGGTCTAGTGTCAGTTTGAAATATGCTTCATGTTACCTGTATGGCAGTCTGTAGGTCTCTTGATGTGGGACGTTTCGTACATGAAACTCATGTTAACACACACACATGAAATTGTATTATCACATTTTTCACGGAAATAGTTGTGTAGTCGCTGAAAGTCTGGAAATATTATGAGGAATTTATTAAGATACTTTGTTTTTCAGGACTAGTATTCTGACTTCAAAATATCAGTATTTCTCCTATGATTAATGGATTTCTTTAGCAAGTGTCAAATCAGCTCATTTGCAGCAGCTTTTGCAAGTTGCATTCTGGGCATTGCCCCATGGCTCCTTTCCTTAAGTTTAGGGAATTGACTTATGTGGCACCAAAAATAATGCTTCATGAGAAAAACATTCTCAGCACTTCTTATTTTTGCCATCATATTGATATGTTTCAGGCCTCTGAAAGTTGCTCTGTCTCCCTTTTCTGCCATACATTTCTTTGTGTTTTGTTCTCTGTCCTAATTTTGTAATAATATAAACAATATTTCAATAAAAATCTACCCCCCCAAAATGTGGAACTAACCTGACTGGCAAATCATTATTCTTTTCATGCAATTAATACTTAACTTCTCTTGCCTTTCTTTCCTCTCCCTTTGACTGACAACTTAAATATTTAAATCGCAGGTTCTTTGGGTCAGGGAGCATTTTCTGCTGCACGCTGTAGCCATCATTTGAAATTCCACTGGAATACATGAAATGACAGTCCAGGCACTGAGACTTCTAATACGTATCAGTATATTTCTGTCCATTTGTGCGGGACTAGAGTAAAAGCATTGCCTCTGAGGGTTGTGTGTAAGCAAGCGCTTCGTTTCCAGTCGCCACCGCACGGCTGTTACCACCATCCATTGTTTGTGCTTTGCAGTTGCTGCTCCTTCGTCCTGTTCAGCCTTTGTATTGTGCCTCCAAGCTGCTTTGCTTTGTATGCTCGCTCACTAGCACGGAGGTGACGGGAATGCTCTCCTCGGAAGTGCTGAGTGACAGAGAAGACATGATTAGGATTCAAGTCACTGTCACTTGGCAAACTAACACATGGAGTTGCAGAAGGAACATTGCATGAACGGAAGAGTTGCATGGGGGCAGATGCAGAAGTAGAGAGCAGCGTGCAAGGGGAGTGAGGAAGTAGCGCAAGAACCAAGTAGTGTTCTGTTTTGTTCATACGTGGTGTGATTTCTTTGTGATGACCTTATTTATGAAGATATCTCCGGAATTTGTAAAAATGGCTACAAAAAAAGATTACAAATTCATGTAGAGAATTCCAGTTAAATATCCAAGCGCTGTGCCACTGCAGATGGGACAAGGAATGGATAGGTATCAAAATGTTCCTTAGGTGTTCTGTTTGCGCAAATGGTCAAAACCTGAGAATAGCAAAGTGTAATATTATCTTTCAGAACTTCTGAAGGAATGTTGATTTGCTTGAAAGCAATTTTGCTGATAGAAGTGTGGTTCTAAAATAATTCAGGGTTATATCCAAGGTATCCATTGATTGGAGTAAAGGTAATTTCTTCTATGTAGCTAAGTTTGCAAATCCCTTCTCACTTGGGCTGATTAAATAATTCCAATCTTTGAATTTCTGGAAAGCATAAGGAGCCTTATTTTTTAAATTTTAAATATCCCTGCTATCATGTCCAAACATAAAATGGACGAATGTCTAATACCTGGACAGTTAATGTAAACAGTATGAGACCTAATTGGAGACTATTAAGCTCATTTTAGTGCAGCTTCAGTGTGACTTATATTGCAGAAGCAAGTTTGTGTGTTTTTATTGTTTTTTTTCATTGGACTTCAGGTTTGTTTCCATATGAAACTTGGTCTTGGAAATTTTTATGACTAATAAAAGTAATGTTATTCCTTAGGTCATAACTTAAAAGAACTTAGGTCAGCTTTGTACACTGTAGGAACATATTACGTTGAATCATCTGAGCAAAAATAGATCACCAGAGAGCAGTAGATGAACCTATTACAAGCAAATCTGCTGCTTTTTCCAGTCTTGACAGGATAGTAACCATATCAGCTGAAGGGGAGTGTTACAGAGCTGTGAGAGGAGACATCTGAGGACATGAGATAGTCGCAAAGGAAGTAATGTCAGTTGTGGGCTCATTCCAGTGGATTCAGGAGGACATCTCTGTGATTGGATATAGCCTTGTTTGAATAATCTTTTGTATTTATAGAAAGAGTATCTTGCATCAGTTCTCTCTGCTAAAATTCAAACACCTATGAACCTCTGAAATCAGCTACCACTTGGATGATAAGCAACAATTTATGTCAATCAAAATCCACGTGGCCCTGTTTTTGCATGCGTGTCTGTAGTTCTGACAGTTTTGTAATGCTGTAACTGTGTGATGTTCACTTTTGTGAGGAAAATAAAATTGAAAATGAAACTTGAGAATTCAGAGTCATGGTAATACCGCGTTGTCTTTCTGGATTCTGAGAGCTACTACTCTTATTATGTCTGGATACCTTAAGGACTCAGGAGAATGCAACTTCTTCCAGGAACAGAAATGGCTTCTAGTTTTTCTGTTTTAGGTATCTGTGTGTTTGTGGTTATTTGTTATCAGTATTGTAAAGTAAGCCTGGATGAGTTAGAAAAGTGTTCCACATGGTCTGCAGGTACGCATGGTCTGCAGGTACAGGTACATGGTCTGCAGGCTTTGCAGTCAGACTCCTTTAAAGCAATTCTTTGTAATAGCCTTTTGTCGCTGCAGTTTGATTTCTTTTCTGTGTCATAAGGATATAAAGGTGAACGTAAACAATTTTTGTAATTGAAATCAGTAAAAACTAACTTCTTGCATAGCATCTGTGTGTATAATTACCTTTTTAAATCTTCAGCTTCAAATAACTGAATTGATGCTCTTTTATACATACAAGGGGTTAAAAATAACTTCTAGTTTCCAAATTAGTATTGGCCATACTATTAAATAAATATATAATAAATAAGTTTGAGGCCTGTTATGCTATTAGAAAACACAAAGTTAAAGAAAATGGGGAGCATAAAGGAAGGGGAGATATAAATACACAGTATGTATAATGACTTGACTACTTTGCCTTATAAGCAACATACAGAAATCACTTTACATGTAGCTGCGTACAGAATATAGCAAAAATATGCAGAAGGATCTCTTTGAAAAGACCCGAGCTAAGTACCAAGGTGTAATAGTTAAGCATGAAAATAGCTTTCCAGGAGACCTCTTCTGTTCTCTGTTATCCAAAATGTTGTTTCTCCAGGATTTTTTTACTGTCTTCTACCTTGCATGTCAAGTCTTTCATGAACAGCATGGATTTTTCTTTTTAGACCTAGTTCACGTAAGGATAGTCCATCAGAGACATCCTCCCTGGCATGTAATTAAAGCAGTGTCCTAGCTGAAAAAGAATTCTATCCTATCTGAAGAATGGGCCTGATTGTATAAAATAATTCTGTAACTTGGGAAGGATTTTCCAGATTCGCTTCAGGAATAGAGTGTCATGTGCTCAGTCAATGACCTTTTGTGCTGTTTGCTCATTCCTGACTTTTCATAGCAGATAATAGTTTAGTTTATGAACACTGGTAAATATTCCCATGAAAACAGTCAATAAGTCAGTATTAAAATCCACTTGTAATTAAATATTATATGTAGTTTCAGTTAATGCTGTCCTGTTCATTCAGTGGGACCTTGACCAGTGCTTAGTAAACAAATGTAAACAAATGGATGTGAGAGCTTTCAGAGTGAAACTCCTCTGGATCGCCTGCCAGGCTTTCCATTATTCAAAATCAAGTTGTTGGTTTTTTTATAAGTTGACCTGTTTAATTATCAAAATGCCTGTGAGTATAATTAAATTGAATTCTGTGCTTAAAGTGACCCTCTGACTCATGGACATTTGCAGTGGAAAGAACAAAAAGTAAAATTAAAGCCTTATTGAAAGGTACAGTAATTAAGTCTCTCAGTTCTGATTATTACCAGCTGGGAGGAGGACAGTGGATAAGCAAAGAGTATTGCTCAAGCAAGAGGCTGCCAGTAGAATGTATCTGAAGATCTGTCTGCCTGGGAGATGCTTCCCTAGGAAAAAGATACATGTATTTTTTTTAATAGGGCAGAGGAGGCTTACAAGAGCTGAAGCCATTACAGAATCTTTTTTTTTTTTCCCCAAACAGATGCAAAAGGGCTACTTCTTCACAGTCTTGCATCTTTTCACAGCCGTAAATGAGCAACCCTGACTGAGGAACAACCATAAAATGTTCTTGCCAGAGGAAATGCCTGGTAGATTTTGCTTTGATAGAGAGTTGGCTTCTCTTTCCTTAGGTGTTACATGGAAATGTGAGACAGAGCAGGCTCTGGACCTGAGAAAAAGATGCATCTTCCCCAGGCAGTCGGTATATGATTTGGTGCCTGGTTTGAATGATTAAGTAACTAATTGATTCTAAAAGCACGCTTTTCTGCTGCTTTGGACTAAGGGCCTGATTACAGTTCTTAATTAGTTACCTCAATTCCCGTTGATTTCAGTGAGAGTTAGGACACACCAATATCTTTGTGATCAAGCTCTACATTCTGTAGCCAGAAGACACTCTTATGTAGGACAGGCACTGGAGGGGGTACACAACATTGCACAATGTTACTGCAGGTTACGTTATGAGGTTAATTAATAAGGGCTATGCTCTGGAGATGCTGTGTCTCTTGAATTACCCTCCTTCCTCTTAAGGAGAAGAGCTAAGGGAAATTTCACGTTTTTAAATAGAATAGAAAAACCATAGAAAATAGGGCTGGAAAGCGGCTCAGGAGGTCATTTAGTCCATCTTTCTACCTCAAGGTAGAACTAGATAAATCTAAACCATATCCTGAGAGGTACTTTTCTGACCTCCTCTCTAAATTTCTGGCAGCGGAGATCCCACAACCTCCTCACGCAGGCTATTCTAGTTCTTGGTAATTTTAGTTACAGGTGGAAAGATTTTCTTACTGCCTAATCTGAATCTCTGCTGTTAATTTTTTCAATAATGTTTGTCCCTTCCCAATTAACACAGAAACCAATATGATATCTTCTTCTATCTCATAGTTTCGTATGTGAATTATTGTGTTTCCTTATGCATCATCATTTATTCATGGGTAATGTTTTCTAAACTTTTGATCATTCTCATTGCTCTCTGATTGCTTCCCTCTAATATTTGCATTTGTAAAAACTAAGATCTTTATTGTAGCTGAAGTAGTTTGGCTTTTATCTGGTTGAATGAAAAAAAACCCCACATAATCCAGACATTATTCCTTGAATTCAGTAGGCGTTACAGGATGCGTGCATGCGTGTACAGATTGGCGGCAGCTTGACTATTCTTTTGGTGAGTAACCACTGCCTTTGCAAGACATCTCATCTTCTGCACATGTAGGATAATATGTGACCCCTGAGCGTTCGCAGGGCTGTAATTCACTGGAGGGGCTCTGCTGATGTCATTGGCTTAGGGATGGTAGCAGGGGCTCAGAAGGGAACTGGGGCGTGCATTCACTACTTAGCCATCTGTTGTTTTTTTATTACAGCCTCCAAATTCTTCATACTTTGATCTTACATTTTTCTCTTAAAATCTGAATGCCTTCCCCCTCCCCCCACCCCCCCCAAAAAAAAAGGAAGTTAAATTGTAACCAGTAAAAATATAGGAATGGCTGAAAGAATACGCCTTGCGAAGGAGTCGTCTTGCTGTGAAAATTGTGGTGCACATTGAAATTTTGTTCTGCCAGTTTCTGTCTGTTCTTTTAGTAAACTCTTCTCAACAAGCACTGTCGTGCATGCTCCTGGCTATTTCTATGCTGGATCTCTTACGCATGGACACCGGTTGTGGAGCATTGGGGGTTTTGTGCCAAAAAAGCAAATGGATGATTCTTTTAAATCCCTTCTGCATTTGCCAAGCTGAGAATCCCGGTGTCTTCTGGTGAGTGGCTTAGGCTTCACCTGAGTCTTTAGCAGATGAAGTTTCTTATAAAAGAGTTACTAATGTTTGAATTTACTGGCTATAGTGGGAAAAAAATCATAAGTACTCGTTACCTATTCCACTGTATAATGATGCACTATATCAAGTTGAGTCTGCAGAACTTTTAAATAAACTACACTATCCATTTTTATAACTTTGTGTAGTTTTGTATTGAATTATGTTAACAGCTGAGTGTTGCTGTGATACGTGTACTGTTCCCTTTAAAAGAGGGGTAAAAATCAGGTTATCAGAAATGGCATGTAGACATATTTAACATTTATGTGACAATGATGGAATGGGCTTATATATGTTTTATTTGTTTAAAAGCAAGGTAAGAGCATAACTTAGAGTTTACATATTATGCACGAACAACTTTGTGCTAATAGTATAAAGGAGAGGGCAGTAGAATGGCTTTAAGAACGTATTCTGACATCAAATTTTGCATTTTGCCTGAGCCTGAGCACTGTGTCTGTCTGGAGGCTGGTGTAACTTCCACTGGAAGACTCAATCTCAACCATGCAGTGCAATGGACTTAGTCTAACAGCCTTTTTCTGTCTCAAATTTATGTAAATCTAAGTGTCTCCCTGAGTACTCCCACTTCCTAAGGGTTTCATTAGGGAACAACATAATATTAAATACACGTAGTGAGAATCATCTTCCTTTATTTATTTTCTTTTAAATTGGTTGCTGCTTTAGATTACTTAAAATACTGTACTTCATAAGGCATTTTATTTCCAATAGTGAAACTTTGAAGGAAATATAAAGCGACTGATTATTGGAACCTCCTGTAGTATGGCCAGGACATTCTTTTCTCTAATTTCCTCTATTTCCAGACCATTTCACATTTTTTGTCTTTTTCTGCACCTTCACAATACAACAATCCCTTCTGAAGGGAAATAGTTTGTCCTGGAAGGATGTCCAGAGGAACACTGGGAGGTCTCTTCTGTTAATCATGAGCTCATCAGGAGTGGGCAACACAGAGCAGAGGTGTGACCGGAGGAGTCGGTTTGCATTGCGTGTGCCTGAGCTTAGGGGATGGGGTGTGGGAGAGTGAAAAGATAATCGATGGAGAGGAGCAAATGTCCGATCATTTCTACCATCTTGGTCCCATATTGAAGGCTGTGGTAGATACAGGATGCAGAAGTATTTGCAGTCCTGACTTAATGCTACTCCGTTTTGTTCTCTTATCAGTCTTTCTCACTATTTTCCTTTACTAAATTCCAGAGAGTAGCTGCAATGAAAGATAAATACTTTCTAACTTGGAAGTAAAATATATCAGCATGTCAATCTGCCTTATGAATGAAATGCCTGCGACGCATTATAAGAAAGATGTCTTTAATTATTGTAGTAGCAAGTATGCAAATTAATCTCAATCATTCCATTAATTTTTTTCTTTTTTTTTTTTAGTAGGGTTTTGCAGATATCTAAACCTGAGGAGTTACTCAGGCATGTCTTATTGTACATTATTGTTCTCTTCCTTGCAAACCTTTTGTAACTGCTACTAAGCATCAGCGAAAAGCTTTGATCACTGAGGTGTTCAAATCAGTAAGATTCGCTATTTTTCTCTATTGGGATCGCATTGGACTCAACACGTACTAAACAAGGCACATACCCTACTCCTTTTCCAGCCTAAATGAACTTTGCTATCAAAACAGACATTTTCTTTCTAACAAGACTAGTTCTGTATTTAAGAAATTGCTATAAATGCTAACATTTGTTTGCAGTTTGTCCATTTTCCTTCTTGCTAGGTCGATTGGGGCAATACATTTTGCAGGAGGAAGAATACTGAAGGAATCCTCCTTTGTTCCTTTAAGTCAGTCCTGCAGGAGAGGGGGCGTAGCAGAGATACGAAGTCCTCCATCAAATGTAGAAACCCCTTTTCCTCATGTACAGGACTTTGATTGTTTCTTTTGATGCCGCCTAGTGAAGATTAATGAAATTTTCATAGTTTTGTTTAAAAAAAAATGGGGAAGATGAGAGAAATGAGACATTCACATTAAAAAAAAGGATATATAAAAATGTAGCCCCCTGGATCAGAAACCGTAAGAAAATACGTAATTTACCCTTCTGTGGTGTCTAAATTAAGCTCACTTTTTCCTAATATAATGGTGACTCAGAGCTAAAAGGCAGAAGAGACTCATGAAGAATTGTGCAATACTGCATTATTCTTGACAAGTTATGCTAAATATTAGGAATTAATATATAGCTCTTAACAGGGGACCCGGGCAGTTTTCCTTATTGGATTTTTCAGACCTCCTGCCACAGCCTGTCCTTGTCGGTAAGAGCGTGATCTGTCTTGGCTTTGAAGAGCAGAGCGGGGTGGATTTGCATTCTTGTGTGTGTTGTTTTCCCTTTCTTTGTTTTGTGGTTACTTGAGCTTATGTCTCTATTTTATTGTCATAAGCATTTTCTTTTACTGCCATTTAGCCCATATGAAAGTGTATCAGTGCTTAGGCTCAAACCTTGCTATACTTTATTTGGGAATGAATTAATTTTCTCACTGCCTTTGGTACTAATAAAAATCTATGAATCAAATGCATGATTTTAGCAAAAACATTGCATGGCTGATGATTATATAACCATCCCTGACCAAAAAGAACGGGCTGAATATTGGAAAACACAGAGTTTTGATAAAAGGGTGAGATTTTTGTCACCAGTCCATTATTTTTTTATAACAAAGCTATAACATATTATACTTCTTTCATTTCCCTGATCCCTGGGGAGTTCATATTGCTGCCTTTGCCTTCCTCCTTATTTCATATTGCTACAGTTTATTAATCTAATTTGAATTAGGATTCTAGTTTGGAAATAGAAAAGCAGAGCTAGTGAATAGATGTCTAACAATTAAAGACAGTGTAGGACTGAACATGCCTTTTTTTCTGCACATATAAAAAACTACAATATTTTACACTTGTAAAGAGTTTTGGAAGTTTGGGGGTTGTTTTTTTCCCCCTCATACTAAAGGGAATAGCTGAGTTTAATGATGCAAGGTGCTTCATTTGCATTTCTAGAAGTTTTTAGTGTCTTGAGCTCATGCCAAATCAAGGCCCTAACTTTCCATTCTCTGTTACTTCAGGAAAGATGTGGACCTAGATTACTCTTTCATACCCCCTGTAGTTTTCCATCTGCTTTTTACAGTATTTTTAGCATAAAATGCCAGAATAATGTCTGTGACTACGTGCATGAAGTAGGATTCTTACTGTATTCTCTGTATATTATGGGAATAACTGCTGTCTGTCCCATGGACAGGGCCGATGTTCCTGGTTTGTGACCACAGCTCTCATCCTACTAACCTGAGACAAAGAAATGAGAAAGTCATGAAGCGCTGTAGAAACCAGAAACTGAAACAGGAGAGAGACAGATGAGGAGTTCACTAAAGTAAATGCAATAATATTTTGCTAGGTAGTCTTAATTTTGTAATATGGTGTCCTTTCCCAGCACCTTCTGTCTAAGGATTAAAACATATTTTCCAGTTATTAATGAATTAAATTTCACAGTACTCTTCTAAAGTTTTAAGGCAATAAACCTATTTGACACCCAGATGGATGGATGTGTAGAGATTAAATGATTTGCTGGCAGAAGTGTCATTTGTCAGATGCAGAACTGGGAGCACTCTCCTATCATGTTACATCTTCCCATTTGCTACTGCTGTGTTATTATAACTTAAATCTTGCTTTAACAGTAACTTTTCCTATGTTATCTCCAAGCTCAGCTGGTGTTCCTAATCTTTTTATTTTTTCTTCTTGGTGTATTATTTTCAGTCTAACCAATCACAGTTGTGTCTTTCATGTTGACGCCATGCATCATTAAAAAGCTCACTCATGCAGGTGCACCACCTGTATTTTTATTTGAGGACTATCTGCCCTTGAGGCAACCTTTGTGCTGCCTGGCTGTACTTCTGATAGATCCAGTTGCATGCTATTAGCAGTCTTTTACAGCTAAATCCAACAAAAATAATTCATTGCTATTTTTCAGTGTGGATTTAGAATACAGAATTTATTTATTTTTTTACCTTTGGTCTTTTGTTGACAGTTAAAAATTATGATCCTCTCATGGCCCTTCTCATGGTCTGCCTAAACTCTTTCACAGAATTCTCTGTTCCAACTAAGAAAACCTACTTGCCTTTCATCTTTACTTGAATGCCTCCTCCTGAATTTGTTCTTTTGTGGTTAAACAATTACTGTTCTTGTTTACTGCTACCCTTAGTCCAGAAGTGTGCCTTTCAGAGGCCTCTTTGTTTCTTTAGTTTTTCAAGGCCATTATCATTGGTAGAATTGGTACTGGCTGTGTGTTTTGGGGCCAGAATAGATTGCATTTTTTATTTTCAAAATATTACTTGGCACAGTGTTTTAATGATGTCTTTTCTGGGTTAGCTACATGCTTTTGTGTGAGCTTCAATCTTCTGCTTGTTTTAGTAACCTGCCCTCTTCCTTTTCCCGGGGGTCTGTGTGATTGTATTTAAACACACACACACACGTATGTCTGTGTATATATATATGTATTTCAGCTACAGATGTTGAGTCTTTTCCTTCAAATCAGTGTCTCAGTATGATGCTAAAGAATGGTGAGAGAAGGATGATGTAGACTGAGGGATGAGATATCAAGGTAGACAGGTGATTCTAACCATTCTCATTTTTACTGAAAATCCCATCATAGGTGTAGAAAATCAAGATGATAGTCACATTATTCTGGTTAGATTTTATCTTGGATGACTTCAATTCCTATATAGATTCCCGCTGTTCTTTCTAACATGGTCCATTTTTTGCTGTTTGTTCAAAACAGTTGTGTAATGTTTCTATCCATGGTTAGCAATTTGCTTTTTTTTCAGTCCAAGGTAGCTGGTAGAAGTAATCATTTATTTTTAGATTCTAAATCATTTGGGAATGTATAAAGCACTGTAGGTATAAAAGATAATCACTTGTCTCCAAAGGTTCCTTATTTTTTATTAATGTTTTGATTTCATATTCTCTCTGTGCATATCACTCCCTGAATATGTATTACCATTGTAATTGATAGCGTGACTCCTAAGGAACTTTCTTAACTGCTGATTATAACTGTGACACTGCTCCATTTGAAGAAGCTTTGAGCCTACTCATCTCCATGGATGAGTCAGTCCTCACTAGTGTATTATTTACAATCCTGGTTCTTGGAGCTTCAGACAAGTTCTGTTGTGTTTGAGGAAGATGTCTTCTGATCTAAGTGAGGTTTTGCCAGATGCTGAATTAACTTCCAGATAACGTTGTTTGTTTGCATTTGTTTATCTTCCACAGAAATAAAACCCTAAGTTTTACACAAGTATTACACGATTCCATATTCTACTGGACGTTTGACTATACACAAGCCCAGGCACTGGGCAAAGGCAAGGGCAATAACAGATTTTCATTCCCTTTCCACTTCTCTTTTACTCAGGCTCGTGTTGTCCACAGGCTATTGTGTGCTGCCTCCTTTCCTGAGGTATTATGTAACAGATTCTTTCTTATATTTAGAGCTCGTCTGTCTTCTAAAGAGATCACTGGTTTAATAATAAACTTACAGGAAAAGATGGCAGTCGTCTTCGATGGGGTGTAGAGAGAAAGAAGAGGTGTTGAGGTATTCTTACATGAGCTGCAGTAGATTGGGGGGCAATGTTATTGCCTCTGGCGTGGGTGAATTGAATATGTTAATCCAACATTGCTCATACAAAATAAAACGGAACCAATAAGACTTTAAGAAAAGATTGATTCTTTTGCATAAATAAAGCCCTAGATTTTGGTAAATAGGCAGGTAGAATTTCTGTTGTATTGAGAGGTCCATGGTAGAGAAACTATGTCTGTAATTTTGCGAGATTTACTTTGTAATGTCATAGCTATAAAAGGTGACGGCTCTTATTTTCAGTTGACCTTATAACAGTGATTGGAATGTGTACACAGATTTGGTTTTAAATGGTGCTGGAAATAATTTTAGGACCTGTTTTCTAAGTTCTAAATAATTCACTGTACCTTTCAGGATGGGAGAGAGGCTACAGCACTGCAGACTTGTTTGAAATCCTCAGCTTGTTCAGAATCAATTCGTATAGCCTTTGTGCGCAAAAAGAGCTATATATAGATGCATACTGCAGGCAGGCTCTATGTTACGCAGGCTCAGGACCTGCTTTACCCAAAGCAAAAGCCATATCCTTCATCTTTTGAGCATGGTCACTCCTGTGACATATGGCTTCTTCAATACAACTCTCTCACTAAAATCGGAGTGCAGATTTTAAATAAGCCTCTGAGCTGGGAGAGTGGGGAAGCTAAGCCAAGGAAGGGGGAGCGGGGAAGCGGAGAGGTCTGTGTCAATAGAGTCTGCTTGACAGTTTGGATACTATGGCTCATTCCTACAATCTAACATGGGAAGGAACCAGTTTCAGATGGCTTAATAACCTGGAATGGCCTGAAAGTGGTATTGCCGCCCCCTCCCCCTCACTCCCCCACCCCGTTTCTTTAATATTTGGTAGGAGGGAATGTGTTTGGTTTTTTTACCTCTCCAGGCCTTAATTTTTTTTCTTCTTTTTACTCTTTAGAGATTTAAGCTTATGTTACCACAACTATTACCCCAGTGCTTCTCTCTGCAGCATTTGAGTGTAAATCTCTCCTTGTCATTTGTGGGCACGGTTCTCCTTGTGAACTGGTTGTGTATAATGAATTCCACACTGGCGCAGTCCCCTGCGATGTCAGTACAAGGTGGGAAAGCAAGACGTTCCCCCAGATTTCTACCCAGACGTAGCTCGGCAGGGGCACGTTATCCCATCAGTCAATTGAGCCAGATATTTGAATGCATCTTTTAAACCACAGAGAACATAAACTTAGCTACTGTGTTTAACATAATTTGTCAGGGACAGAAATTATCTTGACAATACTTGTTTTTTTGTGTGTTCAATCTTTCATGATGTGGTCTCTTAAAAACGAGGCATAGATACAGGACTTGGGATTTCCATGTTCCGCCCTTGAATGTGAAATTGGATTTGCCATTGTAAAATTAAGATAATATCTGTGGTTTTTTTCTCCGCTGAAGGGAGGAGGGATTATAGGCAAAGGAGAAGAGAAACACCTAGTGCAACACTGAGGTGCTTTTAGATCCTTAATTTGAAGGTATAGAGCAAATAACATGTTATAAAGTATAGGTGAGTAAATGTGATGAATAACATCTAAATAAATAAGTTCTGGTTAATAATACTAACTAGCAGATTGAATGTGACCTGTTCAATCAAATCAAAGTCTGTGCCTTTTTTTTTCTTTTTTTTTTTTTTTAATAGTGTACTGTATTTGGGAGACTCTCTCTTACCTGCTCTTCATAAATGTGGTTATTGAAGATGGATAGCAGTAGGTTTTGCTGTTGTCTCTTTAGGAAATCTTTTAAACCAGGATTAGAAGTAGAATATTTTACAGCCCATGGAAAAACATCTAAAGGCTGCCATTGTGTCATTCAGGCAGGAACAACTGAAAGCCCTAATGCATTTTATCTGCCGCTCTGTTCCTCAACACTATAAATAATTCAAATCTGTTGGCTTAACTACTACTGGCAACTGTTATTTATTAAGAATGACTGAAATAACTATGTGGCTCAGTAGAACAGAATGCATTAGGGACTTTAATGTGAAACAGAATAGCTAAAACATTTTGATTATCCTTTAAAGAAAAAACCTAAAACCCTGAAGCCGCCAACATTCTTTGCAATTCCGCAAAGGACAAGTGACAGTGGTAATTAGGATGTGATCTTCCCGGAGTAAGTAAAGGTTTATTCCTTTAAAAGAGCACACGCTGTGACCTTCGAGGCCCGTTTATTCCTCCAGCATCTTGTTCTGTGTGCATCAATGTCAGTAATTTTAAAATGGAGGTTCCAATAAAATCTTTAATTTGCCCCACTGTGTAATGTTTGAATCCACTTGTAGTTAAATGTTTATCTGTAAAATGATTTTTAAAGGTACGGAATAGTCTTTTCATGTTTGCTTTTAATTTGATTATCTTGCATGTCGTGCTCAAGAGGAAGTAGGTAAAAGAGCAGCAGTATTTGCTGGTGAGCAGGGCAAGTGAACTGCTGTTCTCTTGTTCCATTCCCAGCTTAGGGGTAATTAATAATATCTGGCCTTTCTTGGTACCGTTCATCATTAGAGTTGAAATTGCTTTCTGAAGGTCACTATCGTTATCCCTATTTCGCAGACAAAAACCGAAGTGGTCGGAAGGGCTAAGATCAGGCAGGGTATTGCTGCGGCGGAAACGAGTATGTTACTACGGCGTGGCAGGTATTTGGCTCTACATCATAAGATGTATTACTGGATAACACCAGAGTGCTTTTGCAAGTCAACTGATTACAAATGGTGCATTTGGAATGAATGTTGTATCACAAAAGAGTTGACATCCAGGACTCAGATGACTAATTATCTAATCTTGCATCTGGCATAAACACCCAAGCCATTTGTATGATGAACTGTGTTTCACAAGAGTGAGAAGGGAGCGAGAGAACATTCTCTGCTGACTCAGTGGTCATAAATCTTCTGGGGTGTGTTTTGCCTTATATTTGATATTTGTTCAATGGGTTGAAAGAAGTTAAGTGATCAAATGTCATTTGAAAATCCTGGCCCGCAGCTTTTAGTTCTTCTCTTTTACGTGAAGACAAATACTACAATCCAAGCACAATTATGTGGGGACTAGCTCTGTGTGGTGCTACTGAAAGTCGTTCATTTGAACGGGCTCTGTAGATTCATTGTCCTCACCCTTTTTTAAAGAAGTCATTTTACATTTGTTTGCCTTAATGATGATCTGCAGCAGGGATATAAATGAAGAGAGTGGTATGTGCTGCTGTGTAGCACTTTTGTTTCATTTGTTTGAAATTAAGTCGTTAACTATAACAGTGCGATACACTTCTTTTTGACTAGTAAGCAGAGGACTTCGGCGTGTTAACCTGGCCTGAAATAAAATGGATGCTCTGCACTGGGGGCTTCTTTAAATTTTATTTCTGGACACGTCAAATTTGTACAGTATATCTCTTCAGGTTAAGGGAAGTATCAATTATTTTTAACAGCAAGAAAAAATAGGAGATGAATCAGTGGTAAGTAAATGATATGCCTGATCTTTTAGGGGCAAAGCATGCCTGCTGTAACAAGGTTTTCTGCAATATGAACTTTTCTAGATAGTATGTCATTAAATTTTATAGTAAGGAGAAAAATCATCAAAAACTCTGACTAGAACATAAAATACCTGAAATAAAAAGAATATACGTAAATATCTTCAGAGCAAGCTTGGACAGTGTCATTGGTTTTAGGCAGCATCTCATTCTGGCTTGACAAAATACAGAATTTATAAATTAAATTTTATGTATACTGTGTACGGTTTTATGCTGATGTTGGCACACTTTCAGATGTAAAATTAAATTACTTTTTCCAATAAGGCAGCATAGATTGAAGCATGGATTCCTTTCTTTGCTAATGGAACGAGTAGAAAGATATTGAATTATGCTGACTTTCAAATTGACTGAGAGCCAAAGAGAGAAAAATCAATGACACTTTTAATGTCCTGTAGAGCTTTTAAACAGGCCTCAGTCTAGCAGAGAAACTCACTGTGAGATAACTGTTGTTGACATTGGGTTTCCAGTTAAGAAATGTACTTCTTCAGGTAAGCATGCATCTCGCATAGACGTAGGCTTCGTTACCGTCCCCGACGCGGAGGCGCGAAGTAGGCAGTGACGGGTTTTTGGAATGGCAGTCAGAAGGCTCTGGTTACCAGGTACGCACGTCACTCAAATGCTCGGCGCTCCTGTTGGGACTGAGAACGCAGCGGGTAAATACGCCGGCTGATCTCTGTGAAACATAACAGTAACCAGAAGGATCTTTTAACTCGGTATAAATTCCTGAAAGTCACATGTATGGGTAATTCCAGTAAATTATCTTTGTTTTGATTAATTAATTATAGGATAAATAGTTTGGGTTTTGGGTTTTTTTGGGTTGTTTCGGTTTGGTTTTCTTGGTTGGGGTTTTTTTTTTTTGTTTTGTTTTGTTTTTTTTTTACTATGTGTTTGCATTTACATAGCTGAATCCTAAAGATCTAAGCTTTATAATAAACATCAATCAAATACATGGCTTGCTGGTGTTTTTTAAATTTTATAATATTTTTATTATTTTTAAAAATGCATTTTATAGCAGTAATTAAAATTTTATAGAAGACTATCCAATCCCTCAGAATCTTGCGGCTCAGATAGAAAAGGTTCTGGTTTAGGTAGGGGGAGACGGCTATATAGATACATCCTCGGTATCTCGGTACTGTAACTGAGGTTCATGGATTCTGGTCCATTTCTGTAATAAAATGATGTCTCTTTGCATTCCTTCATTGTCTAGGTTTGCCTTTCTTTTAATAACAGGTGGCTATAATATGTCTGTGAAGGACTCTAGTCCTGGAATATGATTTTCAACAGCAAACTTTGTATCTTCAATTCTTCAATGTAATGAAGAAAACTATCATGCAGTCACTTCTGGGAATTCAATTTCTTGCAGTAATTTGGCTTTCAGCTCCTGGCAGATTCATCTGGGGTTTTTAAGGGTTGTTCATTTTATAGTAGACAACTTTTGTCATTTTAAAAGCAGCCTTTAATGCAGGTAGCATCAGCTCTACAGAGATTGAAATACAAGTAACCTCAGAACTGCCATATTGTGAGAATGAGTTAGAGAAATCATAGAATTAGGTTTCAAATATAATATAAGGGCAATCTATTCAGCAGAATAACTCTGTAGAGGCTTGTTTTATGTAGCTTAGATTCTTCACAGTTCACCCCTTCAGTGTCAATCACATTTTAGTGACAGTCATTAAATCACAGACGCCTATGAGTGGTTTGTGGTCAGCAACCATTTATTTTTTAAATATACACTAGCCTGCATGATGTTGTACCTCCTCAAAGAGACAAAGGTGACCTTTTTATTTTGTCTTGCTTACATTTTGTTAGCTTTATGTACTGTCATGTGCACTTCCCCCTCCGGAGAAAGGAAGAAGTGACTTGCTACACAGCAGAAAATGGATTAGAGGTCTCAGTAATTCGTGCGTTGAAGGCAGTATGTTAAAAGTCAAGGGTTTCCCTTAATGACCTGTATTGTCAGATTAAATTCTAGTAGCATCATTCCAAGAAGTTGATTTCAAAAGTCTGGTTTGTAAGGGAGCAAGGCTTTTGTGTGGGTTCCTCCCACGGATAAGCTTAACCTTGTAGGCCAACTTCAGCCAAATTCAAAAGATGGGTTGGAGTCTGAAAGAAAACGGAATACCCGTCGATCTTCGGAAGACTGGCGGCAGGGTGGGTGAGAATGGCCCCTCCAAGGTAAGGGTAGGGAGGGCTGAGCCCTGACGGATCCCTCTGGCAGCGTCAGAGGGCCAGCCCATGCCCAGTTCCCAGCGTGTGCAGTTTGTCCTGTAAAACAGACGGCGCCGTCGGGTCTCTGGGAAAAGCCAGCCCTGCTGGAGAAGGGAGGCGAGGGCCAGAGCGTGCACATCTGCGGGCGCCTGGGCTTGCTCCTCCTGCTGCTGCCGGCCTGGCGTCTCTTACTTGGCCTTTATTTAGCTTCTAGTGAGAAAGATCTTCGCAGTAGTGTGCTAGAAAGCCCGTGTTAGATGTGTTCTGAAACCGGTTGGTGCGAGAGGTTGAGTGTGCGCGTGAGCATAGCTGGAAAGGGGCCCGATCTTAGATCTGGCACCCACTGACAAACCTAGTGCCAGCTGCCTCTGGACCCCGCAGGCTGGGAATTTGAGCTGCGCTCCCCTGCAGTGCTCCCACTGCAGAAAGAAGGTAGGATATCCCTTTGCAGCCAGGTCTCCCAGGTAGTCGGATAAAAGAATATATAAACCACACTCTTGCAGTCGCGCTTTCATGAACAATTTTTTTTCTTCATTTATTTTTTCAGCATCACGCTGGTATTTTAACTTTGCTCTCCGCCCTGATTTTTTTAATTAGTTTGATGTGCCATCCAGCACAGCACTTTCTTTACTTCCTTATGTATAATATCCTATCAAAACCCCCTGACAGATGAGTGCAGCACCTGAGCCCTTTTGTGGCATCGGCGCCAACGTGCTCTAATTGAGTTCTGTGGTTTTGGAAATGTTTCCCATCTGATCACCAAACGTGATTTCCTAGAGGTTTCCATTCATACCTATTTCACATATCCTTTACTAGAGAGAGCGTTTTTGTTGACTCTTACTATCTCATTAAAAAAAAAGAGGAAAGAATTTGAATATTTTTTATCTCAGATTAGTTCTTAATTTGTGAACAAGTCAAAGCCAATGTCTCTGACTGGTAGTGGTTAACAGGTGATAGTGAACAGGTTACTTCTAAAGGCATTTTAAAATTGTTCTTTTGGTGTTTTTTTAAGGTGATTATTTTAAAATTGAGACTATAAAGTATTTTTATCTTAGTCATAGAGGTCAAATATGAGCTTTATATAAGGTTTTATTCTATTTTATGAGGTAGACTTTCAATGATTGAAAGTAAGCTGAGAACTTGTGTTATTCACCATCAGCAAAATCTTCGAACCTAATAAGAACTTGCAAAGGGAAATTATTGTTCCTACAAAAGTAATTTTATTCTCATTCACTATATTTATCTGTGGTGACTTCAGGACATTCCTGAGACCACAGCCTCCGTAAATGCTTTGACAAGGAAGGTACAGCTGTTACATATTAAATGCCGTGATAAATAACTGAGGGCCTGATTGGTGTGCTAAGGCGTCTTAATCCAGCTGTTGAAGATGTTATCTGATGAACAGTGCACCTCTGTATTTTTTTTAACATCCAGTTAACATAAACTTAACTGCAGGAAAATATCTATATAGACTTGATGCTACTCTCTCAAGTGTGGCAGTGAGCACAATGCAAAAGGTTAAATATTTGGTAAGAAAGAGGTACCACCGCAGTGCCTGTATGGAATATGGGCACGGTAAACACATCAGAAAGAGTGTGTTTTTGTAATGGTTGTGTATTATATTTCTGTTGCTTACAACTGTCACCGCAAGGACAGAATCATTTTGAATGCGACCAGGCAGCTGTCTTTGTGAAGCCTATAGATAGCAGCTTCCTTGTGTAGCACATTTTCAGCTCCTTCAAACAGATTTATCAAGCATCTTTACTGTCTCAACACTGCCAGCTCAAATGACTTCTCAAGGAGCTTTGGTTATGCAGTCTTTTAAAAGGTGTGCTGTTTTTCCTGTTTGTTTCCTTTTTTGTGTGTGTGCTGGTTTTTTTTAGTAACTCACTGCAGCAGCTAAAATCTAGTGCAGGGTTTCACCATGTGTTAGGAAAAAACCATACTCCATTTGTCCACTGTGACCAGGCTTTAAATAAGCATCAAAACTTTCACCAGCTGTGCAAAGCAGCAGAACGGCACAGGTCAGAGCAGAGCGGCGAGCTTGCAGGGAGAGCGATGCTTTGTGAGTAAGGCGAGGAGAACCTGCAGAGACAGGAGCTGGAAATAGCATTCGCTTGGCATTAGAAGATACATCCGTAATCATTTTGGGGTCTAAGGACTGCTTAACAGAATATGCCTCTCTGAGTCCTGTCTGACTTACAGGAGTTAGGAGGCGGACAGAAGCCCCTCGGCTGGTACCCCGTTTTTCTGCGTGGCCGCTGAAACAGGAGGCGGCCGAAGGGAGGGCTGGGTAAACAGCCAAAGGATCTTCCCAAAGAATCTCTCTGCTCATTACTGCTGCAGTTCCCAGCATACAAACTTTCAATAATAAGGACTTTAAAGGCTTCTTCAAAGAGCATCCAGGCTGTATCAGAAGCTCCATCTGGAAGAAGTCTCATGAGACCTTGGAGTGTTTTGTAAATAGCAGCTGGGGACAAATGAGGTTTTTCTTAAATTGAATCTTCCAAAACTTTCTTTCTAACAAGAACCTGCAGCAGGCCACATTAGCGCAGTGTTTACCAAACTGCATCCCTAGCGTAATGTCTTCTGGAAAGGGTGCAGTTAGCTTGTCATCCCTACAAAGTCTTACTAACACAGTAAATTGTAGGCCTTATGGGAATGTGCTGTATTTGGTTCGGTTCAGGTCATGTTCTTGGTCTTGGATTGCTGTGTGAAACTCTGGATGATGCTTTATACTGTTTGCCTGTGGATTTGGTTTGTGTTTCAGCAGATTGAATAGCATTCCTATTTAAATCATGTTTCATTCTAACTAAAACGATTGCTGTTCTGTAATGCCAGGGGATTCTTGAGGTGATAGGAAAAGGTTTTGTGACTCACTGACCATTTTGGCCTTTGAAAGGCATCAGTATGTTTCAGGCCATTTTTCCTGCTTTGTTTGGGTTAGTGATGCCTCATCAGTTACACCGGACCGCAACAGCGGTAAGTATTTTCAGCACTGGTGGCACTCAATCGTGTATTCTGGTCAGGAGCAGTGATGCGCCTGTAGCATCATTTTCCCTCCAGCAGTGCTAATGCTCTGGGAACACCAGCATTGCCGAGTTTTAAGAACTTGATGTCTGTCTTTCATGGTTTTCCCCTTCTGAGATGCATCAACTTTTCTAAAAATGTGTTTATTTCATGCAGTTGTTTATGACTGTGAGTCAGCCGCCTGCATCAGACTAAACCTGGCTGTCTAGAGCTGCTGTTTGCCCCTGTATTCCACTTAGCACTTCTGGCAATGTATGAGAACAGAGAATATGGAGCGAGAAAAAAGTATGAAAGCTCCATAAATCTCATATAGATTGAAAATATCTCCCCCATCATCTTGATGTTTTTCCCTTCAGTTGTGCTTTTATCTAGAAATCTCAGAGTATTTTACGAACCCTGAATTAAGCTTTCTACAGCCTTCCTCCTTCTCCTCCTCTCCCCCAGGAAATGACATTATCGTATCTTGTTTGTAGATGAGGAATCGAAGGTCAGAGTGGCGAAGTGACTCGTCCAAGGTCAGCTGCTGAATTAGCGGCGTGACTATGAATAGACATAGGCATTCTAGCTCTCAGCTCTCTGCTAAACAAGATCGTGCCCTCCCAGTTCCAGTTAGTCATAACTTAATGACTAATAACATTTGAGCATCTAGAATGTGGCAGAAGAGTTTATTTTCAGCAGCCAACAGGTAATCCTTTGTTACACCAGCGGCAGGACGCAGTACGCCTCCCGTGTTCCCATGGATCCTGTCTGCCATTTCTTGTTCTGTGTAGAAGATGTGAGGGCGGGTGAGGACCACCGGCGTGGCAAGGTCTGATCATTCGAGTGGGGGCCGCTGCTGTTTCGTGGGGTGCTGGAAGTGCTCACCTGAACGTTCGCTTCGGTGATAAAAACAAAGATCCTCCACCTGAGTCTTCATTTGTCTTGGTGTAACAATAATGAAGTGTCCTGATAGTGGCTTCACTTCAACATCTAATCTATTTAAAAAGAAGTAAAAAAACCCTCCAGCGCGGTCTGCTGTTCCTTGAAGGGGAGAAGTAATTCAACTAAAGTCCTCTCAGGACCCAAGTAAGAGAAGTAAAGGTTGAGTTGTGCTAATCAGGAAGAGGAAGTCATCTGTCTGCAACTGCTCGCTTCCCTGCTTACATGGCATAGTCCTGTAACGGCTACATAAGAGGCTTTGTGATGAACAAATGTCAAGGACAATTAATTCTTTGGCAGGCAGCTGTTATTATTAGGACAAAGCGTGGCCAGACATAGAAGGAAAGCCTTCAGCTGATTTATTTTCTCTACCTTTTCCATCAAAATTGCTAAGTTGCTCAAACCCCTATGGTGAACTTTCATGCAATAAGAATTTTAAATTTGCCATCTCTTTTTTTAGTAGGAGACCTTATATTAGATTGAGAGCACAGAGGAACAGCTCAGAGGAAAAGTTTGGAAACTCTTCACCACTTTAATGCTATCAGCAAGGAGCAGAGTTGTGTGTTAAGCTGGTAACGTAATAATATGTGGGCTGAGTTAAGCCCGCTCAGACTGTTTTTCTCAAACTTAATCAATGGAAAGGGCCCACTTCTAGGCTTGATTTATTACCTTAGCCGAGTTATTCCAGGATTGCTGCAACGCAACTGTGGGTGTTCTAAACACACCCATGCTGCCAGAGAATCAGGAAGGATGTACTTAAAATCCTGTAATTTATCTAATAACATCTTTAGCGGCTTTTTGTGTAGGTTTAGTTTTGTCGTGGAAATGCACTCTTTGGCTAAATAAAGAGCTCCTGTGTGAAACTGCTAGCATTGGCTGTAGGGCCACATAAGTAGCATTTGGAGCTCATTGGGGAAATACTCTGACCAGCTACATATGCTGTAAATGCACCTTTCAAATTTGTAATCTGTCAGTACGGTTAAAATAATATCTAAAATTTCAGATGTGAATGTTCATGACTCTGGGTCTTCATAGACGTGGCCTTCCCACCTTCCAAGGCCAGGCAGAGCAGAAGTTCCTCGTGTTCGGAGGTATTTTTTTCTCTGCTCTTTAGGTCCAGAGTCTCTTTTAGAAACCGTTGTTGCCTCAGTTCTTAACCAGGTCCCCTCTTTGCCCACCAGCGGATGTTCCTGAGGAGCTGTTTATGAGTGACACAAACCAAGTTTGGTTTTCCTAAAAAGTTTCAGGACTGAGCTGGTGAGGGCAGGCCTTGGGCTGGGAAAGAAGCTCGGGCTCCTGCAGGTGTTAGCGCAGCCCGTTACGTTTGTGCCCGAAGCGAGCTCTGGCTTGTCTTTGTAACCGCTTTCAGCATGGGTTCTCCTGCGCTGTGTTCCTTAGGCTGAACCTTAATCTTTGTCTACAATTTTTCAGAACGCTGTCCTCGCAGTGTTGCTAACTGCTGGCGTAGTTGTTCTATCCCAGGCATCGCAACCTCTCGCTTTCGTTGTAACGTGGAAATTGCATATAACGTTACAAACAGTAACCAGTATCACCGCTCTGGAGTATTGCAGCTAATAATAGAAATGAAAACCCTGCTCTTTGTGAGCTAAATAAAGGCGGCCAAGACGAGATAGAAAATCAGCTTCTACACACACCAGAAGTAAAGGAGGTCCTGGTGTGCTTTCCTCTTGCCGATTACTCTCGCCACCGGGCATTGCTGTATGTAAATAGGATCAGAGTTCCTGTGTTGTGCTGGGAAGAGCCTGTCCTAAGACAGCTGATTTCTTCCAGCAGTCGTGCTTCATTAGCGCGCACGTTGCTGAGGCTTGGAGGTGCTGCGTGAGCAGAATACTCAGCTGCTAATTCGAGGAAATACTCTTACTGATGGTGCAGTAACATGGTACGGGTGGCTTTCAGCATAACCTCAAGGGTCAGAGCTTGTCTCACAACAATGTATCGCTTGGACAAAGCTATTTCTTGCTAATCTTTTATTTAAATAATTTATAGATATGTTGAATAGTAAATAATGAGGGTTGGAGGACTTATTTTGTGTACATTCTCTAAATTTGTTACATAATCCTGCTGTTCCTGTCAGATTTGGTATCAAGAATCTGGAAAACTTTATGGTAAAATGGCTTTTCAAAAAAACCCAAGTGTAGCGAATCTGACTTTTTTTTTTTTTTCCCTTTTCTTTCCTGGAATTCAGATTTCACTGCTGAAACCACGGCATGTGGGCCAGTTTAGGGCGGCAGTTGGCTTTCCTGGGCAGTGAACCAAATGTGAGCGCAAGTGACGGTCGCAATGTGCTTCTCAGGCTCCAGAACGAAGCCTGACAAGCCCTGTTTCGTGTGCAGAAGTTTTTCTGCTCTGGATCTGGTTGGACTGATGCTCCTAGGCTAACGCCCCCTCTCCAACCACGCTAAAAGCATGCGAACAGACTTAACTGGGCCTGAGCAGAGGAAACAGGTTAAGGAATGTGCTCATTGCCTGTTCCCTCGACCAGCTGACGCAGAATTCTGTTGTTGATGGGTGGTTTCTGAGACTGAAATTAGCTCGTATGTCTCTGCGCGGTCCTGCAGTGGTGGGCACGTTTTATGCCGGACGTTGTTACCCCGATGATAACCATGGAAACTGGAAGTTTGAGGCTGTGTCAGCAAGAGGCACCTGGAGAAGTTAAGGCAGACCAATGGGAAATATAAAGTTATGCAGAAATGAAGAGGTATTAAACTCCTCTTGAATGAGAGAATGTACATTAAAGTGGCCTTGCTTTGCTATAGATTAATTAACCTTGGGAGATATCAGGCTTAATTAAGCTACAGTGAGTTAAAGCCACTTTACTCTTGATAGACATCATTCATGAGGGAGCTTTTTCACCTTATGCACACCAACCTCATACCTCCTATGGATTTGCCTTAACTTTCAGCGTCCCTCGGGGAGGTTTTGGACACTTTGAAAGCTGAGGATTTCTCTTATGCTTTGGAATCCTGACTGCACTTCTTAGGAGAAACTGGACAGAATGGGCTTAAGATGGCAGTGTATAATGCACGTGTAGAAAATGTGTGCTAGGCAAGGGTTGCATGACGGACTCTGCAGGGGGGCTCAAGTCTAGATTTGAAAAGCATTTAAATAGAGGTTACGAAAGGGAACATTAAAACTTATGAAACAGGGAACGTAGGAGTGAAACAGGGTTACTAAAATCCGTATGGTGAGTTTGAGGTCTTGCTGCAGGGTTGTGATGCTGTCTAGCAAAGAAGAATCAGAAATTTTACCAATCTTGGCTGAAATTCCTGTTTGTTTATAGAAAAGTATTGTTATGTATTTCCCTGACTGCAAATTACCTTGCTAAATCAGATGAAAATATCTTTTTGTGGGTTTGTGTTTTGTATTTTTTCTTTTCCAGTAATTGCCCTTCATTTTTGGCTGCTGCTTTAGCTAGAGCAACTTCAGATGAAGTCCTTCAGAGCGACCTTTCGGCACACTACTTACCAAAGCATGTGGACAACGCGGATGGGATCATACGTAAGTACATCTGCGCATGACAATGTACAGTTTTATGTGCCGTGGATCTATCATTTACACTGTATACTGGAACACTCTGCAGATAATTCATAGATTTTCAAAGGCACCGTTGCCTTCAGTGATCCGTGTAGTCTGACCACTTGAATGGCACTAGATTTTCCTCAAATCAGTTCCTCCTACCAGCTCGCTAAATGACGTTGGACTAGATTCCTTGTAAAGGAATATCCCCTGTTGACGTAAAAAGATTAACTGAGAATTCACCACCACTCCTGATCGAGCTAGCGGCTCATTTCTTAGTCAAAGCTTTCTCATCTTTGAATTTTGTCTAGTTTCAAATTTTACTATTGAATTCTTTCTCTATTTTTAAATGCTTTTCTCTGGTTGTACTTGAGTCTTTTATAAAATTTTTGCTCCTTAAGACCAGGTGGAAATCACTCCTTTCTTTTAAGTGCACCTTCTGCGGTCCTGCCGCTTGCTGGCACGTGCCAGTTGTCCTCCTTCATCCTTAGAGCAAAGGCAAATGCGTGTGGGAAGAAATAATTTAATTCTGATTTATTTCAGTCAGTATAGTTTTTACTATGGCTTTTAATTCTTTTTTTTTGTTTTGGTTTAGCAAAGGATAGTATAAAGATATTCTACGTTTAAAAGGAACATTTCCTTTTCTCTGTTTATCTGTCTCAGCTAACAAGATTTTTGCAGCATCCAGCACAAAGCCATGCACCCTAAATCATTCCAGGATTCTGCTGACCCTAAATAGCCTTGAAAAACTTTCTCGGGTGCTCATTACAACGAAGAACAATGTTTCTCACATGTATTGAGAGGAATTCTGTCATTTGATCTTCAAAATACGGTCACCAAACCATTTTGTCTGTTCCCTCCTTTTTGGACAAAAAAATAAGTAAATAGTTCCGGGGATGAGTGGGATATAGAAATGGGACTCTTCAGAAAGGAAGATTTTGCTGTATTTCTTAGAGGCCTTTGGAAAGCTGCGAAAGAGAAAAGCATGCTGTGGGTTCCCTTTTTGTAGGTATTGCTGCCTCCTCCTGCTGAGCAGGTAAATGGAATAGATTTGTCATTGTTCTGGCTGAGCAGCCTTCATTAATTTCAAATTGAAATCTCTGAGACTTGCATAAATATTTGACAGTCTCCAAGGAAATGTTGACTAAGCCTCCACGCAGAATATCTAAAGAGTTCAACAAAAAAGGAAAAGAAAAACCAAACCAAACCACAAACCCCTCACACCTACAGAAATTGCCATTTAAATATATCTGAACCCATAATACACAGAGGCAAACATAGCTTGAAACGCGTACGGGCTACACCGGGCACTAAAAACACGAGACTCCAGATGCCCTATGTTGAGGTGAATTGTTGTAATGAAGGTGCTTGAAAATAAAATATACCTTTACAGACGCAATGTAAAACGTTAAAATATGACAATAAAGGGGAGAGGAAGCGAGAGAACATCTGCTGGACTGTAGTAAAGCAATGGTTTTGTAAGAATACTGCCATTTCAAATACCATAAATGATAATTTTCAAAATAGAGCATTAGCTCGAGTGATGCAAGGTTTGGCTAACAAAAATGTAACAAAACTAGGGGGGTTCGTGCAGGACCGAAGGAGATTTCATTGCGAAAGGTCAGTAACTCCATTCTAGCTAACTTTCTTAGTAGGAGTCCTTTGAGAAACCTGGGCTAGTTACTCAGAGAGCTGCGGCTGATGAATGCCCCAACTGGTACCGTACAGGGAGACTTTCCTGCTTTGAAAGAGAACAAAGGGAGCCGTAGCAGGTGATGAATCTGGGCTTCCTACATCTTAAAGTTGTGTGCTCGGAGTTCACTGTTTATCCTAATGATGTCTGGATGCTGCAGAAGGCAAAACCAAGCTGAATTTAGCTGGCTGGTTTTAATATCCAGTTCTGTGCCAGTTCTTCTTATGAACCCAGAAAGATTTTTACTCTGTATAATACAAGGAGACACTTACCTGATTTGTCTCAAGCTTGAATTCGCTAGAAGAAAAAAACTATTCCAAATCTCCTTAGTGACACATTTCTGTCTGAGCAGCGCAACATGACGAATCATATTGCATGCTTAGGACTGGTAAAAGCAGTTACTGGTGTGCTGGTGGAAAGGAAATGAGAAGCTTCATGAAAGGAGAATGCTAATCTTAAAGGAAAAATCATTGTTTTGAGCCCACGAATGCAGGAATGCAAGAATACAGGCCTGATATGTCCAGGGTGACCATGTGTCTTTGGATATCAAGAACAGAATCTGAGAGTCATTGGCCATGACGGATTCTTCTCTTCCAGTTAAACTGGAGAGGAGCGACAGAGCTTCCATGAGAACTGAAAGACGTTTGATTACCTTTTCGGAAGGTCAGGTTAAGAACGTTTAGTTCTCTTTTTCACGGAGGAAGACGTTCACGTGGGGTCTCAGCATTGTTCACGAACCACCAAAGGAGGAGGGATAGTAGGACTACGTTACATGGTGGAAGTACCTAAAATATCCAGCAGACTTCATAAAGCAAACTGGGAAGTGCCACTGCCGAGTCTTTCCAGGTACTAGGAGATGAGTTTACTGTAACCAAGACACAAAAAGGTCATTGACTAGTCAGAAACTGGAGTCCTTAGATAAAGCAAAACCTTGGTGATTGGCTTGATGACGTCTACAAACCCGGGTACTGGTCCCTGTTGTCTCACCGTCCACATTCTCAAGAAAGGTCTTAAAATTTAGGTACTAAGAAGCAGATTCTGATTACTGGCGTTCGTTCTACCCTGGTTTTGCCCTAAGGGAAGTCAGTTGTCTTTGGGAACAATAATGCCTGAGCTGGATTTCCCACTAGCTGTGGTACAATTAATCACCGCTTCCAACCCTGGGGATTTTGGAGCAGCAGGAGGGAAATGAAATTCTGCGTGACACAACCACAATGACAGCTGAGTCAGCTCTGGCTCAGCGCTGCAGCATTAACAATTGATGAGTAATTTACAGCTGTGAGGGGGTGGTTTGGCTGTTGGGGGCCTTTCTTCTGTTTTAATCTCAAGAGCAATTATTGATGATGCTGACACTACGCGTACTCCCCGCTGGGGAAGGGTGTTCGGTGTCTCAGCACAGCCAATGGCTTTACTCCATTCCTCCTTCAGAGTGACGCTCTGAAGTGTAACAGCCACGTGACACTGAAACGTACACTGTTCCCCTCCGTACGTGCCCTCTGGGAAGAACGGAAGAGCGAGTCTGTGGGGTTCACTCCTGGAAAATATAATTTGGACTTGTCAGGCTGTACGTGTTCCCTCTTTAAATATATTTTAATGTATCTTAAATGTATTACCCAGTAAGAGACTTCTGGTGGCACAAGTGTTAAGTGTTGTGGGGAAACCGGTACCCATTGCTATGGCAGTGGTGGGATGACCCGATCGTCTGATTTCCACCACTTGATTTTAAAGCTGTGTGATCAGGAATTGAGGGCTGCTTCTGATTATGTTTAGAGCTTATTTCCAGCTTAATGGATGCTCTTGCAGACCAACTCACAATCAGCAGAGCTGGGAATATATCATGCTCCTAAGGATCTTGGCCCCCTGATCACTGTAGCCCACATCTTGTGTAGACCTAGTACAGAAATTAGTAAATGCTGCTTTTAGGTTCTTTGCAGAATTTCTGTGAACTGAGAGGTGCTGTAACCCTCCCTTCTGCTCCCTGTATTCGGGCCGTTCCTCCTCCAGGAACGATTGATGCTCATGGGTTGCTGCTGTTTGGCTTTCAAGATCTCTGGCTTTGGTGAATGATCATGAACAAGGATATTTTGATGTGTTCAGCACTGATTCTTACTTCCTCTTCTCCACCCCTGAACTTCAGAACAATTGCCAAGTGCCTGAGTTTTACCATTTCTCAGGAGTGACAGTTCAGCAGCGTCTTAAATTTGAGACCTTTATGGTTTTCTCATTTGCTCATGCAGATTTCTCTGACGTGCCGTCTAAGTCAGGAATCTGGAAATAACGCTGTGAAACAAAGAAGGTACCTGGATGTGTACACTGCTGGACATGTACGCCGCCAAAACACCTAAAAGTAACGCTATTAATTCCTGTAGGTTATTTGCACTGTCTTACCTCAGTTCTGCAGTGAGGTGGTGCTCAGAATAGATCGTTCAGTCTAGAACCAATATGTCACTGTAATGGATTGTAGTTTTCATATGTGATGCTGTCTGCCATGATGAAGTCCCTATCGGAGCCGCCGCGGCCCAGCTGCACCACCCTGTGCAGAGCCACACGGGAACAAATGCTGAGGGAAACGTACTTGCTCTTCTTTTTTCTGATGCTGCAAATGAGTTCCCCAAAGGCACGGGGGAATGTTTAAGTTAAAAAGACCAACAAACAGTGAGCTGCTTACTGATGAATGCTGATTATGGTGAGTTTGGCTTCCTCTTTTTATGCATCAGAGCCCAGAATTTCCCTGCTGACATCCATTTCAACTGCTTGGCTAAAATGGTTTTGTTTCATCTTTGTAATGTATGCAAAAAAAAAACTCTCACTTAATAACACTCTTAGCCTTTCATTTGTGGTTTTTGCCTTCCCCAGAGATCGAGACAGTGAAGCTAGCCCGCTTAGTTTTTAGCAAACTGCATGAGATCTGCAGCAACTGGGTGAAAGACTTTCCACTCCAGCCGAAGCCCCACCGCTACTACGAGACATCCATCCATGCCATCAAGAACATGCGCAGGAAGATGGAAGACAAGCACGTCTGCATCCCCGACTTCAACATGCTCTTCAACCTTGAGGTAAAAAGAGATCATGGGGATGAGAAGTGCATATGCTAAATACATTCTCCATTCTCGGGGAAACGAGGCAGTCTTCTACTGTGAATACAAAGACCTTCCTGTGAGGAACCTGGGGAGGATTGATGGTCAAGAGACAAACCTGGTCTTAAGGTAGTTCAGTTGTGTCATGGTTTTAGCTAAAACCATGACAAGGTGATATTCTGTAACCATAGTGGCAGTATGACAGGCAGTTTCTGCGCAGGGTATATGGAATAGAAGAGCAATTTTCACAGACTTCTGGTGAAATGTCATCTAACTAAAGTAAGTTTGTACCTGGCCCATCCTGATGTCAGGCAGTGGCTGAAGGACTGACCTGCCATCGTGCAGAAAGCAGCCCTGCTTTTGTGAGAGGCAACTGACGCGTTGTAGAACCATGTGATAGATCAAGGCAGGAGCCTCTCTTTGGCTGGAGAGGCCCAGGTGTAGAAGAGGATTGCCAACGGGAATGAGGAAGTGGTTCAGCTTACACGTCATCCCCGACGGCGGTTGTCTACTGGGGTGGGTCTGTACTGCTTTTCAACTCTTCCTCTTGGGAGGAAGAAGCCAAAAGCAAGAATAAGGAAAGAAAAAAAAAAAAAAAAACCAAACACAAAACACAAGACTTACAGGAGGATGGGGTGCAGCTCACGCAAGTGTCTAGCAACATGAGGAGTTTGGTGGAACTGGGGCCAGACTTCCCTCCATCAATTTCCTTATGTGGCCGTCGGTCACTCATGCTTGCTCTTCCTGCAGGTACAGCACTGGACACCGTAGAGTGGCAAATGGAAGAAAGTGGCAAGAATCTTACCTTTAGGATCAGATTGCTGCATAATTGATTCTTTCTTGCATCCTGTCACTTTAATAACCATCTTCTGCCCCATCCACATTCTTGCCTTTAAATGATATTAATGCAAACAGAGGCAGATGTTTCCTTTGCCTGTCAATTGTCAGGTTTCTTATTCCAATTTGTGTTGGGAGCCCATTACTTAAAAATTACAATGTACAAATATTCTAGTCATTGAGATGGCTGTCAAGGTTGAATTGGCACTGACAGCGGGTTGGTGTGTTCTACGTATGAATAGGCACAGGAGCTGATGTCTCTTGGTACAACATTGTTTCTCTGACAGATAAGGGGAAGCTGAGGAAACTGACTTGAAGACGAGTGATTTTGCTGTATTTGATTTGTGACTGTAATCACAATTATCTGATGAGAGAGTACATACTGGTTTTTTTTTGAAGAGCAGGCATCTAAGTGATACGGATTAGATTTAAAAAAAAAGAAAAAACAAGAACGAAAGCAGAGGCTGGCTGGCTTCACTTTTTATCTGTTCTGGCGTTTTATCCCAGGTGGATTCCAGTCTTGATGTAGACTTCATGCAAACTGTATTGGATGTTCTTCTCTCTCTGTGGTTTTTGCAGTCACAAAAGCTCCTGCACAATTTGATGAGAATGGCACTTTCTATTTGAGTTGAGTGACTGAGTTGTAACAAATGGGCCATAAGGAGCACTGAGAGAGCGACACGGGTGATTCTTGCAGGACACCTCTTGCAGTTTGCAGGTCGAGTTCATCAGCAATAAGGTGGAAATTCCCACTGATGCAAGTGAAGATGGTCCGAGTGGTTTATTTTTCCAGTGCAGGCTCTGCTGCCTCTAAGCGCAACTTAATAAGGACACCAAAATGCTCAAGATTAAAAGTTTTAAGACAATCCTGTTAGCTGTTTGCATACTTTCTCCTGAGTTGTTTTCTCAATGTGTTTCCATTGACAGGACCAGGAAGAGCAAGCGTATTTTGCAGTGTTTGATGGTCACGGGGGAGTGGATGCTGCCATCTATGCCTCCATCCACCTCCACGTGAACATGGTCCATCAGGAGATGTTTCAGCATGACCCAGCGGAGGCACTGTGCCGAGCTTTCCGGGTGACCGACGAGCGCTTTGTCCAGAAGGCCGCCAGAGAGGTGACTGAGTTCCCTGGGCTTGACTCTGAAAGTATTAATCTATAAATGCTGTCTTTGTTGGCGGGGGTGCTCCAGGTGCTGCGCTGAGCACAAGGCCAGGGGTTGGCACAGAGCTGTCCATGCCCAGTCCCTAGAGCCGGTGCCCACTGGTGGGCTTCTTCATGTTCCATAAAGACGTCAGCCTCCACTTCTCACAGCATCCAGTTCATTTAGAAGGATGCTGCTGCTATTCTTAAGTTGGCGTGCTAACTAGGTTTAGTCCTTGGGGTGGGTTTTTTTTCCTCATCTCTACAGCATATGTTTTTCTTAGCTCTAGAAAGCAAGAATAAACAGATAACTGACTCGTAGGCCTAAACTTATGCAAGGGCTGAGTTAAGTGCAGGGAACTCAAGATGCTTACAAATAAACCTCCCTCCAAGTTCATTAACACGCACGTGTTTCTATGAACAGATAGGAGACAGGTACAGGAAGTCACCTAAAACAGTAGCACGGCAGATCACGAGCAGAGCCTGGCTTCTGAAACGTGATTCCAGTGCAGGGGAAGTCACGGGCAGAATCGATCGCTTCATTCAGCTGGGCTGGCTCTGCGGGGCTGTTACTGAACAGTCGTGGCAGTGAGGAAAGCACTGCCTCTTCCTCCCTGGGAACGGGCTGCCTATTGGAACATCAACACGTTCTGTCCTCCGGTTAAGCAGGAAAATGCTTTGAAATGGTTCTTACTGGCTTATTTAAAACGGGGGGCATTGTTTTTCCACCCTGTCCAGAGTCTGCGTTGTGGAACCACCGGGGTGGTGACTTTCATCCGAGGAAATATGCTGCATGTGGCTTGGCTCGGGGACTCCCAGGTTATGCTCGTGAGGAGAGGCCAAGCTGTGGAACTGATGAAACCCCACAAACCAGATCGAGAGGTGAGAAGGGCCTGTTTTTGGTACACCCGGGCAGCGTTTACCAGAGAAGCTGACAGGTGTCGGCTTTATGCGGGGTGCTGGGACACTGAGCATTGCCGTGCCAACGTCTCTCGGAGTGGCAGAGTGTGTTCCGGTTATCCTGCTTTGTTTGGAAGCCGGTATGGATTTGTATGCAAACCCTCGGTTCTCAGCTGGGGGGGCCTGCAGCCTCCACCACACCGCGCTTGTGGAAACACCAGATATTTACGGAAGTGTTCAGAGAGTGGCGGCAGTACGAAGCGCTCTGTCCAAGCAGCTCTTGTGTTGCCTTGCTCTTTAGGATGAGAAGAAGCGCATCGAGGCACTTGGTGGCTGCGTGGTCTGGTTTGGAGCCTGGAGGGTGAACGGGAGCCTGTCAGTCTCCAGAGCTATTGGTAAGGATGGGCTTTAATTCCTTTTTCAGACTTGCTTTTCTTTCAATTAAAACTTTAATTTTCTAGCGATCAAAGTTTGAAATGCACTTAAGGATAGACCTGTGAGCGATGACCTCTGTTTTTTCCCTCTACATTTTGAGGGAATCATTTCCCAATAATTTAATGTGGGGTAAGAGTCGTTGGCTCCACGCTGTGTTAATAAGAGGGCTTCCAGGCGCTGCGACTGCAAACCCACGGTCTCGTGGATGTGTTGTTTTTCCACAGGGGATGCCGAGCACAAGCCATATATCTGTGGGGATGCAGACTCTGCCTCCACTGTACTAGATGGCTCTGAAGACTACCTCATTTTAGCCTGCGATGGCTTCTATGACACAGTCAACCCCGATGAGGCAGTCAAAGTGGTGGCTGACCATCTAAAGGAGAATAACGGCGACAGCAGCATGGTAGCACATAAATTAGTGGCATCTGCTCGGGATGCCGGTTCCAGCGACAACATTACTGTCATTGTGGTATTTCTCAGGGACATGAACGCAGCAGTCAATGTTAGCGAGGAGTCGGACTGGACAGAGAACTCTTTTCAAGGTGGGCAAGAAGATGGCGGGGAAGATAAGGAGAACCACGGAGACTGCAAACGACCGTGGCCCCAGCACCAGTGCTCAGCACCTGCAGACCTAGGCTATGACGGACGAGTGGATTCCTTCACCGACAGAACTAGCTTAAGCATAGGGTCCAGCATTAACCTGTTTGACGATCAAGGCTATTTAGACCTGACAAAAACAGAAACCAGTACACCTCAGAGTGCCAAATGTCTGCCACCAATTCAAGCGTTTAGTCCTGGCATACCAAAGAGCGCGAATTCGATCACCGGCTTAGCAGCGAAGGAGGAATCACCAGAGCGCACCGCAGCGTCGATCTGTGGACAGAGCGATCCCAGGGAGCGTGATGCTCCTCTTAGTTTGGGTGCTGCAGGGCAGAGCATCTACAGGGTGACGGGTTTATCCCCCGTCGTCTTTGGGCTGGAAGATGAACTGTTCAAATCCCTGGGGAAACGAGCTGCGATCTTTCACTTCCGGCTCTGTAACGGGAAGCGGCGACGAGGAGCCAGGCTCAAACCAAAGTTTCACACGCCACTCTTGGCTCGTGAGCCTTCCCACACAGAAGGATTGAGTCTGCCCTTACCGGTCCGGAGCCGTGGTAGCACGAGGTTGTCGGTAAGACACTCCCCGTGGCGGAGGCTGGCTAGTCATAGCGCCTACAGCGAGAGCATGTTTTTGATGCGAAGACAAAGTAATTGTATACCAGATTCATCCCTTCATCAATGCTGTAAAATGTAACCATCTCCCTCGTGTTCCCCCGTCAGACTCCCAAAATAGACATTCCCAAAATAAAACTGGCATCATCAGACAGCGAAAAAAGGTGGGCATTTCAGAACCGTACTCCAGTCCCCCGCAGAGCTCAAACCATGTGTAAATAGTTCTAGGAATTAACAAATGTCGTTGTTTCAATCTCAATAAAGTTTGCTGGTGGTGCCACCCCGAGCAATGCCGCAGCCACCCGCCCACCCGCACACACAAGTATCCAGCCACACTCACCCGTGAAAGCCGAACAGCTGGTTCACGTGAACAGACACGGTTAGGGAACGGCCCGTAACAACACGGCGAGGTGAACCTGCCTGAGGGGCGTCTGCGGAGCAATATGTAAAGGAAGATTCTGGTTTAGAACTGCCAAATTTTTATAGAGTGGGGGGGGAAGTTTCTGTAGAAGTCAAGGTGTGGGGGTTTTGTGTTCTGCTTTCTGTTTAGTTCAGGCGAGCATTAAGATGAATTAGACAACGACATCCGCTTTTGCAGGTAAAAGACTAAAAGCCATACAGGGTTTTACCAGGTAACTTCGGAATGGACAAACTAAGCTCCTGCTACTCTGTTCTCAGACTCCGATTGAGGTACAGACTCATCATTTACCGATTTTTTTTTCATGTAACATCAAACGTGGAATATGAAGAAAACTTTTTTGTAGTTTTTAAAAAAAATTATTTCCTATGGCTAGAGGTGCAGTGTAGGGAATTTAGTATCTTTCTGGTGCTTTTAGTGGCATTTCTCTTGTTTTGTCGGTTTAGGAAGCTGTTCTCAATTAGTTTTAATCAAACATGATTGCGCTTAATGCTTTGAGCCAACCTCTTTCCACCGTAACTTCATCTCAGGTCTTAAACCAGTCTGTGGAGATGTTCCGTACAACACTACTGTCACTCGACCAGGCAACGCAGAGCACTGCTTGCGAGAGATAACGAGCAATGTGATGAGCTGTTTGGTTTCGGTAATGACTTCTAGGTGGCAAAGGCATAATTTAATAGAAAGCTGCAGCACGGAGGACGGTAGGATGCTGCGTCTGCGAGGCGCAGTACTGCTGCGCGTGTAGGAAGGGCTGCCGGCGCGGTCCAAAGCGAACGGAAATGCCGTGGACGCGGATGAGCTGGGGCCGTGCTCGGGGTCGAGCAGAGGGGGTAAAGCTCACTGCCGGGCCAGAGCTCTGCTTCGGTTAAACCTGGGTTCAGAAAGGAACGTGAGGAACGTTGGTTGCTTGAAACAAACAGCACCCACCAGCTCTTCCCTGCTCTCGAGGTGATGTTAAACCCTCAGGGGAGCCGTTAATTGGGACGTACATAAGCGGACGATTCCCATCAGCTCCACTAAACACACGCCCTGTCACTAGTCTTTGTTACAGCAAGACATTTGGCAGAGTATGAATAAAGAAAGCGTTCACAGGTGTTACTGTACGATTCGTATCATTTTAGCAGTAACCGTTTAATGACAGCATTAGTATTTAGCCAGAACTTGCAAAGTGTTTTAACGTGAAGTAGTCAGGAGATGATTCAACACGACGAGATGGCAAGGGTTGAATTCTGCCAATTTCCGCTTCTTCTCTCTTTGATGCACTATTTTAAAAGCAATCTGATGAACGGCAAAAGCTTCGTGAGTAACCGGGAGCTGGAGTGTGGCTTTAGATTCCTTCGATCTTTTTCACACTTTTCTTTTTTTAACTCTTACGGGATCATTGGCTCTTATCTGTCATCTTATTAAGCCTTAGCTGTTGTCAACGTTCTCTTTTGCTGCAGCATATGTTCCAGGTCAGATTTACTAAGGAAATTTGAGAGACCATGAAACGGTAAAATATGCAACTCTGGGGCATCTCTGCGGTGCCTTGGTTTTAAATTATTCACAGTAATAACGACGCATTGAAAGTCCGTCTCGGAGCCGACTGTCGTGCTTCGGAGAGAAAGGTGGTGTAAGTGCAATTCTTTGTACGAGTAAATTAGAACGAAAAACCGCTACGGACGATAAAACTTCTTCCCAGTCTGCAGGAGCAGTTGAAGAGCGCCGGACTGCACGTGTGCTGTTGTGGGAAGGACCTAGGTTTTTAGGTGTGGATTCACAAATGATAATTCTGCGACTCATCATTTATCTTGCTAGGAGAAAAATCTACCATCGTAGTTCCAGTGTGGTCAGATAAAACCATTGTATAGGTAGCGAGTGTTCATTTCTTCACTAAATGCTTATTTATAGAGTAGGTAGGAACCATTTGTAAGGTAAGTCCTTTAAAGTTCTATAATATTAAAAGTAGTGGTTATTGGTCTGATATATGCTGCTCTTGATTCTACACACTAGACAAAAAAAGCAGTGCTTTGTGAAATGCAGTGTTTTCTCTTAATGCCACTGGTGGTAGGAAGTAGTTCTCTTCAGTTCAGACTCCTGTGCCCTTACTTGCTGCTTGCTGACGTAAGCAATAATCCCTCTCTAACGGTATCTAAGTGTTCTGTATCTCGTACTTTGATTGTCTATCCAGTGACAATGTAAAAATATTAGGCTAATATCAAAGTATCTAATTGTATTTATTAACTGTTGATACTGAGATTCAGTCTGTGACCTGTGTTTTGTATTTTTATCGTGTATCTTAGTGGTGGTGAAATTTGTGTAACGAATCTTTCCAATAAAGAGCTGAAGTATCCCTTTTCCGCGTTAACACAGCCCGCATCAGTTTCAGTTTACGTGTTAACCGTGTTTGCAGAACTAGGAGGTAGGTAGCGAAACCATTTTTAGTTTGGGTTTTGTTTGGTTGTTTGGTTTTTTTTAATTAGCATTGGTTTTGAGAGCCGGGCTCCAGGTGGTTTGTCTGGCGCTGCTCAAAACTTGCCCGTCAGCTCTTCACTGTGAGTTCCCGCGGGATTCGCTCAGTCCCCGCGCCGGTCGTTTCCTGTGTAGGCTTTTTAAATGCGCAACTCTGAGGACCGTCTGCGGTGCAGAGAGCAGTATAGCACCAGACCAGGGAGCTGTTAACCCATTTCGATTTGCACTAAAGGTGGGTGGAAACACATGTATATAACTTTTCTTTACCTAGAAGTGCCATCCATTGTCCTCGCAAGTTAAAACCATTCAGCATTTGATTTCGATTGCATCGTAACGCTGAAGGACAATGTCAAAGCAGACTTTAACTTACGCCACATTTATAGTGGTGCATCGTCATAGAACCTCCGCTCTGTGCTTGGAACACTGTGTCAGTGAGAAACGCCTCGGGTCGCTCTGTGGGCAGATAAGAGGAGGCGTAACGAGTTCGGTGTTTATAGCCATGGCTGCTCTAGTTCAGGTCCACTATCTCCTCACTAAATCCTCCCGACCCTGGCAATGTTCTGCGGGAAGAAAAATGAGAAAGATTGGTCTAAATTAGGGGCTGTTTTAGCACAATTTATTCACCCGGCACTAGTCACGTAAACAAAGCCATCGAAGGGGATACTGCAGCTTTGTTCACGCCTGTAATTTGGGGCAATCTTTCTTTGATTCATACCCTCTTTGCAACAGGAAAAAAACTTTCTACCCTTGTATCACGTGCAATAAGTACTAATGAAGCATTAACCCAACCTCGGACTTAAACGTTCATATCCTTTTGCAGTCCCCGCTGATCAGGTGCTCGCACTGTACCTGCCAGCGTTACCGCTAAGAAATAACCCCCCTTAGGGCCCGCCCCGACGACTGCGTGTGGCAGTTGCATTCTCTGAGGTGGTTTTTTTTCCTTTCTCTCCTTCGCGCTAGAAGACACCTTGGGACACGAACGGGGGAAGCTGGCCGAGACCACCCCGAGCACTTCTGCTCCTGCACGAGTACGTGTGTAGATAGCCAGGCGTGTTGTCACTTGCTACACCGGGTGCTCCTGTCGACCTTTCTGTAGTACCTTGTTCATGAAACTAATACGTTCTTTATGAAGTGAATAAACTAAAGCTAATCATTTAACAGTGCTGGGACTGCCCTTTGCAATCTTGTTCTACAGTTCACATACGAGTTTAGTTATAACCATGTATTAGTCATCCTTATTTTATTTATGAAAGCTGTTTATACAGAAAAACTGTTGAAGTTTTACCAATATCTTAATAAAACAGTAATTTAAACCACACTTTAGTGTCTGTTTATTTGCGAGCTACCAAAGCCAGCACCCAGCATCTGCGTCACGTGGCCTCGCTGTGGTGGCAGCAGGTTGCCTTTGGGGGAAGGTGTCACAGACACAGACACGGTTCAGCACCAGCCCCTGCGGTACCACTGCAGGTACCCAAGGCCCAGCACAGCCCCAGCCTGAGCTTGTTCCCATCCAGAAAGGGAAGGGGCTGTTATGGCTCAGCATAAGTTATTGATTTAATCAACTAAGTCTTCCAAGCCTGTTTCCCTACCTCTTGATTATAAACCAGCTGTGTATAAATAAGTTCTTCATAAGGCGAGCAAAGCAGTCTGCTGCTGGCTCTGTCCTTGTCCCCACCAAGGCTGGACATGAACTCCAGCACAGCTCCTGTGGCTAATCAAAGTCATTTCCTTCAGCTTGGGCCTCTTATCAACAGTAAAGCATCTGTGAGTGTTAAAGAGGCAGAGGGCTGTCATTACTGCTAATTGAGCGGTGCGTAACACCGACATGCAGCCCTGCACCCCAGCAAGCCCTCGCACCGCGCCCCCCCCGCCACAGCCTGCGGCTGGTCACGGGCCACCTCCCCCCTTTCGCTGAGAAACAGAGACGGCTCGCACAAAGTGAAAGCTGGGGGTCCTCCTCCATGCCAATTTGAACAGATGAGATGTAAGCAGTTGGTCTGGCTTTTACAAACATAACTTTAAAAACCCCACAGGAACTCAAATGCTTTTCATTGAGTAATTCAGGGAAAAAGCACCAGGTGTGCAGTGGGAAAAAGTCCTTCCATAAGCAGTCAGGCCTTACAGCACCTCGGCGCTGAAGAACAAGCCCAGCGCGGCAGCAGGGCACCGCTTACCCTAACACAGCCTCACCCTTTGCCTGTAAATAAGTAAAACATCTAAAACTTCACATCAGATTTCAACATTCATTTTATTAACAAAGTGCAAACAGTTTTAAACTACGAGTCGTACAGCACTGACACCACGGCACAGTCACACAGAAGTGAATGTCAGGACAGCCGGCTGAGACAAGGACAGCTACCGCTTACAGTTATCCATGCTTTGTCACTAACCAGGTACTCGGCTTTCACCGTAGCTTCACAAGTAGTTTAGCAGCTCAAAATGCAACGCGCAGCGGCACAGAGTTTGGCAACGCGCTGGGTTGGTCCCCACCACGGGCTGAGGAGAACAACGTCCGTGCCAGCTGTCTCGCCCCACCTCCCGACCCGTCACACCTGCGGGACGCGGCAGGCACACAATCGGTTCAGAGCCTTTCAAATGAGGACACTCGCGCGGTGGCTGTTGTTCCAGTGACACAATAGGACACACATCCCAGAGCAGGGCTCCAGCCCCTTTTGGACATTTGTGCAGAGCATCTGAAGCTGGCAGAGCCAGCAGTAATGCAACCTTCAGTGCAAGGCCTTCAGAGGTCCTTTTGCCCCAAGTAACAGGGTTAAGATGACTGTAGAAGCACCACAGGAGGTTATCTGACAGAATGGAGTGTGCGCACAGCCATAAACAACAGCCTCGGACTAAGCTCCGGTGAATAAACTTGTCTCTTCCAGGGGACAGGAGCCGGCAGGTCTTCAGGCCCCAGCAGATCTTCAGGCCCCAAGCCCGTGCTCTATCTGCTCCAAAGAAAGGCAGCTTTCATTGAACACCCACCTCCCAGCACAGTTCTAAGGCTTCACGCAGGCAAAATTTTATGCCAGGTACTTAAATGCCGTCAGTTTTCTATTGACAACTACATAAGCATGCAAAACTCAGCCGGTTCTCCCTCAGCACCGTTTCATTTCTAAAGACTGCCTTAAAAGCGTAGGTAGCGGCACGGCCCCGGGGAGGCGGGGAAGCCCCACCGAAGCAGAGCGGGCTCACCTGCCCGCTGCTGGTCTCCCGGCGGCAGAGCGCAGCGCGTTAGGCTGTGCCAACGCCCGCCCGTCTGCTCACAAGGAGATGAGCGTCGCCTCTGCTCTCTGCAGCCCGAGGGGCAGCGCGGGGAAGGTGCGTCCCCAGGGCTGCAGCCACCTCACAGGCTGGCGAAGGCAAACAGTTACGATTACCTGGTGCTGTCTTCTCCAGTAACGAAGCCGAGATCATCAGGACCGACTTGGTCGCCCTCTGGGAACACTGAGCACCGCTCTGAGGCTGAAAACGAACCAAACCAAGCACAGTAACCTTTACCAGATGAGCAATCGGAACACAGCAAGTTAACATTCCGTCATCCGCAAGGCCCGCCACGTTGTACTTCATCCCTAATGCACCGGTACGTGACATGCCTGAGAGTTAAGACTGCCACAGGGTTTTAAATTTAAGATATCTTTAAATCAAGCACAGATATGAGCAATGTTGTGATTCCTCTGATGAGTTGTGAGGTTTTAGTGCCTGCTGCAGACACACAGCAAAGCGGCAAACTCCGATTACCGAGCAGAGTGGCTGGGCCGTCCTGCTGACGTGGCGCGGGATGCTTGTTCAGGCCAAAAGCCAACCCCACCTCACGTCAGCTGTCACCTGTCACCTCGCAGCTTTTAATGCCATCAGAAGGTTAACATTTTTCAGAGAAATAGATGAGTTTTTGAATTGACACCGAAGTGCTCGAAGCACATTCCTGCCAGTTAGGATGCAAATCTGTGTCTAAGGCAGCAGTTCCCTCCCTGAAGTCAGCCGACTTACAGTGCCGATCCGGCGCACGGGGAGTTCCAATTCAGAACTAGAGCTATGGGTTTTCCAACGCTTGCCCAGGAGACTCACCTAAACTGACTTCTCAAGGCTAGAAAGAGTTTCCCCCTCTCAGTTTTGATCTGATTTTAATTAGGATCCCAAGAGAGCAGTTCCACATCTTCCTGGCGCTCGCTCGAGCTTTGATACCGCTACAGCGCCGTCAGCCATCGCTGCTTTGGCAGCGCTCTGCACTGCAGCAGCTCTGAGGCAGGCACGCGGGCGCGTTGGGAAGGGGGGCTCACAGTCAATTCTACCTTCGCTCGAGGGCTGGACAGAGAAGGCATGGTTAAACCCCTCTGAGGCCGAGGTGGCGTCCTCCTGCTCTTCGTTTTCTGTGTCACATTCAATGTCACTGTCACTGCTCATTCCTGGTAGGAGATGAAGGACATGCTTCTGACATACCCCAGCTGCAAGAAAACCCAAAAAACCAAAAACTACAAGGCAAAAATGACGGCAGTAAGACCTGGGTAGCTGCAGCATTCAACTCTTTCACACCCAAGAGTTACCAGTACCAAACACCAAGAGCTGGCAGGAGAACGAGAAGGAGCACGTTCAGAGCTAAGCGTACTTACTAAAGCACTAAGGAATTTGACAGAACAGTGGGTACCAGCTTTGACAACAGCCTCATTTTGCTGTGCAGCTTAGCTCAAGAGGAGCAGTTCCACCATGTCACCAGCCGAGCGCAGGCTCAGGTGTCCGCAGCTCCTTGCTCTGAGCTGCACATCCCCGCCAGCTGCTCAGGCTACCTCTACCGTTAGGAGAGGAAAATGAAGGTTGCCTTTAACAGTTACGAGGTAGCACGACTTGTGGAGCAGACGACCCTTCAAGCAGCAATACTCTGTTCAAGTCTCACACACAAACAACATGCTTTTCCAACAGAAAAGAACCACAGCTGTTGATAAATCGAGGTGGCCTCTTTTGTTTTGCCAGACCTTGAGCGTGCATCGACAGCAGTCAAAACTCTCCCTATTGTACGGTTTTGTCTATGACAAAAGGGGTTTGCTCTGTTCTTAAGAGTTGATACTCATTGCTAAGAAAAAGCGAGTAGTTGAGGTGCCAATTTGACTGTAGCTTTTCCTCTGAAAGGAAAAAAATTGTAATATTTGTTTCCTGAGGCTTTTAACAATGAAGTAGTTCAGTTTTTAAAACATTTTCCTATTCAGCTCTCCGCTATAACGGGAGAGCTGCGGGAGCGCATCACGATCACGCTGCAGTGACTAAGAGCAGAAACTCAGTTTTGTCACTGAGAGACCTTCTGTAAATGCCAACTCCTACACAATACTGCACATTGCAGATAGAGATGGATGCTGGCACCTTAATATAGGCTTTGCACTACAATTCAGTCATTGAAATTCAAATTAGTGCAGGGGTGGAAGGCAGGAGAGTTTTAGCAAGATAAGAAAAACTCTTCTACGTGGACTTTAAAAAAAGCCAATAATATTTTTTTCCAGCATGGAAAGGATGCAGGAAGGGAGGGGGGAAAGTTTCCTCCAGGTCTCTAAGGAAACTGGCTTACGTACCGCAACACCCGACACGAATGAAGTGTTGGAGAGATTCTAGCGCGGACTTGGAGGTAGTTACCAGTGTGGTTTGGCCCTGAAGGCAGAACACTCAAAAGCCAAGGTCACAGGCTACTATTTTAATTAGGTAAGAAATCGTTTTCAAGGCCACGCAACTGAGCACCACAGCAAAGACCTGGAGACATATCCAGGGGTACAAAAAGCAACCACTAGTCCAGAGAAATACATGGCACCATCTAACATTATGTGCTGGGTCTTCACAGCCCTGCTGCACCATAACCTCGCTGTTTCTCCACAGAGAGCAGCGACACAGAGGTGCTCTCTCCTCATTCAGATTTATGCTACAGCTGCCAAATGCTACAGCAAAGTTCAACCGCCATGAAAACAAGTTTTGGGTTTTCTTGTTCGGGCTTTTCTTTTCCTCTTGTTTCCCCTTCAAGCTATTTCCATTACAGAAATGGATCATCATAACCTGGAGCACTGTCACACTGCATTTGCCCTCTACAACATCCGATTTACCTTCTTCTGGCCCTGCAGAAGCACCTTCAGAAAGCATGCCCTGCAGTTCACCAGTTTCAGAGTTGTTTTCCAGACCACCTGCCTGTGCTCCTTCTGTACGACATCCTTTTGAATTCGATCTTGAGAAAGAGATTAGGGGAAATATAAAAACTGATGTTATAAATTCAGCTTTAAACCAGCTATGGAAGCAAATCCTTTTAATGACACATCTAGTTTTAGTCATTGCTTAAGACTCTTGCATGTCCACTTAAACCTTCCAGCTTTGATTGATTTAGAAATTATTTAAAATCTTAAAAAATAAACCTGGAAAAGTTTGTTATGAGTGTTTTCCAAAAATAGTGACTCCTATTTAGAAACAAAAAATAACCCGAGTACTCCACTGCACTTAGCTTAGCCAACAGGGGATTATTATGAAATTGCTGAAAAGCAGTCACAGTGAAAAATACCATCTTAAATGAGGAAATCAAAAGCACTGACTTTCAGTTACAGGTTATTTTGCAAGGAATAGTGGGAAGACAGGCTGGGCCTCCCTTTCAAGTCAGTTTCAGACTATGTCCACAGCTGATCAAAATAAAAGAAAAAATTAAACAAGCAGAAAAGACAACTCGTAACCTAGTTATAAAATCAAAAATTGATATCCAGAGGGAACGGCAGCAACCAAGTAAATTTCAAAGTAATTTCTCTTCCATGCTACAAGCACCTGGTTTTAGTAGATTGGTATTTTTTCTCTCTAGATCAAGGGAAGGTGGGGGAGGAGATAACAAGAAGAAAAAAGAATAAAACCCTTACCCCAAAGCACCAACTTTTCTGGTCTTCTCTACAGCAGCTAAGCCATTTAAGCCAGAAACTCCCACATCGGAATCTGAACCTTCACAAGGTCTTTCCTCCGGCTTAGGCAGCGCCTCAGAAGCACTGCTGTTAGCCAGGGGCCTGGGAGGGTGATGCCGACTGCTCAGCTTTGAGCTCCCTATGCCACCTGAGAAAAGAGGGAGAGGAACTCAAAGCACCTCCAGCCGTTTCACAACGCCAGTTTGGTTCCAAACACGTGCACGCACAAGCTCACCTTCCTCACTCTCACTCTAAAAACTTTACATTTTCAAGTCAACGTATGGGCAACGCACACCCTTTGATATCCACCCTCTAGAGACACAGAGCTTCCGTTTCAGCTGCCGTTTCTGATGGGAGACTCAGGGAAGCACAGATTAATCCTTCCCCATCTTGTGTAGTTAAAACTTCTTCTACTTATCTTCTAGTAACACAGACCCCCTCTTCACCATCATTTTTCCCAGCTACAGATGCAAAGTCGTTTGGCCGCAGTAAGGCGGCCTTTCTAGTCTTGGACAAGGGTGAAACTGGGCACAAAGGTTACAGATACACTGCGTCATGGCTTCACAGTATTTTCGAGTTTCTCACCCAAGCCTTCTGTATCTATTTAGCACTACCAGAAAACAATCATGATACTCCATTTCTCCTCTGAACACTTGAGAGGGGCAAAATACCAACTCCTGTGTTAGGTATTTCATCTCGTTGCCATTTAAGGAAATGCATTGTAAAACTCAGGAGGAACAATACCACGCAATTCTTTCATCACATGTACCTGGAGTTTTCCTGAATTCTCTTTAAGTCAAATCACAATTTAAGCCTGGGTCAGAACTTTTTGATCTATGATTTTCACTACAGAGTGAGCTCCTGCAACACCTTCAGAGAGGCCAGAAATAACATGTAACACACATTTATGTTCTAGTAAGTCAGCTGTGTGGCACTGGTTCACAGCAGATCAGCTATCGAAGGTCTGCACAGGTACAATAACTTAACTAGATTTGAGACAGGACCCAGTCAATTTCAGGGAAACTTGCTGGCAAGCAAAAGAGCTCTCGAAAAGCTTTTGCTAAGATATATCACATCACATAAGTAAAGATGAACTTGTTTACCTTCAGAAGTTTGACCATCCCCCTTCAAACGAAGATTACTATCCCCGCAGTCCACAGCTCTTCGTAAAGACAGACTACCAGCTGCTCCAGAGCGAATGGGCTTGGGTGAATTGCTTTTCTTACTTGCAGCTGCAAAAGTATTTTAAGATGTGACAAATGTTCAACCAAACTGCTGCAGTATTCTGTCTTTATGCCTGTTTTAAGTGAGGTTAAGTTCCATATTAGTCTCATTGCTCATTAACTCCCAACCCTGCACAAAGCTCCTTCCACACCCTTCCTGTCAAAGATGTGGGCTAGAGGGAAGCTTAGCTGACTACAGATGTGGCCAAGACTACATGTCATGTTTGCACGCCTCACCCTAAGCACCACCCAGACTGCTTCAGCCACCATCACAGTATAAAGGGTAAGGGTAGCCAAAACTGCCCCTTCAGCTCTTAAATTCAAAGCCCAACATTTACAATGGACCTCGAAAGCAAGAGCAAAGGCAGGCTATGGGACTCACTCTGTTTACCGCTTCCTAAACTAACCATTCTCTGAGCATATATCAGTGTGGATCCTGCTGCAGAAACTCCTCTAGGTAGAGGAATGGAGGAGTGGTAACTGGAGCAGCAAAACACCAAGTTCTGCTGCCACCACACCCCATAAAGGTGAGGGATGTAGGCTTCAACGCAAGTCCAAAGATTGCTCCTGTTTTACTGAGCCTGTTCCTCTCATTCTGACGCAGAACGAAGTGACTGCCTAGAGCCTTAGTAACCTCTGAAGGATGAGGCGTTTGCTAAGGAAAGAGGGGGTATTAAAAACCCACAACACACAAAAGCTAGCACAGCCAGCGGAGTGCCTTAATCCTTCTGTGGCTTAGTGATGGCACAATTCAAGGCTCGACACTTTAAGACACAATTCTTTCTCTTAATGTGTACCATCAGAGAAGAAATTCTCTGCTCTATGGAAGCAATGAAGTGTAAAACGGACCTTTGCTGGAGTTGCAAAAGCCCTGTTTTGCAGGTCAGCACTGAAAGAGATGGAGAGGAATAAGCTATTCTACCAGTTCTTTAGTCCACTCATGTTTATAATACAGTTCTTACTCATCTTGGCTCCAAAATGCAAGCAATAACTTGAATCAAAAGGTTGCTGGCTGCTCCCAGGCAACAGGGAAGCAAAAGAGGATTAACAAGTGCTTTATTCAGGATCATAAGCAGTGAAGCACTTGCACAGCCTTCATGCTGGTATCCAAAAGATTCCACACTGGCTTACTAGCTAATACACAGGCACCGCTTCGAAAGGAGTCACTTTTCAAAAGGCAAAGTCTCTCCAGAGAGAACCCTAGCTTGCTTGAATTTTAGCAAGATTTGAAGTTACTAAAGTATAGCAAGTCTGGAATTTTTTAGGTTTTTCCCCACTGGCAAGCATCATGAAACATCCTCAAGTTCATAGATGGGCCAGAAGCAAAGCAGCAATCAGCAAGAAGCTAGTGTCAGTTTGATACTGGATTAAACTTCAGAACATTCTCCCTGTGTTAAGTGTGCTACTGGTTTGGGAGCAAAAGTTTTGGTGCTTTTGCCGAGAAGGGCTGAAATCAGTTTCAGTAACATTTACTTACTCAAAAGGCAGCACAGGTTTTACGTTTCTGGATTCTTACAGCTGAACTTGAGTACGAGTAACTACAAAAGGTCTGTTTCCAGATGCCTGGATATATAAACCTCCTATGCCGCTGACATCTAAGAGTGACATTTAAATCCCCCCTTTTCCATGCACTTACAATGCCTTATGTAACAACTGGTAACTGAAGACTTTGTCAGTAGTTCCATTCCTATTTCTTGCAGCTTGCTGCAGCTTTCCGTTCCACAGGCAGCTAGAGCACCTTGCTCAATGGAGAAGAAGCTGGGCTGTCCATCACATGAGCCAGCATTGCTGCTTCTCACTTCTGACAGTTGATTTTTTACATCAGACATTTTGCTTCGAACTTCAGCCATCTGAGTTTTAAGTCTTTTCAGCATCTTCAAGTCAGGTGGCACACGCCACATTGCCTGGTGCCTCCGCTGATCGCGATCTTTTAGAGAATAGGATGATGCTTTACCAAAGGAAAAGTTAATTAACACAACAGGTAAGTCAAACTGTTCTCAAACACACACAGAGACATCTACTTTTAACAGCTATAAGAATTCTACTTTTTGCCCTACTACAAAAAGAGGTAGAGAGATATTCTGTACAGGTACGGCACCATAATATTAAGGCTGCAAGCACTGCACAGCTACCAGGACAGCAGATTGTCATTCCCCACCTGCGATGGAAGAAGGCCCCCAAACTTGCTCACTGGAAGAACCAAGGCTCCTAATACTACTGCGTGAATTCTGATAACTGAGCTACTGCTCTGCATTGCCAGACAAGCTTGAGTTCACAAGCCTGTTTGCCAGTTTATGTCGAATTTGTTATATGTTTTCATAAAATGCATTGAGTGCGTGTATAGGATTCTCATACCACCAACATATCGTCTTAACATACAGAACTCAAAGAAATCTGAAACTAGGGAAGGAATTCCCTTAAGCACAAGAAGATCAAGTCGAGGAGCTAATGCTCAAGTAAGCCTACATGCTGCTTCGCCAGAATTAGATCAACTTCAATGTCTACTTGAAGTGTTATAAATTCTCTAAGTGTGTCACTGCAAATGCAGCTGTTGGAAGCTGTAAAGCCAAGTGGCTCTTCAAAACCTTCACCTTAGAAGGTGAAGTCTAGCAAACTCCAAACATAACAGCAGCTTTCTCCTAGTTAACTGACTTGAATAAGCTCTGGGAACAGTCAAATCTTAAGGGTACCCCAGCAAAACCAGTAATTTCAGCTGCGTAACCAGTAGCTAAAGATGACCAGGAAGCCATCCAACACAACAGGAGAGCTGAATCGTGCTTGAGTAGTAAAGCAAAGTGCAATGCCCTCTCTCAAGGTCTTTTTGTCTGGGCCTTTCTCCAGGCAAAACAGAGCCGAGACTTACGGTTCATGTGCTGCCTCCCCTTTTTGTACCTATAGAAGTGACTTCCATTTTTGGAAATAAGGATTACATTCAGCTGACAATTCATGACTGTTTAAATAGTTTCAGCTAGCTTTTAGATTCAATAACACCAATGTCACTGTTGCAGCAAAAGCAAGCAGATGGACTATTATTTCTCTTCCATTCCATTAAGTCACCAAGTCGTTGTTTCAGAATGACCTGAAATAAGATGTTGCGGTAGCGGGCCAGCTAGCTCCAAAGAAGTGTTAATCGTGATAAATGTGTTACTGAGGTTTGATTTAATTTAAATTCTTCACTAACAAAACAAGAGAAATGAGCAACCTTCAGTAATAGCCATGGGTGCCGGCACTGCCGGCTATCTTGCTTTTGCTGCATGTGAGGTTAAATGCTGTTTCTGGTTGGAGGGTCCTACCTGAACCACAGATACTCTTCAAAGCCTTTAATTATTTAAATACCATCGCTATTTTGGGCTCCTGACGTTTTGATCCATTTTTCTTCTACAAGCGCTTACATGTGCTCTTCCAACCTTACTACTGCGCACATTTTTCTAGTTCTGTTTTAAATGCTTTTTTAATACAAAAGTAAATTCCAGGGTTTATTTTCTGGTTAGTGCACACTGTGCTGCTGGTACCCTCAGCCACAAAGTGTGTGACGCGAGAGGTGTAACTGCTTTCTCAGCAGATGTGCTCCGCATTGTTTTGCCTCTTTCTGTGCTAACCCCTTCTAGAAAAGGGCCTTTCATTCATCTCCCACGGCTGCAGTCCAAGAGGCTGCATGAACTCTCTCTACAGAGCTGCTACACAAACCAGCCAGCCACTTCAGTCGCATCCCCCAAGAAAAGATGAGAAGACCCTCCCTGATACACATTTCTGTTTTCAGTTGAGTCACCCAGCATTCTCAATCTGAGGTCAACCACTAAGACAAAGAACGCGTTAGAGCAGGCAGTACGATGCAGCATACTGATGAGCGCAGCTGAGGATAAGGAAGTTTAGCTACCAATGACAAGGACTGCTTGTCATCCTCTTTTCCCCCTCCCCTCCTCGAATCTGCTTCTAACTCTGGGACTGCATTCTCAGAGACATTTCCAGGTTGGAATTAAATCATTGGATATTGAGGTACAGTTACCTCTGCTCTGCAGAAGAGAGGCAGGTGGACGCGGCTGAAGGCCCCAAAGGTTCTCCATACCGTTCCTGTCTTTTAGATCCAGCAAGTGGATTAAAATTAAGGGATCTATATCTAGTAAACTGCTACTGGCTGTTGAGCCTAGGGTACTTCCTCCCCGCCTTGAAGGTCTTCCACTTGCACTGGTGTAGCCATGGCTCATACCTAAGGAGGAGTTACAGAGAAAGAGTGTGCATATACATGACATGGGTGATGCATTATTCCCTGTAGAAAAAAAAAGGCAGAGTTCTACAGGCAGATTAGGAATGAAAACATTCCAAGAAACTTAACAAGACATCAGCTATTTCATGGGTTTATGGATTCTGAAAGCAATCAGATATGCTTCTAAATAAAAGTTTAAGCTAAAAACCACCAGAGGGGGGAAAATAAAAAGAAAAAAGGATTTAGCTTCATATCTTTTACGCAAATCTCTTAATAAATATATTGGTAAACAAATCAACACAAAGAGTATTTATTCTGAAGAAATGCAAATAAATTTTCTAGGTTCCCCCACCAATTAGATTAGGGGGGTGGGGGAGGGAAAGGAATCTTCAGTTGACTTCTGCTGGGTTACGATATTCCCATTACATAGAGGCCAAGGCACTCCAAAGATGAAGAGAGTCTTCAGAGAAAACAGATCTGCGAGATTAAAACTGTACAGTTTAGCAGAACTCCCTTCCAACACGGACAGGTGACACTACTACATCCAGACTGGAGAACAGCGCAAGCAGGTAAATGCAGGAAGCTCAAGAGATTGTGCCAGCTTTTACTAACGTGGTTAAAAATTACTTTCGAAAAGTTCCTAAATAAATGTGCTTTCTACAGCCACTGTGCTCCTACTGTAAAGGTTACCTTTCCAGAAGGAAAGAGACCCTAAACTTCCTAGGTCACAAGAAATTTTCAAGATGTTTTGAAAAAGCAGCTAAAAGCAGGACGCTTAAGGAGTTCTGTCTTTCAAGAACTAGCAGACTTCCAGAGCAGCATAAATACCACTTCCAGTGAATGCCACTTCAGATATCTTCACCATAAATAAATACACTTATATTCAGTATACATGTATTTCTTTCAGATTCTTATTAACCTTTGGCTAATTTGGGCTATGATCATCTTGAGGCTGCAAGAAATCGTAAAGCGCCTTTTCATTACTGTATTTAATAGTATACTTCTGCTTGACTTGTAAGCACTCTTTACTTCATTCCCTCCACGTACTTCAGGTTTTACAGCGCACTAAAACCCAAGTGAATGTGTGACGCATTCAGAGGCCACACAGACGTCAGTAAAAACCTCGTCAGCCTACTCACAGTCAGAACAGACGGGGTGTCAAGGAGGTAGAAAAGCCTCTCTCCAAACTTATGCATCATTTTCAAACAAGCACATTCAGAAGATCACCCTCTTTTTTTTTTCTATTGAGCCAATGAAACGTTTCTGCTACACTGCAATAATCAGTACAAACCACATGATGCAGCATTTCCAAAAATAGAAATGCCTGCAGAACACACAGCTTGACGTTGCTTCCAAGAACAGGGGAAGGAATCCAGCAGCATTTTGCATATATGGGAATTCTGAAGGCTGTTTTTCATACCTGATGCTCCAGGGGTAGCAGCAGCTGCTGCATCCTCCATGAGATCTCCTTCTTCCAACTCCATATTACTGCTATATTCCACGTCATTTTCTCCAGACCTTAGGAGATGATTGGGGTGGGAAAAGAATACAATTATTAGCTTCTGTCAGCTCTTGTTAAACATGATGGCACATACCTCGAGAACAACAGGAAGCACGGTAAATAGTATTTTCTGCATTCCAAACAACACAAATGGAACAAATCAACGTGTGTTAATTAAATGACTGATTCACTAACCAAGAGTCCAAAAAGTGTCATATGTATCTAGACTGTAAAATCTGATCCTCCAAACTTCTATATTTGTATGTGTTACAACACATTCTCATGTTTTAATGAAGATTCTAGGATCTGACATTATCATCTCGGCTAAGAACCTTATTCTCCAGTTTAAGTAACTGTCTTTATTATCACTCTCCTACTACTCCAACACTTCCTAATACCAAACCTCTCTTTCGTTACAGTGTAGAAACAGTTTTCTTAATAGTGTTTTGGGAAAGAACTTTCACAGACTATCACTTGTCAAAGACAGAATCCAACACTAAAATACGTGATGAGATCAGATAGTAACCAGCTGACCAAAAATTCAATGTTTCCAGTATAGAGAACACCCCTCACACGCTACTGGAATCCCCCACACATCATAGCTGTGATACAGCAAACGAATCAGTTTCCATTGGAATTAGGACGGCTACCCTGAGAGACAAGGTGATGATCTGAAAGGCATTTTAAGATACTTACATAGTTTCTTCATCAATATCATTTTCTTCTGTGTTACTAGTTGCTGTCGAACTAGCTGAAGAGCTGCTACCATCAAGGTGGTTCACCTCGTCTTCTCCAGCAAGATCTATATCCAAGTCACCGTCAGAGAGCTCATGCTACAGAAAAAACAGAACAAGCCTTTATAAAGAAGAAACATTTCAAGTTGCACTTTGACGCATGCACCAGAAGCTAGGAACAGGCTGACTCTCCCCAGAGTATCACACTATTGTACAGGAGTTTGGAGGGTCTCAAAGCACAATAAAAGCTGGTAGCAAACAGAAGTTGGAGTTTTCAGCTGCAACTTGGAAACTTTTTTGTAGTGGGATCTATTAGCTCTGTTCCAGAACATCTCTCTAGTGTTATCTCTCGCTGCTAGCTCTTGAGTGCGTTATCTCCTATTTCCACGCAGAGGATAATAAATCTAATTTACAATTCAGTAGTTCACTGATGTTTCTACTGCTCTCCTATCATAAAAAGCTACACATAAACAAAGAGGCAGGAAAAAGGCAATTCCTACGTTGAAGTCTTCATGCTGGATCTTCTCTTCCTCCTCTTCCTTGCTATCTCGCACTAATCCTGGAGCAGCGACGTTCTCAAGTAGTACTTCAGTGCTTTGTCCAGCTTTCTTTGATCTTGTTTCTGGACCATCATCATTCTGGGGACTAAGATGAGTGTCTGGAGGTGAAATGCCTCGTGATTTCTGAGTCCGGGAAAGTTCAATCGCAAGCCTCTTAAATATTAGAAGGATACACAAAAGTGTATACGTAGGTATGTACATAGAGAAGACAACATGTACACATAAAAGACAACAATGGAGCATCAACATCAGATCAAGTAAGTTTGTTGACTTGCGTATATGCTATTTTAGTAACGCCAATAACAAACTACCAATAGCAACCCAAAAACACACAACTGTCAAACATGACCGCTGTAACCTAAAACACATAACTACTGGTCAGTAAAAGGTGATTTTACATTAACGTGCATCCCACTTACTTCTTTAAGGTTATTTATTTGTTGGATGTAACTTGTCTGAGCTGCTTCCAGTTGAGCGATGTACCAGTGCTGATCTCGGCACTTCTGGAAGAAGGTTGGTGAGCGCACTTGGAACCTTCAAAGGAACATTTCAAAAGGGGTTTTTTTTGGTTGTTGTTCTTGTTTTAGGGTTTTTTTCTTTGTCATCGCCCACCCCCCCCATCCAAAACACCCTGCGTAAGAACATCAGACAACCTGAAATCTAGTGAGGAAATAAACTTAACAGACAACATGTACTTCTATACTCAGTATCCTGAACACACTGAATGGCAACACTGGTTTTTGTAGGAGAGGCAGTTATATGACAGGTGCTTATCTTCACAAGCCAACACTAAAAAAAAACCAACACACTACAAAGCATTTAACAGGAGCAAGAGTAGGACTACGAGAACGTCTGAGGTAGATAAAAGCTTCTATATTTTGTCATAACATTACAAGTTCCATTGAGAGCATTAGCTCTCTCACATTGCAGGCTTCCTTCATTCCCAAAGTTCTCCTGTGCTCTTTACAACTGTTTCTAAAGGGGGGGGGGGGGGGGGAGAAAACACCCTTTTGCTTCAACTCAGTTAGCTACAGATCCCCAACCCAAGGTTATTAGTGTCAAGCGTAGCTACTTCTCAAAGACATGTAAAGTTTCCACAACTCCCTTCAGCACATTTTCTTCTTTCAAGCTTATGACAGCAAAATCCATTTATGACAAAACATGACACAATTATTTTAAATTCAACTACTTAATTACTTCCTATTTCAGTAGTAGGTGTGATGCTTTGTGAAATGATAGCTGAGGAGAGCCCCACTACGTATCCTCCTTACCTGAGGATCACAGTGTCATTTTGCCTGTTTAAATAGCCTTCATTGGCTAGCAAATCCAAACGAAAGAATCTGTTGTAACCCCAGCATTCTCCAACTTCAAAATCAGAGGCAAACTCTCGAATTATGTTTTTAGTGGGATCGTTGGTGGATTGGTGAACCATTTCTACACGGTACTCATACCTACGCAGGGGAAGGTCACAATATTAACACCGAAACAAAGATGTCAGAATTGCTGAATGTGTCAAGTTTAACAGAACTGCTCTTCCTGGGAGGCTTGTGTGCCCAGCTGAAGAGGCGATTCCGTCTTAAAATTTTACTGAACACGTATATAAACAGTACAAGGGGGAAGTAGTAACAGGGAGCAGAGCGGTAAATCAACTCTAGCACTGAATACTACGAGACAGATACTCTTACCGGTTGTTTTGCCAGCTTGCTTTTTATCTCAAGAAAGCCACGGAGTAACGACTTTAAAATAGTATCTTTGGGCACTATTCAAAGCTCAAATGGACAACAGAAGTCTCACTATTCTTTATGGGAGTGCTCTGCAGGCCCTAGCAACACTGCAGAACTTGAAGTCATTCTTTGCAATAGGTAAAATAAAAAAAAAGAACAGCTGCTCTTACTACAGGTTTGCTTACTTGGATGTCTCTGGCAATCCAGCTGACAGCTCCAAGAACACAGACAGATAGTAGCCCCGTACTACTCCATTTCCATCCTTGAAACAAACAAAGGAGAGAGATAAATTAAAAAAAAAAGAAAAAGAAAACCAAACCAATTCAATATACCCTTGAAGTTTAGAAAACAGCTTCAATCAATACAGAATCTGCAGCAGTAGCCTACTCTGCATGCTACAGTTTTGATTTTTAGTCTCCTCTGACCTACAACTCTTTACTGTAACTTGAATTAACAGAGTTTGCATCTGGAAGCACATATGCACTCTAGCACCGGTGTCTCAGATATAAATCTCAAAACAGAGCTCTAGTTACTCTGTTAGCATTTTAGGAGTTCAGTTAAGTGGAAGACCGAGTAGACAAACACTTGTCAATGTATTGGAAAAACATCTATTTAACATACAGAAAAAGGAATTAAAAAGCTCCTAAGTTCTACCCATCAGTTTATTACGGCCTAATTTTTCTCAAGCTCTCCACATGAAAACAGCTCAGGTTAAACAATTCTGCAATGTTTTACACACAGCTGCATTTCAAAGGCACTTAATTTTTGAAAGAAAAATCAATTTCTTTAGGAAAAAACATGCAACATTAAAAAGTTAGGTCAGTTAACTGAGAAACAATATTAGAATCACCAGAAATCAAGAAAAAAAAATGTGGCAAAACCTCCATCACACTCACCTTACTCAAGGATGAAGAATGGCTCAATTTGAATCCTCTAGGTTGAAAAAACATTTCAACTTACCATTTAAAAAAAAAATAATCAATTTTATGCCTTCTGACAGTGCACCTTATGTAGTCAATCCTGACTTTACAATAGCCTGAAAACTTACAGAGGCCCACATCTGCACTGCAAGAATCCAACTCTGTATACGTGGGTTTAACAGATGAATCCAGTTCTCTGAAGATGCCCCGTAAATCACTAACAAACCAACCTTGCTCTCCACCACTACACACGTATTTCTGCAAACACAGCTGCAGTAGCAGCCAGAGCTTCCTGGAAGTGCTGACCAGACTAGCAGACTGTAAGAAGACCACACCTGTGGGTTAACATTCCAACACTGACAGAGGCATTGTTTCTGAAATCTGAATATTCAGCCCACCGAAAGGACATGAGTACAACACATCGGTTTTAATATCAGCATTTGAGAACTGGACGCACAGTAAAACTGATTCCCTTTCAGCTAATACCTTACCCTCCTCCCAACTTCCCAAAAAAGGATTACTCATAACCATAAATATGGTAAGTTATTCTAGTCCTCAGTTCTGCAAGAAACATCTGCCAAAACCACTTGGACAAAAGTGGTAAAGATATCTATTAAAGTTCCTGTGGCATATTTGTAAGACCCATTTTAAATTGCTTATAAATTACCCAGATTAATTATAGCAAGAATGTTCATGCTGGTTATCTGGAGGCAGAGAAGGAATACTCCAATGGTTGGTGATCAGCTCTACAGTCTTATTACATTCTTTTCACACAAAGCGTTTTATAAAATATGAGAAGAAACTAAATAATGTTTCCTTACAAGAGAAACACATGAATGCTGGTTGAGCGTTCTAGATGGAATAACAACTCCAGTTGAAAATATAACTCACCGGATAAACTTTTAGCCTCCAGCAAAGTCCTGACACTTGAAGAGGTGGGCTGTAAACAGGATCTGCTCGCTGACGCAATGTACTATTGAGAGAGGAGAAAAAACATTTGCTATTGGCAAAAAGCAAAGCCCTCCATGAAATGGTAACTGCACGTACGCTTGCACCCTTATGCTCTAGAACCACTCTTCTTGCTGCACGGAGCATGAAGCCCATGCAAAATGTTAAGTGTCCATACAAATATATGTATTCCTTGCAAAATTATTCTATCTTTTTTTATGGGGAAAAAAAAGTAGCTTGCCTTTATCATGGAAAATCATTTTAGCTAACAGTTTAGCTAGGGCTAATTGTTGTTCACCTGGTAAACAAGAAATTTTTGATTGAATTCCTACAGCTTAGTTCATATCTAACATTTTTCTGTAGAGTCTATTCTGTGTTTTAAAGAATACTACTCATGTACAGAAGAAACAGAAAAAGCTTCTTGACATTCACAGTAATTTAAAATACATTCTCACCTGAAGTTTTCCAAAACAAATGTAGTTGAGTCATAGGCTGGAACCAGCTCACTGGGGAGGGACGGGAAAAAAAAAATATACATTAGAGTTGAATAACATGACATTAAAAATCCCAACTTTTGGACTCTTTAGAAGCACCTAAGATGATTTAGGTCACCAGAGCCACTGAAATTCACTAGAACTACACTGGATTATTTCAGCACATCTGCAAATTCCATTTACAAGCCTTCTCCCCAGTACCTCCCCATGGGATATCAACACAGTAAAACAAATATGTTATGAAGGGAAGAGCAACCGGAAGTATTTAAGAGGATTTTCCCTTTTACTGGTGATGGCTAATAATCCCTTAATACAGTGAATTTTTAACATAAGACTTCTTAGTAGTTCTAGAAAGGATGAAACAATTTCATGGCTGAAAGTACAAAGCTTAAGTGGTTTGTGTTTCAGAGCAGGAGAAACTTTACTGCCATTGGAAAATGAATACTCAGATTTAAACTCTCCTCGGAAACACATTTAATTCTTCTTTTCAGAAAACACATCAGGACAATAGTTTTGAGACACTATTTAAAAGCAAGCCAAACTGATTCTTGCTAGAGAACACAAAGTGATTTGAGGAATTTTTCTAAGACTTCTACTTTCCATTTTTTGGAGATGTTTTTCAGCTAGCTTGCCTGGACTCTGAACAGACTTCCTCAGAACCCAGCACCAGCAGCGCTCTCTGCATGAAGGATTGTGTTACGAAGGGATCTTGGCTATATATTCTGAATTAAGGTGACCTGCAGAGGCATCTCATGAGAGCCTTGTAATTATATACTGAATGACCCAATAATAAGAGAAAAAGGACAAATCAGTAAACTAAGTGTAAAAAAGAAAAAAACCTGTCAGCTGGAACCCACTATCCTGACTCCCCAGCAATGACTACAGACAGACAATAAGCCCTGCTGGAACAAAAAGCCTACTTGCAGCACAGGTTACTAAGAAGAGTATGTTAAGCAGTTTATCTTTTTCGATGTATAAGCATGGACCCAAATTCAGTCAGAGATATGAAGTTTAACACAAAACCAGACAGAATCATGTTACCCCACAGATTAGCATTGCCATTGCTCATATAGCTGAGAAGTATGACTCCCCTTCAGTGTAGGCGGGTATCAGGCAAGCTCTCCAGCAACCTGTCCATCAGCCACCTATCACCCACTCTTTCAAACCCACATGTCACCAGACAGTGGTACTCTCCTGCCCTAGATTTACGAAAGGCTGACACACATAAGAATACATCTACCTCCCAGACTCACTGGAACATCCTCCTCCATACAGCGGTACAGTAAAATGGGAAAGAGATACTCTCCTCTAAATTCCTTTAAACATTTTTTAAGAACCTTCATAAGATGGCTTTCAAGTTCAAACTACAACAGAAAGGAAATGCAATGCTTACCTTGTGAAGTCTGGGGGGACAGGAGTAGTGACAAACGAGGCCATAGGCTTCCGATGAACCTGCTGGAACATCATCAGGATCTCTGAACTTTTGGATATCAGCTCACTCTTACTGCACGATCGTAACTACATGGGAAAAAAACAAAAAAGGAAAAAAGAAAATCCTTACGTCATTAGTAGAAACCACAGGTTCTTACCGCTTTTGTTTTTAAACAAATAAATTGCAGGTCTGTCACAGCTTCAGAAAGATTACCCACAACATAGTGTAAAATGAAACCTGGAGATCAGGGTTTTAGGTTTGGGGTTTTTTTTCTCCAGTTCTTCGGGTTTTATTTCCCCTGAAACTGTCAGCTCTTAAGACTAAGAATTGGCCTAAGACAGCCAACAGTCATGTGTTTTACAATTCCTGATAGGAATTGAAAATAGATATTCTAATTCTGTCTCACTCCAAAGTCTGTACAACCCATTTGGGAAGTCCCGAATACTTAAGACTCTGTCAAATTCTACAATGAAAATTACAGCAACTACTATGTACTTCATTTAGGTGAAACATATATAACTAAGATGTCTGATTAACACCAAGTCACATCTGTTACTGCATTTACACAGCAATAAAACTAAATTGATCTGGAAAGGACACTTTATTAGACAATGGGATAATATGCTCAAATATGTCATACACAGAGAAAATTAGATAGTTCTTTTACATTTTAGTTATTCCTTTACTGCTGCATTGACACTGTACTTTTTTTTGTTCATCCAAATTTGAACAAAACAAAGCCTATGTTATCATAAATAGCAGGCCAAAAACTCCCACTTCAATCCACTTCACTCGTGATATCTTACAAACCCAGTGTAATAACAAAGGTCTTTTCAAAATCTGAAAGAAAAAAATCTAATCTTACATGTTCCTTGAACAGCTAGCGCTGTATTTTCACAGCCTCTTTACTAAAAGAGGACAACTCTACTCTGCTTCTTATTTATACTTTAAACATTGGAACAATGTATCTTAGACTTACACTTCAAACATTGTCAGGCTTAAGAGAGACTAATATGTACATTTTTAAAAGTCACACTTTTGCTATGAGTTCTTCAAATAATTTATTACTTCCACAAAAAGCATATGAAGTTCAAAGCCCCTCTTCACAAAGACACATATGACAACTTTAAACAAGCAGTAAAGACCTACACAGTTGCCAGATCTCTGCATCATCTCACAGTTTTTGTAGTTAGTAAGCTTTTCCTCCTATTTTGGAGGGAGAAGAGGTCATGTTTCAGTAGCACCAATTTATTATTTTAAAGTTGGGGGTTTTTTTTCCTGCAAAAAAGAGAAGCTGATCTGCAGAGTTGCATACACACTGCTATTTAGGAGTTAGAAGGTCCTCATCTGGGCTGCAATGTAGTGATTTCTCAATGTCCTATACACAGAGAGCTCTCAACAGACACAAGAATTATCCTGATGCCTGGGATGCAAGAGCACTCATCCCCCTGATGTCATCGATTCTTCGACTAAGACATTCCATCATAGGTATGAAAGGAGAACACGATAATTGCTGATCAGGTGATAAAGCCAGCTTAGCATCCTTACTGACTCAAAAGCAGTGCAGGGAATGAAAAAGAAATACAGGGCAAGAGGCACTACTCACAAAGAAGCTTAGCCCCCATCCCCAACCTAAAATGTCAAACTCCACTGAAAGAGAATTGCTCGATGCAGTAACACTTGAAGGAAGAAAACCCTTCCATTTCCTCAGAGCAAGCAGAAATTGTGCAGGGCAAGTACAGTCAAGCTCTGCAGAACTTCATTTGCAAAAGCTGAAACTGTACAGCTAGAAGCAAGATAAAAAAAGCAATACCATGTCATCGTCTTGGAAAGACAGGAATAAAAGAGCTAGAACAAGTTCAGTTTTCCTCAAAAGCACAAAAAGAAACAGATCATTTCTGGGTTTTCTCCATTTATAGCCACCTGCATATTCATATGCAGTTGGCAGCGGCAGAACTAACAGAATCTACCCACACTGCCTAAACGCTGCGTTACCTTAAACAAACACAACTGTGTAGTTTTAGAGGACATTGCTATTAATCCCTGCACTAGTTTTTCAAGCAACAGAAGAGAACACCTTTCATTATTTCTAGAAGACACGCTTGTTTAAGAAGAAATTGTGCAACCTGAGACCACTTAAATAAAGATACCCTCAAGAAACCACCACCAATTAATATTTTTAAATAAATAAAATAACATAACACAACATTTCAGCTCTTTGCATAATCACCTGATGTTCTACTTCTTGAAGCAAGGATTCCAGAAGTTCCGTTTCTTGAGTAAGAGATGTCTTTTGACCTGTTTAAAGAAAAGGAGACACGCTTAAAGAACAAAAAACCCACAAGATTTAACTTGCTGTATTTTAAGCAACTGAGCTTTTTTTTTTTTTGAAACCTGGAAGCTACCCCAGAACCTCCTAAGGTAAAGGATTTCTAAATATACCAAGGTTGATTGAGAAAGCATTTTAAAAGCACACCTACGTTTTTAATTAGAGCTGTAGTGAAGAACTCACTTGAGGTTAAGACAGTAATGAAACATTCCGTGTCCCAGAAATGGCAGGTTTGTTGTTTTGGGGTCCTTTTTTTTGGGGGGGGGGGGGGGGGGGGGGGAGGTGTGGGGGTGGGTGGGTATGACATGGACAGAATGCTAACCTGAACATACAAATAATCAAGATATTCTACCACAGCTTTAAGACTGATCTTTAATCAGCGCATGTTAGAACAAATCTGGTGACTGATTACTCAGTTTGATACAGGCACAAAATACATATGAACATACGGATCCTGGATTTAACATAAAGCAAACATTTTAAAGTACTGACACAGATTTGAAGAGGAACCTGAAACACAGCTAATATACATTTACTGTTTTGTTTTTCATGGAACTGAACTAAGAGAATAAACATAAGCCTTATCAAAGCTAAGGACATTTTCAAGCATGAACATTTCAGGTTTCCTTTGGGTAGGTGGTGGGGAGAGGTGGGGCGTGTGTCTCTCTGTGTGTGACCATTTCAAGCATCAGAAATACATTTTCAGCACAGTTGTTTTTATTGCCTTACTTTTATTTCCAAGACAAGTACACAGACACAAGGCCAAGGATCTATTTGCCTGTGTACGTTGATCCACTGGTGGCGTGCCTTGCAAAACTAAGGTCATTTAAGTATAACGTTTCAAGACTGTCTAAAGAAACCGATATTCCAAGAAGATGTCACCTTTGGTACATGCTCTTATCACTGCACTTACACAAATGAAAGCACACATGACAAAACCAAGGCAAAATTAGTTAAGCATGTACAGAGTTATACCTAAGTGAGGAACATGCTGTCCTTATTGAAAGCTACACTTCATTTTCAGTAGTGCTGCTTCTGTAAGCTTCAATACCTGCAGGTGCACCACCTGACTTCTCACCTCTATTTACACCAAAGGAGAGCTAAAGCAACCAGTGTCTGATTAGCAGAAGTGTCAGGAACCAAACTAGCAGCTCTGATTCCAGATGCCATGTTCCTCCTCTGCAGGCAAGGCTGCCTGTATGTATGGAGCTGAACTGTTGCTCACCAGACATCTCATATAGACTTTTAATTTTTTAAAATTACATTAAAAGGAGTATATGTTACAAAGATGTCAGATTACAAAGGTGGACTTCTTGGCTAACACAAATGGTGTAAAATCACTTTAGGTAAAGGGTACTAAATATCTTCCAATTAGATGGAGATATTCAAGTCGTTATACAGAAGTTTCTAAGAGAACATAACCAGGTTATGTCTAACATCTTGGAACCATGTCACAGTAACTACGTAATTAACTGAAAGCTTTGCTGTAGGTAGAAATTTTCTGTCAACAGTTGCCTTGCTTAACACCATGAAGTGTGCAAGGAGTCATATTCCTAGAGCAAGAAAGTTTCTCAGACTTACACACAGTTAATATATTGCTCCTGCTCATAACAGATCAGGAAAATACCTACCCATTAACGTTATAAGCTTATTCTTCAGCTGAGTGTCTAATCGGGCAATCATCATCTCCACTGCATTCCTGATTTCCCGAACTCGTTCATCCTTCGCACTACGCACCGCTTCCACATTCCTCTCCTAACACAGGGTTCAGGAAAAAAAATATGCACAACAAGAAAGCCTTCACACTTTTGCGTGTTTCACTCATTTACACCTTGACTCCACTCTCTCAGATCCCAAAAATGCCTAGGCCTCCCGAGAGTCCCCTCCAGACCTATTTTTCTATGAGGAAAAAAAATCCCATAAGCCTCATCTTACTGAAGCTGACATGTTTGGAATAAGAAAATAGGACTGTGCTTTTAGATGAGCTGTATTACAGGCTATTCCTGCTGCCAGTTGTAAATATCCTTTGACTTTTACCAAATACATAAGCATGCCCTCTGGTGGGTGACCAAAAGTTAACCGTAAAGTTGAGCAACGTTTTCTGATTACAAAGAGATTTGTCATGTGGGGATTCTTTGGTACCAAAATTTGTAAATCCAACTGCCAGTTTCTCCACTGTAACTTGAACAGCACAGAAAAGTTACCTTCTTGGTAACAATAATAATTTGATAAAAATGGCACCCTTCACCCTGGAAGGTGAAGGCCACAATCCCCTCAACATTTTACAAATACTTAAACAGCCCACCCGGTGACATAACAGTCACACCTGAGCTGAAGCAGAGCTAACCTACAATTGCATGTGGCAAACAACTACCTGAGTAATAGCATAGACAAAAACCATACAGAAACTTGCCTAAAAACTTACTTTATTTGCACAAACACTACACAATAAAGGTAACAGCGTTCAGCAGAACACAGAACTAATCCTTCCTAGAATACAAGAAACTATTGGATTTTGGCATTCCCCAAAAAATGCCAAAGCCAAGCATGCTGGTATTTGTATGTCTAACACATTTACCCCTATGGGGGAAAAAAGGGAGGTACGCAAACTCCAAATCTCTAACTGAAAGGTGAGCTGCTTTACAGCTCATCCTGTAGGCTCAAATATACTTGAGCTTATTCTCCTAAAGAAAGGAAAATAAGCTCTATTAAAATAAAGCATTTTTATACTTGTTTAGCATGGCAGACTCCACTTTTGTAAGCGTTGCCAAAAATATGTCTTTCAAAAAACTGCACAACTCTGGCTTTTAAATAGCATACACCAAAAGGAAAAATCCCTGTGAGTTAGCTAACACATCTTTTTCTGTCTGGCAACTACAACAGAAGTACTGAGAATATGTTGCTCTTTCCACTCTGTATAAAAAGAGTCTAACTAAAAAGCAAAAACATCTCTGTGGGATAATCTGATTACCTTCACAGAAGCAACAGCTTCTGAACAGGTACTGAAAACGTCACAAGCGTATGAAATGGTGTACTATGTCTGTTTCCCAGTTTCAGTTATCCTTTGACAGTGGCGTACTACGGGAGAACTTAACATTATCTTGGATCGATTTCCTTACCACTTCTTGCACCAAACTGATCAATTCCATGAGTCTCCTCCTAAGCTTTGCCACTTCTTCATTCACTTTTGTGACATGTTGCTCATAGATTTCTGCCAGTGGCTTAAACGTATGTCCTCCATGCTGTTAAAAAAAAGGGGGGGAGGCGGGGAGAAATAATAGAGCATCCCATTTTAATTTTATTCCACTCCTATTAAATTACTGAGAGAGGGGAAGAAAGCCTCCTAGTGTATCACTCATTCTGGAAAAGTTCCAAAGCAGATTGTATGTAGGAAGCCTGTCTTTCACTTCCCATCCTAAGTCATGAATTTGGCTCTTTCATACCATCAAAGCTTCCCGTCAAGACTTATCTGGAGTCTCAACGGTCCTCCAAAAATAACCTGCTTCATTCACTCTGCAGTTCTCTAACAAATCAAATAACGATAGAAGGGTTATCTTATTTTTATTATTATTAAAGCACCCTTCCCAAACAAAGGCAGCACACTGTTTGCCACTTGTATTCCAAACAACAACAGCAGTCTCTCCTTGAAATACTCAATTGAAAGGATATTAAACAGTGTGGTGAATTGTGCTACTAATACAGCTCTGAAGGTATTCAAGATTAAAGGCCAGGACATGTAAATAACGTAAGCTTTATCTATATTCTGAGAAAGACTTCTTCCTTTGCCCATAAAATTCTCAGCACCATCTACAGTTTGTCCAAAACATCATGAAGTTTAGAACAAGGAAGGTAATTCTGACCTCCTTTCGGCAAAAAATCAATTTGCTTCTCCAATTATAAACAGAAGGCATCGCCCTTCACAACCAACCTTCACATTAAATTACAAATACACATACGACTACAGTATTTGCATGGCAATTCAATAGCCATAACAGCAGCTTCATAGCATTTCTCTTCAAACTGCTGCCAAGCATAATGCTTGCAGTCTCCTATTGTAACATACCACGTGCATATAAACAAGGAAGTCCCCTCTTACCATTCCTCCCCAAAGCGCACACTGGTGGCAGATACACTTCTTACAGGTCCAGCAGAAAACACTAAGCTTTTCATGGTGATTTTCACACCTTAAACAAGAAATGACACATATCATCAACAGAAAATAGCTACAAATCTTCCACAAACTCAATTTATCATTTTGGCTTATTTTGCTACCCGATACTGAGAGTAAAGCACAAAACATCAGCACAGTTTTGAAAGATGATGACACATATTCTGTAAAAACCTTTTGTAAGATAAGTGTTGCTCTTAGTATTCTCTTGGGAAGTATTTCAAAGACATAAAGTACACTACTCAAATTGGATTTCTACCCAGCAGATAAAGGATGTCACAAATGAATCAAGCTCAGAATTCTCAAAGTTAATACATCACATTAGGATTTTAATAATCATGTGCAACCTAAAGTAACCACAGAGCAACAGCTCATAAGCTTCTTGGACAAACCGATCTGTGCAATTTCTTAAAATTTCAGGAACAGCATCAATCAAGAAACCGAGCACAGGCTAGGCCAGACCTAAAATACACGCCTCTCCCTTCCCCCTCCGTTAGCATTCAGGAGCTTGGGGAGGAGGCAGGTACAGAACACATAATTAGTCCCTGTCTGTTTTTCAATGCTTCTTCTCACACCTTTCTCCTCCAAATCTCCAGAATATACCTTAAAACACCTAACAGAACTGGTAATGGGATAAAACCAGGCGAAAAGCCTGCTGAGAAAGTACTGACAGTTGCTCCTAGGAAGAGAATGTATCAGAAAATACAGGAGGCTCCAAAGAGAAGGAAGGACAGTGACTGGCAGTAACATGACAGATATAGCAAGAGTAGTGCTTTTGGGGGGACTTCATATATTTTCTTTGATCTCCAACTGGGTTTATCAATTACATTTTCGCAAGGGACTAGAAGGCATTTTCTCAGAACAGCTTCTCTGCTTTTATGTGCAGAGATACCAAATCAGCACCCACAGCCTTAATGGGACTGCCAAATAAGCAAGCCATGGAGAGGAGACTTACTTCAGATGTACGGTCACTAAGAAGGGCTAAAAGCCTTAAGAAGTATTACCACCCTTCATGTTTCCCACATCTCATTTTAGCTATATTGAGTCAAACTAGAAACAGTAGTAGTTTTCTAGGCAGACAACTGAAGAGCTTTTCTCCTTCCATTAAGCATGACAGAAAGGAACTCCAACTTTCAGTCAGTGAGCACAATTCAGCTTTTAAGTAAGTAAAAGTTACCAGTCTGATCCCCTACTTAAATAATGAGCTGAAATTAAAAGCCCACTCATGTAAGACAAACCACCCAACGCTTTATGTGATGAATGCTCCATTTACTTGTCTTTTTCATTTTCTTCGTGCTTTGTGAGGTTGCACAGTTGAAGCGTATCAAGCTGTTGTGTGACCTCTTCTGCCCAACGACAGTTTACGAGCTCTCGTAGCTGCAGCGGGGCTCTGCAAGAAGCATTGCTAGAGTTAGAGCAAGAACTCAGCTCCAAAAGAGCAGCACTGAAGTGAACTCAGTTCATCAATTCTACACTATGGGAAAAGTCACACGCAAAAAGCTGAAGCTGTACTAGTTATTTCAGAAAAAAAAAAAAGTAATGCTTTAAGTCGATTTGCTCGTTTGAGGGCTGGGGTAGGTGGGAACCACAACAGACCACTCCACAATGACATACAAAACAGCTACATGGGGAACCCAGGAACTATTTCCAGGTTTCTTTACAGGCTCCTGGATAATGCCAGGCAAATAATTTCATTTCTCAGTCCTTTTTCAACTTCTCTCATTATTCAACTATTCCCACTGGAGTGCTTCAATTACCCCCTTTGTAAAATACAGATATTTACCTCCTTACAAGCATTTTAGAGCTACTGATCAAATATTTTAAAAGTTGAATACTAAAAAAGTTGTGCAGAAATGGTTGGTTTGTTGTTTTTAAATACCTCCCTCCCCTTGGGGGAAAGAAAATATGCTACCTTCCAATTTTCGGTCTGTCAAGAACTAGAATTTCTAGGTACTCAGGAACTAGAAGTGCTAAGGGGTGCCAGGGCTTGGGGGACCGGGTGGGGCATTGCATTAAAAAAAACAAAGCAAACAACACATTGTAGCTACCTCGCAGACAAATCTGCAACAACGTAAGGTAAGCCTCACAAATTATAGGTGTAAAAAAAGTACACATTTCAGTCTCGAAACGGAAGTTTATGAGCTCCAACTCTTGCAAGAATAATATGAAGAGTTCTAAGGGGAACACTGTCTAGTTACTCTTATTACACCAACTACATACACTAAAACCAGTGGTGTAACGGGAAAAACAAAGATCTTGCTTAGCTTGTCATAAAACTGGAGCATATTTTAGATAGAACATATTTTAGACTAAGTATTATATCAGGGTAAATTTTTACAACAACAGCAGGCAGGTCTCAAAATCAAAAGGTAGCACAACCTGCACTGAGAAAAGGTTGATCATAAATTATCATGAATTGGGTGTACTGTCCTGTTATTTCTGATATTAGAAATACCTTACCTACAATGAGGGCACTGAGCTCGTTGTTCAGTCAGCCAACGCTATGAAGGAAAAAGGAAAAACATTTTTAAAGAGACTGTAAAGAAAAAGAACTGCAAGCAAGGACGTTCTATCGTTAAGTAGGAGTTACTTCTTTTTCTTACAGCCTCCCTATATTTTTTCCTTTTTTACAGATTCATAATTTAACCATTCAAACACTTAGTCTCAGATGAAGCTGCTATTTGCATCTTAGTAACAAAGCTACCACTTTTCATTAGACATCAAAGACACCTGGGTTAAAATTATAGAGAATTTTGAGGTACCCAATATTCCATTAGAAACCACACACCTGGTGCAGACTCCCATAGTCACCGACTAAGATAATGTTTCAACAAAAGAAAGCAAAAGATACAACAGGTGTATTTTTCGTGGTCTAAATAATTAGTCTTCAAGGTAACTTATTTCTTCCTCTCAAGCTATTTATACACAAGTGAGATACCTGCAGTTCAGCAACCAAATTCACAAGGACCCTGTGAATGCCTCTCTTCCAGAAAGCTCCAAAGACAAGTAGCTGAGGAAAGAACCTCACCTGCCCACTACAACCTACAAGTGTAAAAGCTCTGCAGTTGAAGGGCTTGTATTTGTCAGCTCACTCCTACATTTAAAGATTCTCATGAATAATCTCTCACCACCCAGCAACATGTCATCTACCATTCTTAATATGTATCAGGAATCCTTCACTAATTCCTTCATGTCAGAGCTTTCAAAGCAAATCACGATTGTTCCGATTTCTGGAAATCCTACATGAAAACCTCAGCTGAACCCTCTCCCCCTACACTAACACCTAACAGCATGGGGACTTGGAACTGACGTGTTACACATTGGTAACCACGACCTTAATAAATGAATTGAGGTACTTCAGATGCTGCTTCAGCCTGCTACACCAGACTCCCTCCGGAAAGATTTAGCCTGTACCTGATCATATCATACTAGTTTGGTGAGCATTTAAAAACATCTCCAAGATGACATGAGATGATGTTATGACCTTCCAGATGCAAAGTCAGCATTTGATTCCTGTTCCAACTTTCGTCTTCTACACGGGCATCACTGACTCTCAAAAGATGCTAAAGAAGGGATCATTATATGTCTGTTTCTTAAAAGCAATTATTCCAGATAGCGCCTATAATTAGCACTACTGAATGCACTGCACAGCCTGCCTAGTTTTTCCTCAGGGTGTCGTGAAAGGGATTTTGAAAGGGAAGCTAAAGACCACAGAGCAGGAAAAAGGAATCCTTGGAACTCCAGGAAAAGGGGCAAGAAAGAAGAATATGTTCGTAAGATCTGTAGTTTTTAAGTTCATACAGTTGTAAGAATAAGCTATAATACACAAACTCACCCGAATACAACTGAAACAGCACAGCTTGGAGCAATGAGGACACAGACGTGCATCACGCAATTTCTCCATACAAATAAAACATCGGAATACTTCAGCAATGCTCTGCAAAGGGTAGATTATCACTGTTGTTAAGCCACATACTTCAAACATATCAGAGTTGCACTGATTTTCCAGGCAGAGTGCCAGTTTTCATAAATGCAGTCCCAAAAAGCTACGGATCGCGCATCTCAGAGCGAGATACCAGGTCAAACACCATGGCTCTCCTCCCCATTTTCTCTTACACTTCAGCAGCTCTTAGCATCCATTTCATAACACTATTCCTCTTGTCCAAGCAATAGTTTCTCTTTGTTTGGCTAATCTTCTCCCAAGTGGGCCTTTCTGTAGCCAAGATATTATTCCTGCTCGTGTTCACGCGGGATTGCGTGGTTGTCAGAAGAAACTGTGCTGTACCTGCAGATTCCGAACCCACAAGCTTCAACATACTGGCACTAAACTAACTCAAAAGCACGGTAAGGGCATGTGTATATTACACAGAATGCTAACGAGAGAGGTTGAATTGCATGGGGCTTTTTTTTTTTACTTTCATAAGACTTATATTCTTTTAAGGGCTACCATTAGCACTAGCTGTACAATTTCTGCAGTCTCTCACACCGCATTTAATCAATCTTGGGCAATAAAAACGTAATTTAACATATTTTTTTACTATACCCATTTGAAGAGAGGAGCATTTTGTTCTAGAATACGAGCACCTCGTCTCTCTCCGTTCCCCAAATGGGAAAGGTATTTTGAAATGCCAAGTGATGTTTGCTTTGCATATTGATAGAGTTATTACTGATAAAGAGTTTCACATTCTGTGCTGTGTGGGAGTTCGATCCCTTCTGACTTTTAACTATGGAACTTTGAAAGATTCTTCAGATAGGCTAATTTTTTCCCCACAGAATTTAAATTATAAATGAGCACAGAGGTGAGGCATATCTTTAATTTACAGGTACCACTGTATCTCATACATTAGTGTCTTCTTTAACAGTTGCAAAGATAGATGCATTTACAGGAAATTATCACACACGGTCTTTTTAATTCTCCTGTTTGGCTGCTATTAACAGGGACCACAGCAATGCGTGCGAGCTGCCCAGGTTACAGCCAGACACCACCGAGCGCTGCGCCAAAACGTGTTCTGTCAGCGCCAGGTCTCCATCCACCTCCAGAGCAGGCGCCTCCGACGCTCCACCAGCTTATCTGCTAACCCTGACTATGGAAAATAACTGCCTGTCACCTAGAAACGCCACCTCTTTCCACGCCGCTGCCTTCCCGCCCAGCTCATCAGCGCACAGCCCGGCCCGGCTCCCGGCTCTGCGCATCCCAGCCCACCGCACAGCCGCAATCCCTCTTCCACCTCTCGGGCCGCCCGTAGCTCGGTGCCGCTGGGCCTCCTTCCCCTCACACAAGGGGGAACCTGCCGAGGACCCGGCCGCCCCGCCGCCAGCCCCGCCCCGGCCGCCCCCCGTCCCCCCGCGGAGGAGAAAGTGCAGCCGCCCTGCCCGCCTGCCCCCGGAGATGCGGCCCCGGGGAGGCAGCGCTTCCCCCGCACCGCCCTTCCCGCCTCCCTGAGGGGAGCGCCGGCGCAACGGCCGCCCAACCGCTCACCTCCACGCTCTGCTCGTCCATGGCCGCGGCTCCCACAGCGGGGAGGGCAGGCTCCCCCCAGCCCCTCACCCTACCGCTGCGGGTGGGCGTTCAGGAGCCGCCGGGCAGAGGCAGCGCCACAGCCCCCCGCTCCCGCCCGGCCATATTGGCGGGGAGCGGGGCGGCTCCTCCCTCCGCCCGCTGAGGGGAGGCGAGGCCTCACCGCCGCGCCGCACTGCGCAGGCGCAGCCGGCCCGCCTCGCGCGCTGTGTGAGGGCGAGGGGGCTCCGGTAACGGCGGGGCCCGGCCCGGTCACCGCTCCGGGAGGGCGCCGGGGCCCCGCCGCGGGGCGGGGGAACGGCGGGAGGTGTGGCCGGCCCGGGAAGCGGGCGAGGGAGGCTCCGCCCGCGGGGAGGGTGCGGGCAGCGTCCCGCAGCGCGGGGCTCCCGCCGGTGCTGCGGCAGCGCTGGGCGCGGATTAGCGTGAGAGGCGCCGATGCCTTCTCAGAGGAATTTGCGGCGGTTGGGCTTCAGGGTAACAACCCTTCGCGGCCTGTTTCAGGTTTCAAGGGCAAGCGCGAGCGGGGCAGCGCTAAACGCAGTCCAGCTGCAGGGCTGGATTTCCACATCTCCCCTGGCTTCAGGAACACACGGTAACTGCTCACGCTGCGGCTGCTCAGCACAACCTTGGATGCAGCTATTTTCCCTGCTAGCAGCTATCTTTAATTATTTCAGCCACATTTCACTAATAAATTAAATCTTTAGCACTGTTGAAGGCAGTGAGAGTAAGGATCAAGCCCTGTATTGAAAATGGATCAATAAGTCTAAATGCTTATGCACTAAATCAGTTTGTGAAGTGATAGCAACCTCGCAGGTAAAACAGCACACTCGGCAGCAAACATCATAAAAACAGGTTATCCCTGTCTCTTCCTCCCCTTCCTTCTTCAATACACACCCTCTGCCTCTTCCCAAGAAACTAAACAGACCGACCAGTTCGCTGATGAGTGCAGAAGTTAGCCTTTCCCTTCCTAAGGGTGCTAATAGAAATTTCTCTCCTTTGACATCCACCGTTTAACACAAAAAAAACCTGCAGGAACTTAACTTCAGATATCTTATTTTCTCAAATTAGGCTGAAATAAACACAAAAACATTAAACATACAAAAATCCACACATACACCTTTTTTTTTTTTAACTGTGAGGGTGGTTGAACACTGCACCAGGCTGCCCAGAGGGGTTGTGAACGTTTTACCCTTGGAGTTTTTCAAGACACCGCCCTGAGCAACCTGCCATAGCTGGCCCCACCTGAACCCCCAGGGGCTCGGGCCGGACCATCTCCAGAGGTCCGGTCCAACCTCAGCTACCCTGCGAGTCTGCCGTTTTGCTGGACTGAACAAAATCCAAGACAGTTCACATCAGAGGAATGTGAACAGGGTCAGGGGTTAGGGCAGGGCTGAGGGTCAGGAGTCAGGTAAACAAAAGCATAATAAATCCACAGCGTCACGTCCTTAGCTTTCATCATTTATTGAGGAATGTGAGTACAATTAAGTGGCTTGGGTTACGTCTTAAAAACCCGCTCAGGAATGTAAGCAAGAATATGGAAGTGTCACATGGCTCACAATACTTGTCAAAAATGCATCGATTATAGCCCTATAAATGTCCACGATAAAATACCGACCTCACTGTTTCTTAACTCCAATTTTAAGTACTATAAATAAAATTTGTATACAGAAACATTAACAGCCTTCCAACAGTGTACTTGCAACTCCTAGACACCAGAGAAACGCTTGTTAACAGTCCAGGAGCTATGACCAAGATGCTTGTGTGTCAAGTGAGAATGGGCCAAGCTTTCATTTACACAACTAATCTAACATTTCCTTGTTTGTCAAGTTCCACAATAGCAAGTTCTTTCAAGATCTGTATTCTTGAGTCAGTGGCTTTCATGTTCATCATGTTCATCTGCGAAACACTCAGCGCTGCTCTGTAAGACAAAAGCACACTATTTAGCCAAACAGGGTATCGAACACCGCGTCTGGCAGAAAAAGGCTAAAAAGCACATGCTGTTTAACGAAGGGTTTTTGCGAGTGCTTTGTAATTCTCATGCTTGTTCAGACTGGCATCACCTTTTCCGTTCTCCTTCAAATTGAGAAGAGTCATTTGCTAATCCAACCTTAGGGTTAAAGAGACAGAACTCCTGAGTTTAAACCTTCCTCATTTTTAATATCAGCCCGCAAGAAATCCACAGCACACACCCAGAGAGGGGCCGGAGCCAGGGGAGGCCAGAGGGGCTGGTGAGGGGAGGGCAGGGCTTGGGGCTTAGGGCTTTGCTTTTCCAGTCTGATGCAGATTCCGAAAGCTGAAAGGGTTTGGCAGAATGACCATGTCAGCAAAACTTTCCTGAATAGACCCAGTTTGGGACATCCGTACAGTGAAACCAAAGCGAAAAACATCTGTTTCTGAAGAACCTGACATTCAGTTTTGAAAAATTACCAACTTGTACAAGCCATTTTTATACAAATTCATTTAGAGGGTTTTGTATGATGGCCTAACGCTTTGGGGTATGTACCTAACCAAGGGGAGTGTAGGGGAGTAAAAGCAAATTATGAAGTTGTAACATAGCAGCGGATGGTTAACTAGCTGGTTTTGTTTCATTTGAAAAGAATTAATTTCTTTACAGCTTACTAATGAATGGCGTTAAGTCTTACCTGTTCTTATTTACAATGAAGTGGTTAAATAACTCCCTGTACAAATTGTTCAAGTCTGCTAGTTTAACAGTACTTCTGATACTCCTTGGTACAGTCATAAGTGTTTCCTCAGTCAGTGGTTTGAACTGCGATTCTAAAAAATTGGAAATAGAAGATATTTGTTTCTTCAGAAACTAGGCGAAAGATAGAAAGTACTTGCATTGCTTTTTAAGAAACCCCCTAAATGGGTCTAAAGGGAGATCTTCCAGCAAGAGGAAGGAGAAACGGAAGCTGCTCCCTCTAAACTATCACTGTATCTGCAGGCCCAGGGAAAAATCATTTCATTTGAGATCTGATGGGGATTAACAAATTTGGTCTGTCAGTGACTAGTTTTGCCTTTTCTTTTCTTTTTTTTTTTTTAAAAGAACTAGGAAAATTCCTTTCTATAAGTCAGAATAAATGGATTAAACAAGAGCTATTTCTCTGGTAAGTACATCATTTCTTCCAGACCATAAAACACACCACTATCCGTTTCAATACCATCAACAGCAACAAAATCTCCCACAGACATGGGAACGCTACATTGAATATAACCAAGGGTTCACTTGCTTATATTAAAGTCTGAATTCTTCACATAAAAGCAGTTGTTGCTAGTGCTTGAGAGTGAAAACAGTGAATTTACTGTGCATCACAGGCTCTGTTTTTTAAATAAAAGAGCTCAGACACCATACCTAGGTCTCAGCCTGTTCCTACTTACTGTGCGATTTGTGCCTGTTGTACTGGGGTAAAACAGCCCTTATTTGTCAACTGAAGCTATTTACAGTATCTGCCTTTTTTTGGAAACTAGAACAGTTTAATTCATTACTCCCTGAATTCTAGATGGTAACTTGTGATCTTTAAATGGCACGGAACTATTAGAGATGGAAGTCTGGAGAGGTTGATACTACTCACAAAGCTTATGTGCTGGGGCTGGGTGTGTCGGGAGATCGGTCAAGGGGAAGGGCAAAAAAACATAAAAAGAAAACAGTGGGAAGATTATTCTTCCAGCACTTACCTTCAGCTGAGCCAGGGACTGTAGATCCTGAACGAAACGGCTAAAAATAAGCAAGAGATAATGTCAGGATTTGTTGGAATTTTATTTAGAAATTTTATTTAGAAATTGGTTTTCACAATTTCATTTCTGCGTAATTACATTTTACCATTGGATAACCAAGGATCTCACAGCCACTGAAGTCAACAGCAAAACCTTAAGCATTAAATGAACCCTCATTTCAAATAAGTTTAAAACAGATGCAGAAAGATTTATATACAAGTCAGACGAGCCTCTTCAGCTTTCTCCTTCACATTCCGGCATGGATCTAGCTGAAAGCACTGCACGTGCAGCAAAGGAGAAAGACGGCTTTCCTATTCCCGAGCAACCTTCAGAGGCTGACAGTTCTGACAAGCTGCAGGTAGCTACACCTAACTCTCCTCAGCCAGAAATACAGCACTGATAAAAAAAATCCCAAGGCCTTTGTGACATCTTCCCATTCTTTCTGCCTTTCAGAGAACATCTTCAAAACGCAGTGACAACACAGGGACTGATACCAATTAAACCGGCCTCAGTAGCTGTAGGATATGGCTATATTTTGCATTGGGGCTGGTTTATGCCAGCTGTATCGTTAAGTGCTTTAGAATTAAATAATGGAAAGACAGAAACGGAGAGCATTTATCAGGGTAGGAGAAGACACTGCACTCGAAGAGTGCATGAAGCTGCAAGATACGGGACGGCTTTCATGCAAACCAAACTTAGCAATAAAGGGACAGAAAGCGAGGCGTCCTTTGACAGAAGAGTAGCAGGCATTGAGAAGACATGTAGAAAAATATAAGGTCAATAAGATAATTATTCTCTATTAACCTTCTTTAATACTTTGCTTTTAATATGAGCCCCAGACCAAATCTTTGCAGATAATTATACTGGAAGTTTGTGCTTTGAGTAGCTATGGGAGAACATCTGACTTTTTAACAAGTATTAGTTTACATCTACATTCTACTGCATTACAGTTAGCATATACTTATTGTTACTCGTATTCCAAAAGCTATTTAATATTTTACAGGAAATTAAGTTTCTCTCAATCTTGATATACATGGGTTTGAATCAATTACATTCTTCACTCCCAAAGGCTTCTTCTAGAATGAGTTACGGAACAAAAGGATCGCCAAGAGCAATAAACTGCATCTCTGAAAAGAAACATAAACTTATCCCTATTGAAAAATAAGGGGAACTAAGTCTTCCTGTCAAAGCAAATGTTTTCCTTCATGGACAATTTAATTGGAACATCAGTAGACAATAAAAATGAAAAGGTTTGTTAGAAACTTTAGTCCCATTTGTGAAAAATTCTATTCATTTAAGAGATGTTAAGTCACAAAAACAGCTCTTCTGACTCAGCTGAGCCACTCAGGATTAATGGTTTCTGGAATACTGACACTCCGTGGCCTCATTACCTCTTCCACTAGCGATTCCATTTCTTTAACGGTTTGGCAGGTTAACTGCTGTGCTGCAGCCTTCTCTTCTTCTGACAGAGGTAAGCGCTACAAAAGATACAAAACAGAGAACTCTGATACTTTCAGTTCCTAGGGTGATGATATTTACAGAAGAACTCAATGACTGTGTAGCCCTTTTGTCATGGAAACTAATAGTAGACTCCTCCTTTCCTTCAAACGAAAGCAAATTTACAAGCTGAATACTTCTGAAAAATCCAACCATAATATTCCTTTAACATCAATATTATAAATGATTCAATGGAAAGAAGATCAACTATGCAATAAAAAGAAGTATTTCACTTCAAGATTTACATTTCTCCATAACAGTTTACTCAAGCTTTGGTTTAGGAAATATACAAAGTACAAGAAAATCTTTATCTAAAAAGTCTAAATGTAAGTCAAGGGACAAGAGCCTTCCATTTCAACAAAATCCAAATATGGAATTATTCTTGGCAGCATATCCTTGGAACACAGGGAGGGAAAATATATTTCTTTTTTGTGACATATAACTACTGTCTTTTAAATCATTATACAGTACATTTTATCTGGAAGGATTTACAAATAACTTGTCTAGAGCTGTTGACAGATTAAACACAATCTCGGGGCACTGTTGTTAGAACACTAAAGTGAGAGCTGAGATCTGGGCATGTGTTTTAGTCACACCAGTTCTGCCTTTGCCACCAGACTATCAACTAGGTTTTTGAACTAAATCACCTTATTTGTAACAGGACAAAATTAATGCTTTCATTACCTCTTCAAAATTGCAATGAAGCAGTGTCTGAAGACCACTTACAAAAATGTGTTGTTTATTGTTGGGGTTTTTTGATAGATAGATGGATACTGAGAAAAACTTATTTCATATAACAATATAACATAACAATGCATTGGTTTTAATTTACTCATTTTAGACAGTGAAAATACATTTGCCATTTAAGAGCTTTTTTGCCTTTTAAAATTAGTTTTGCTTTCTAATTTCTTTAAGGTAGCTACTTTTACAAAAGCCAGTACAGAACTGGGACATGGCCATGCAGAGAGGCATCAATTTCTACGAAACTATTCAAACATGTGTCACACTATTCATACGATTATGGTGTTACTTCAACTCCCAAACTGAATACCACTAGCTTAACTGCTGAGGGGTGAATCAGGCTTGTGATTTACAAAAAGAGCTCCCATCTTGCAAACACTTCTTCTAGTAAACGGTCTTCTTATCTTCGAGGAGTCTGCACATATAACGGTTTCCAACGAACTACTCACGTCTATGTAAAGGTTACACAAATTCATGTTCATTTACAGGAGCGAGACCCGTCTGATTAAGATGAAAATACTACCTCAAGATCAGTATGCTGCTGTAACGCCTGAACCATCTTCATTGTGTTCTCTAGAGCAGCCTGGATGCCCTTCATGGATTCCCTCTGCTCTATGGAAACCTTCTCCAGCTGCATACATAATGTTTTGTAACGAGATTTCACCACTGAGAGTTCTTCCAAGAGAGCAACTGGATTTTCCTATGTAGAAATTAAAAGTACATTTAAACTATTTAAGAAGAGAAAATTAATGTGGCCACACACCAGTTAAAAGTGTCGGTGTTAGAGCCACTAAAATATAACGTGAAACAACCCTTTACAATGAAGGGTGTAGCTGTGAGCATCTGTTTCATCTATACATTTGATTTTTTCATAAGCAAAGGTGATAGACAGTGGTAATAAAACAGCACAACTCCATTGTTCCACAACAAATACAGGTGTTGGTGAATTTTAATGGCTTTTCTGCATTGGAATAAATTAGGGACTTCTAACTAAAAAGGTTGCATTTTTCCACTCTCTGTCACAATACACATGGAGACAAGGACTTATTTATAAAACCCTTTACATGCTGCCATTTTTTGTTTTCCTCTTCCTCTCATCTCTCCCCCAAATCTGAATTTAGTCGTTGCTTATTAGCAAGTTTATCTTTGATCTCAGAGCCAGGTTGTGTTTTAGCTCAGACTGAAATCTCCTCTTAAATATAAGTGTTAACACTACTGCTCATTTCTCAAAAGCAAAACATAGAATTTCACTATACCATGAAATCAAGGAAGTTTTGTTGGCTTCTGCACTGAATTAGTATTAGGCCAGTTATCTTGATACACGATGCAAGAAATACTTCATAATAATAATAAAAACCTAGCAACTAGATAAAAGAACAGCCATATATATTTTAGGATTAAAGAAAATGACCCAATTATTACCAACTTCATGCAAAATGCAATAAAATCTACTAATTGAATCTGAAAATACTACCTCTGCTGCTGGATTATCAGGAAGACTTTTCATTATTTCAAACTCCAGTCTGTGTTGAATATAATCCAGATCAGATTCTGCTTTCTGGAACTAAAATATTTAAGGTCAGCCACAGGATATTAAAAACCAAAAACTGCAGACAAAACCTTTTTCACGAAAGCAGAAGGCAAGATGCCTCTGTTTTAAAGACTCATGTACTGTAAAAATAAGTTTCTATTCCCCTGTCTATTCCATTCACTAACATTTGCCCATCATGCCGACACGCTTCTAGCCTCAAAAATATACAGCAATAAACTTTCAGACTTAACATCACCATTTTCCTCTTGCATGCAAGAATTACATGGGTGTGTTCACACATACACTTCTATTAACTTTACCCCCTTTCCATCTGTCTAACCCAAATTACCCAGTTGCTCTCTTTGCATCTTGCCCTTAGTTCCTTTTCCATGGAGCTCCCCAAAACGCATGAGAACATTCCCGTCTCTTCCTATCTTGTCCTCCATCTCCCCTGCAAAGCCAAACCCCTCAAGATGAAGATTAATTAGTACACCAACGCGTCTTTTTTAAACTGATCTTCACTTGATGCAGGAGATGTTTGATTTTTTTGCTCCTGAGGTATTGCCATATTTTCCATCAATTTTAAAGCTTTTTCTTGGCTAGTTGCTCTTCTTCTCGAACATTAACATTTCTGTTAACAAAACTGCAATACTCATTTACTCAGCAGAGATTATGAATAAGTGGTCAGGATCCAAGCACATCAACAGAGATTTTATTATTAATTATATTAGGAATGCATTCTCAGATGGTTATAGTACCCATAATATACTTTATTATTCCCCAATAAACCAGACTGACAAATAGATAATAAAATTGATGACATCACATTTCTGACCTTGCGATAAATAAGTCACCAGAGAATTATCTAATTGCCTTGTAAAACAGTCTGCTGATAGCATTATTACTTAATTAATTTTAGTCTGCAATTTTAATGTCTATTAAGGACTTCTGCTTTAAAGAAAGGCAGTTTTCCCAGCTCACATACAACTCATGAATTTTTTAAGGTGATAATTTAGCGATTTTTACCGTCACAGATAAGACAACGATGCAAGTAAGCTAAAGATGCTTGTAACTTACCTAACTTGGTTTTCATTATTTATATTGAGATTAACCCTGAAGTAACCACAACTTTTTTAAGGATCAAAATAAGGCTGTATTTGTTAACTGTATCCCAAAGTCCTAACTGGCAGCGCCATAATGGTAGCTAGAGTGACGAACTTCAGTAGCCTTTGGCTGTAGCCCGTAGTCAGGCCTGGACACCAAAAGGATGTTGATGTTTAAAACATCAGCCTTGGGATCCACCTTCAGGAACTGCCATTAATACCTTTGAGGATCTGGAACTTCTGATAGCCTTCAGGAATAGTGTTCGATCCAAGATACTCTACAAGTGCAATCCCCTTTCTGATGAGTGAAAATGTATGACCTATCATACATATACACACACCTTCAGCAAATTTTCAAGTAACAGCTTAAGGAAAGGAAAATAAATCTAGTAAAGACCTTGAGCATCTATAAATCAAAGGGAAAGCTTTCACCCGTTACTCCCATAACTTACCAGCTGCCCAACAAAACTGCTTCCCACATCTACCGCAGAAACCAGTCATGATAAAGTACAAGAATAAAATATATTTTACTACACTATGCATTTTTAAAGAGTTCATGAGGGATTTTTCCTAACTGCTCAATAGTTTCTCTTCTCATCCACTAGCGAACATCTTTAGGCTTTCATTTCTAGAGGCAGGCACCCCAAAAAGATGGGTTTTTTGCTTTTCTCCAACTCCTCCATTTGATTATTAATTTTTGGGAAATCAGACAATGAATATGGGTGGCTTTCAATAATATCCATGAACCTCTGTTCCTGAAATATTCAATCTTGATAAACTGAGATTTACAGAGTGACAGTAAGCCAGTAATACCATGCTACTACCATGATTTGAGACATTAAAATTTGGATGTGAAGCTGAATGCTTATCCATCGTGTGGCTATAATTTTACAATTAGTACTTAATGAAAATATTAACACAGTTCAGTGTCACTGCTTTCTCCTGAAAGTATGCTAACTCCAGAAGAAAATTTATTGTCAGCCATTTCAAAGCATGTTTATAAGCATTATCATATATTCCTCCGTTATGATGTGTTTTTCCTTTGTTTTATAAATATTTATTTATTGCTGTATTTCAGGAAATGCCCACCTGCAGAAGTCTCACCTTAACGTTATAGGTTAGGACCATTCGTATGATGAGTATTGTACAACAACCACACAGCAAATGCAGTTTGTGAAACGTAAACTTGTCTTTTACTCCCGGGCTTAGAAGAAAGCGTTAGAAACTGTGAGGCCAGGCTCAAGCCATTGCTGCGCACTCTGCTTTCAGATGCTTTGACAATACTATTGCACTGCTAGCTGTAAAGTACAGTAGTGCAATAAAGTCAGAGCATTCGTTAGCAGCAAGAATTCTGTACAAGTAATCAATACACTCAAAATATGTGTCAGAAAAAAATAGGTCGAGTCAGATAGTGGTTTCTGTGGATCATGGAGAACTGGGTAAGGTTAATGTTCACCAAGTCCTAATACAGACACACAAGAACTCACAGATTTCAAGACATTATTGTTACTTGTAATCCCTGTCATTCCACTGACCAAGGGGGGGGAGGAGAAAAACACCCAACCAAATGCTCCACAGACCTGTCAGAAATTCAATTCCCAACAATTTGGTGCTCTTTTAACTGGAAACTACATTTCCAAATGTATTTAATTCTTAGATTTGCCTCACAGCAAGCAGATTCTAAACTGCTATCAGACAGATGTTCTTAAACTGCATTACAGGGAACATTTTCTGGACACTAGAGCTCATTCTTCTTATTTGCAGGTACTGAATCACTTTAAAATGCACTTGAACACACACTCATTTCCCAACATTGTGGATGTGCATTATCACTGGGGTTCCTATGTGGGTGTCAGAGCACCATCAAAGTAGGGGTGTATTTCGTAAATCTCAGTAAACGTGTTTCTTTTAACAAACAGTAACTTCGTACAAAAAGTTTGAGAACTCTTAGGGTTTGAAGGTGCTAAGATTCTTAACCACAAAATGCAAAGAAACAGAGGAATGGACTGGAGAGAGATGGATGATTGCTGACGCACACAGAGCAACAACCCGAGCCAACACCACACCTATGGCATTTCTCTAGATCACACTGCAGCAAATAAGAACGCTATACAGCGCTCTGTCCTCTTTGTAGGGCACTTATTTCTAAGGAAACACACAGAGCTGATGGTATTTGTCATTAAAAGACCAATTAACATTTCTCCTCAGCAAATAACTAGAAGACAACGAGTGCCAGAAAAAGTTGTTAGTGGCAATCCCATTTTACAGTTGTTTTGCAAATCACCTTCTGGTCTCAGAGTGACTTTTGACTCCTTATTCTTATTCCAGTCACAAGTAACGTAGCTAGTATTGCTGGCCAATGCCCTTTTAACATTGCACTGCTTTTTGTGCACGATCACTAGTAGTACAACATAAAAAGGGCACTGGACAGACACCACTCAAAGGAAAAAGTAGGTCCACTGTACCAAAAATACCATGACAGAAATTAACTCAATTGCCCTGAATGAGACACTCACGGCTCATCTGAGTTTAACCATTTGTTATCAAATCTTACTAAATGGATATCCACAAAATTTCTTTCAGTGCGGACTGGAAGGCAGTAGCTCAGCAGGTGAAGTGCTGAGCGTTACAGGTTAATGAAGTGGTTATTGTACGGCAGGATACATTTCTCACCAGCAACTACCACGTACTGTATTTGCATTAGAGGCCTGACTCTGCGTCTCTTGAAGGTGTTGGAAAGATCTCTGGTCCCAGCTGACTTCCACAAACGCTTGTGCAGCACAGCCTCAGGTGCCCAAGTCCTAAACTACAGCACCCACTATTCTTATTTGAATTGTTAATAAGTCAGCTTTACAATCTTTTGCATAATGAATCTCTTCTTATATTGTAATGTTATGGTTCATTCAGCTCTTCTTGTTAGTGTACTTCGAGCAATAGTCTCAAATAACCATCAATTACCTGGTATTTTCATACACGTGGTTCTTTTTAAGCTTCTACAAATTAGTTTATCCCTGGTACCATGAGACCAAAATGAAGCTTTCCATGAAATGCAGGTCAAAACCTCTGGGGAAATAAGAAGTGTTATTTTATCACACTTCTGTTGAGAGAGCTGACTTCACAGGAAATCCAGGAAGAAGAAACAATGAGCAGAAGGAAAAGCAAGAGACACAAAGCTGCAATATGTGAGAGACAGTTGCCAGTATACATATTCTGATTAACATAAGCAATGACAAAGAAAAATAGGGCACTTCTGAATGAGGGTTGGATATAGGAAATTAATAAGTGAAACTGTTTGAGGCGTATTTAAGGAATCACCCTTATCAGGTGAAGATGCAACTGCCTTGTGCCACACAGCAGTTTTAATGGAAGGCAGCAGCCAGGCATACCACCTCCCGTCTTCTGCTAGAAGAAATCAACAGAAGAATCAAACAGAAAAATATAAGACTAATAGGGTGAAATCAAAATCAAACTGGTTTTCAAATGGATCACCCAAATGATTTGGGGTAATTAGAACTGGGGGAAGGCCGAGCTATAATCTCAAAACCTTTGGAAGTTGTTACACACCATCTGTGCAAGTAACTGACCCAAAGAAGCCATCCGCCTCCAAATTATTTGTGCAATGATCATTTTAGTCTACTGGAAAAGTAGATCATAAGACAGTGACCCATTACTGCCTTAGTCCACTACGCCCCTGTTAACTTTAAGGGGGCCAAAATATCTCTCTGAGTATTTACACATCCTAAAATGAGAACCGCTTGAAAGTGAGACTTTCAATAAAACACATAAATAAACAAACCGTAACATTAAATAATATCAACATCTGCCCTAGGTATCTCTAAACAGATTTCTAAATTATTATTTCTAGACTAGGCTTTTAAAAAAAAAAAACAAAACCCAAAACCCAAAACCAAAAACCAACCAGAAAAATTCCCACAGAAAAAAAACCAAACAACAAACAAACCTAACAAAAGTTATGGGGAGACCAAGCTTACACTCTGGCCTGGGCTGAGGTTTTGATTTTGGAATTAGAACCCTTCAGAGCTCTGACAAGAACGTAGGATGTCACTGAATTAAAATACAGTACATTATTACCACTCTAAGTACGATGACTGCAGTTCTGTAGCTAAAGGAGAGCAAAAATAACCCCACTTCCTCAAAACCATGGTTTCTTGAAAGAAAAAACAAAACATACCACTTTGTTTTTGAAGTGCAGTAAAACTGCGAATTAGGTAGGATAGTTTGAATTCTCTGATCTTTCAACTAATGCAGGTATTTTAGCATTTATTCAAATTGTTACTTTTTATTTCTTAACAGAAGTAGTATTGTATTATAGCTTAAAATATTCCCTCAGGAGCGTCTCACTATCGCAACGACATGCAGGTCACTCAGGGAGGTGACACAGGCGCATTAGCAGAACAAGCTCACATTTGGACAACTTTCAGCCAGTTGTTTCTTTTCAGACAACAAACGCTTCCCCACTGTTCCTAATGCTTTAAAGGACAAATTATACCGGTGCTGGAGAAAAGTGAATGAAGGAGCAATAAGGTAAAAGTAAACCAAGCAAGTTTAAACATGGGGCATTAAGCAGCTCACCAATTTTGTGTATTAAAGCCTAGCACTCACTAGGTTAAGGGATAATGTGGATATACAGCATTGCCCACCATGTTCTCCCAGTGTTCCTTGTATTCCTAATTTCTCTTGAGTATTCCACTGTAGTCATGTTACTGCATACAGATAAGAACTAGGAGACTATTAAACTGATTTTTACTTATTTCTTAATTAGAACTTGAAACCAAGATTGCCAGAGAAGAAAAGGAACAAAGACAAATCTATTGTATTATTTGTTTCTGTATCGAAAAACGTACTTTATTCTCCATGACACTTGTAGTTTATCAATTAAGTTCCCTAACACTGCTGCTAGGACAATTAAAATAACAAAAAACTTCTGGAAGTTTCCAAGTAGAACCCAAAGGAGCATCGTATTTTGGAGACCTATGTCAGTATGAGCACTTCAACTTATGTAAGGATTTAGGGATAGAAATTCTATTATCGATTAAGCATTTGGGTGCACAAAATACTTCCAAGGCATTTTAACTAAAACAGTAAACAAGGTTATGTAGAAGCAAAAATGAAGATTTGAAGGATGCCACAGGGAACTTGGCAGTTTAAAGAGACAGTTCTCCTGTGCCTCTCAATATATAAGAGCACAGCAGAGCGCTTTTTTTTTTTTTTTTTTTTTTTTTTTTTGCTTTTCCGTGAGCGGGGCAGGCAGAAAGGCCACTGCTACACGAGGCGGCTCGGTCTCGCCTTCAGGGGCTGGCCCAAAGAGTCCTGAAACGAAGTTCAAGCCCGCGAAGAACTACACGAAGCCGCCCGGCTGAGGGCCGAGGCCTCCCCTCTCCTCAGGGCTGGCGCCTTCCCAGCGCCCGCGCGGGGCGGGGGCGGGCCGGGCCGGTGGGCTCCTCCCGCCCCACACGCCCCTCTCCTCAGGGCGAGCGGGCCCCGCAGCGCCCACCCGCGGCGAGGCGACGGGCGGGGGGGATGCCCGGCTCCTCTCCCGCCGCCAGCCCCGCCGAACCTGCCCCGTTCTACCTGCCCCGTCCTCCCGGGCAGCGGAGGAGCGCAGTCCGAGGCGCGGTACCGCCGCGGTCCCCGGCAGGAAGCCATCCCCCCCCCCCTCCACTACCGGCGCGAATAGAATAGCCCAGCCGGCCTCTTCTCCCCGGACACCCCCGCGGGGAAAATGGACTGGCCCAGGTGAGAGCTCCACCCTCACCCCCCACTGAAGGAAAATGGACTAGTCCGAGAGCGTTCTCCTCTATGCCCCCCCCCCCCACGCGACGGGGAAATGAAACGGCCCGGCCGCGCCCCTTAACGGCCCCGTTTCCCCCGCACCGGAGGGCGGTAAACGCGCGCGGGACCGCGCGAAACCCGCCCCCCCCCCCTCCAGGTGAGAGGGAAATGGCCGGGCCCTGCCTCCGAGCTGAGGGGGTGAATGGAGCGGCACCATCAAGCCCCGCCCCCTTCGGGGAGGACGAGGAGTGGGGGGAGCAGAATGGACCGGCCCGGCCGGACCCGCCTGACCCGCGGGGCGGGCGGCGGTGGCGGCCCCGCGAGGGCCGCGCGGGCTCGGCTCAGGGCCCGGATGGGGCGCGGGCCGCTCTCCCCTCGCATCCCCCGCCGCGCCCGCGCCCCCCTCTCCCCCCACTCAGGCGGCAGCCCTCAGCCCCCCCGGGGCGCCCCCGCCGCCCCCCGGCTCGGCCGCCCCTCAGCCCGGCCGCCGCCCGCGCCGCCCGGACTCACCATGGTCTCCAGCCTGGTAACCGCCGTCTCCATGTTGAATAGTTGACATTCCTCAGGCGGCGGCGGGGAGATACCCACCCCCCGCTCCGCAGGATGGGTGAGTCGGTGGCCCCCATTGGGTAGCTGTCACTCGCCGCTCGTCTCCCATTGGTTCGCTGCTGACAGAGGGCGCTCTCCATTGGGTCGGGGAGAATGTAAACCCTCTCCGAGGCAGAGGGGAGCTCATTGGTTGGTAGAAAAGCTGCAGACAATGATTGGCTGGGTGGGGGGCGCCGAGAGCCGCTATTGGTCCAGAGTGGAATCTAGCGGTGATTGGCTGGAGTAGGGAGAGCAGCGCTGCAATTGGCGGGAAGAGGAGCGGTCGATCAGCTGCCGTCCGTCTCCAGCGGGGCAGGAGAGCGCCGCTCGCCCCCTCCGGTCCCCTCCGATGGGCCGCCGCTCCCCAGCCTTTCGACTCGATTGTCTTTTCCCCAGCCAAGCGGCGCCCCCGCACCTGATTGGTGGAGCTGAAAAACCTTTTATCCAATGGCGGGGCGTATCACCTCAGTGCGCCCCAGGACGGGGCGTGGCAGCGCCAGGCCCGCTATTCGCCGCTCCCGTCCAGCTCGGGCCCGCGTCCGTGCGACGGCCAATCAGCGGGAGGGGGGGGGAGAAACGGCAGAGAGCGGCGTTCCCATTGGCTGAGCGCGGCGCGGGGAGCGGTTTGAATCGGCGGCGGCGGCGGCGGGCGGGGAGGTGAGCGCGGCTGAGGGGGCGCGGGGTGGGGTGTGGAGGGGCAAGGGGGTGTTCCGTGTTCCCGGTTACCCGTGACACCCCCCCCCACCCCCGCCGTGGGGGCGGCTGCTCAGGGAGCGCTTGAGCGACCGCCCATGGTCGGGGAGGGGTGGGGAGCCGGGGCACTCGGTCTGTGGCTGCTCAGCGCCTTTTGCCTGCGCTCTCCACAAACGTGGTTTCCCAAAACGCGGTATCTGTCACTTCAAAAGAAAAGCTGTCAACAAAAACCCCACTTAAAATGGTACTTTTTACCTCGTTCGCTCTTCTCTCTTGCGCACAAACACATGTCAATGGATCGAAGGTACTTAAGGATGTATTTTTTATCAGTTGTACGTGTTGCTTCTAGCAAGACAACCGTGAACAACTTGTGACTGGATTTTTGACATCCAAGCCCTGTTTTTCCCTACCTATGTGGTGTTAGCTCTGTCCCCACGTAAAAGCGGGTATATTTCTATACATTAATCCTAAATATGATATTTTTTTTTTAAAGTAATGGCAAAGTATAAGAAACACCGACGAAAACAGAGAGCCAGAGCAAAATTTCTACTGGAAAAAAAAGGAGATGCTGGTAACCCCCAGGGCTCAGGTTGTCCTTCTCCACGGTAAGAGGCTCAGTTGGAACTTTTCGTTTTAACTCGATTTCTGGGTCCGCTGTTTGCACCTGACAGCTCATGGAACTGAGGCAAAAGCATTGTGTCTGAGACGAGCCTATCCACATCCTGGCATGGGTGCTGGGGAATTCATAGAATCGTAGAATCATTAATGTTGGAAAAGCCCTATAATATCATCAACAACCGTCAACCCAACACCACTATGCCTCCTAAACCATGTCCCCAAGTGCCACGTCTACATGCTTCATCTTGTGTATCTTCTAGTACTCTACTGTTAATTTTAATGTGCAGGAAAAGCAGTTTGGATAAAAATGTGTTGCAAATATGACTTTTTTTTTCCTTTATCAAAACATATTTGGTCTTTCCTGGTCTCTGTGCTCATGTTTACTCTGCTGTCACCTGCTGTTGCTGGTACTTGTAATTTCCAGGTGATTGGTCACAGGTAACTTTTTTTAAAGACTGAAATGATAAATATAATTATGGCCTCATTCTGAAATGTTCTGTCCCAGGTCAACAGGTGATCTTCCTCGGAACATGTTGTCTGTCCCAAGCCATCTGTCCTCACTCTGGTCATTAGCCTTGCCCAGTGTAAGAAATGTGGTAAAACCCTTTACAACAACAGCATCATTTTTGTACTGTTGGTGCCAGAACACAGTTGTACAGGTACGTTTCCTACTTCTCTCTGTTTGCCAACACGTGAGGTTGTTCTTAGCGTTCAGGTGCAGGATATACTGTCAGGTTTGAGAGCTAAGCTGTAAATTTAGTTACGCCTCTTGAAGCATCTAAAGTATGTTTTCTGTTTACTACTGAAGGGATGAGAAGAGCATCAAGGCAACTGCAGACATTAAATGCATACGTGAAATTGTAGGGGTTTCATTGCAATATCAGGAGGGTTTGCAGTGACAGGGTGCAGTCAGTCTTTCATAGCAGAAATGACTGTACAAATTTTTCAGGTCAAATGTGAATTATACTTTAGAATTCGTAGATGAAATTGAGGTTTTCTTGGAGAAAGTCACTCCTTGGGTTCCTGCCAAGGAAATATTTGGTGAAATGTTGTATCTTTGTGTTGTGCCTTTCCACTGACTATCACGAGGAGACCTTGTGATAGAACTTTCAGCAGCGATCGTAGCCTTGTCTCTGGAAACATAACTTGATGGTGAAATGCTTATCTGGTTTCTTTTTATACTTAGAGTTTTAAGGTGGTTAAAGACACCATATTTCCATCACAAATCTACTTAAGGGAGCTAAATACGTTCAGAGAGCAGCTGGAAAAGTTGGAAACTGAATTTTCCAGACTACAAGGAATCCTCCAGGTCAGTCTCAATCCCAGTGGGGCCAGGTAATGTTTGCTTGTGTAAGCACATATGGAGCTGCGGTCAGTGCAGAAAAAGCGAAATCGTAAGAGCGTCTCACTGGGCATTGTTTCACCTCTTCTTTACATTCAGTATTACTAAACTGCGGTTACTGCATAGCTAGAGGGAACTGCTTTGCTGGTGAGCCTCGTAAGAGGCTTTTTCTGTCTTTCTGGCTCAGCTGAAGCCAGAACCTGTTCTCTGAAATTCCATCTACTTTTGCCAGTGGATTTAGGATTCTCTTATTTATTTATATTGTTTTCAGATGAATGGAATTGCAGCTTTGTCTCCAGAAAATCCTCTTTGTCAAAGGTGTAATAAACCAGTTCTGGGTGCTCCTGTACAAATGCAGATGGGCCTGCCACCATCAGCATCTGGGTCTTCTGCAACACAGCTGCAGCCTGTATCTGCACCCCCTCCACCCCCTCCTCCTCCTCCACCACCACCACTGCCGCCACCAAAACTGCCTCCAGCACCTCTCCTCCTCAAACGGGGCAATGGCTCTAAAGCACTTCTGGTAGGGAATAAAAAGGTTCCTCTATTTCTTCGCTCATGGCCGGGTTCTTCGGACCTGGTTTCACAAGGAATGTGTGTCTCTGTGAATGCTCAATCACCGATCCTAATTTCTCTTCCAACCGCCTTTGTTTTCAGGCACCGTCACTGAAAAACGATGGGCCGATGCAGATCACTCTCAAAGATCTACTGAACGTTAAACTGAAGAAGACGAACAGCAACCTGAGAATGGACAAGGTAAACTGGAGGACGCATGGATAAACGGACGATGGCAGATTGGGGCAAACCCCACGCTGGAACTGGTGTATTTCCTGCAACGCTTCTCGTAACCCCTCATAGAATGTTTCCAATAAATTAATTCTCTTCCAAAAACCCAGTGATCAGCTTTAAGTAATTCTCCTAATTCTGCATGTGGGCATTTGAAGCGAAGTGTCTAACTCCAATCTTGGCCGGCACGCGGGACAGTTCTCATCTTAGAGAAAGCACGTAGCTTTCATGTAGCTTTATGTCTGAGTGTTATCAGGAGATTTTGGGCTTTCTTCTGCCTGACTGAAATCTTGTTTGCAGATTATTTAGGGTTTTTTAATAAATCTATTTTTGTCCTAGGCACATTAAAATCCTAATGATGCAAAAAAGCCATAAACCACAGAAGTCCTTCAGAGTATAAATATTTCACAGATTTAAGGTCGCCGAGGCCTTCTGAAGTGTTATTTGTGGTAACATTTCTTTTCTTGCTTCAGGCAGAATCGCCAGTGAAGACGCGCAGGGCATTAATTACAGTCTCGGATTTACAGAGTGTTAGTCTGAGACCTAAATCCAAGCCGTCGGCTCACGTTACAAGTTCCTTAATGTAAGACACTTTCTGCCTTTCTTTGATAGTAGATTTTCCTGTTCCAAACAGTAATGAACTCTATTTACAGAGTGGAAAATATTTTAACAATTTGGTTTTTTTTCTTAGTACCCCTCCTAAAAATCAGCTAGATCTTCGAAAACACCTGAAGAAAGTCAATATACAAAGGTAAGTTCCTGTCTATTCTCATTTTGTTGTTTTTTTTTAATAGAAAAAATAGAGAACTAATCATAATTCCCCTTGTTTCCAATCTTTTCAGAAGCCCTGGTGGCACTCCACTACACAGTAAAGAAAACATTGAATGTGGGTCTGGGTTGACACCAATCATGACGCAGGCGCTGCGGCGCAAATTCCAGGCAAGTCACGATGTGTCTCCTTTTGGAAAGATAAACTGCCTTTAAGATCCACAGAAGTTCATGCCAATTATTTCCCCCGCTACAGCGCAGTGCTGTTGGCGTGCACTGCACGAGTCGCAGCCTCCCCATAATTTTCCTCTGCAAGCCCTGAGTTCCCACAAATAAGGGCGCTTGTTTTAGTAATTCCCATCTTAATGGCAAGGAAACGGGAATGCTATTTTCAGCAGGTCATTTGACAATGCTGAGAGGAAGAGCTGCTTTTCTGATGGCCGTTCTAGTGCCTCGATGCCGTCTCCAACTTCATAGTTCCGCTTTGCAGGAGAACAAAATCTGAGGGTTAATAATGTCTTTTATTTTTAAGGATTTGCCTCATCTGTTTTTTTTATGGTGTCACTTAAGAATTGCACTATGTTTTATCTCAGTCATAATTAGTGTGGAGTTCATATTCCAAGAGCTGACCCTGTTCTTGTTTTGACAGATGGCTCATCCAAAGAGTCCCTCGCCTGCCCGGTTAACTGCTGCAAACAGCTTTGACGAACAAAAGTAGGTTTATGGAACAATGTGTCTTTCGGTTGTGGTCAGGAAGCCACTGTAATCCCATTTTTATCTCACTCAGATGTATATATTTGTAAGTAAATCTAATGCATATGAAAACGGGGCATTACGAAACCCCTTTAGCAGATTTCTTTTTAAAGGCAGCATCCTTCTACGGTGTCTGTCTGGTTGCATCTGCTTTCTTCATGGAAAAGGACAAAAAGGAAATTTCCCAAGACTTTTGATACCTGGCTGCTGCTGAAGCAAGGACTATTTATGTTGACAGCACTGGTGCTCCTTGTAATACACACATGTGGGTGTTTGCCGCAATTCAGTATTGTTTTCACTTTTTTTTGATAAGATTTTGACGGTAATTATACGGGTTCAAAGCAAAGCGGCAGCTCGGTGCGCTGACACTGATAAGGTGGAAGGCTGTGAGTTTCCACAAACAACTCGATTGCGTGGGTAGAACACGTGAAGCGATGGCACTGCGTGTCGCTTTGGGCTGCGCTCGCATCACCTATCGCATTAAAAGACCGTGCTGCCTGAAGACAAGCAGCATGAAGCCTCCTCGAGTTTACAGTCAACTCCACCAAGAGCTCCAGCGGACAGATGGACGGACAGACGGCCGATGTGCCCGTGGCACCGGGTCGGGACAAGGACCACTTTCACCAGCCGCTGAAGCTGCGTTCCAGGGAGACGACGGTAGAGTGTGACTTCTCGTGGCACGGCAACGACCCGGCCATGCCCGTCGGAGCAGGATCCCTGCCTTTTGGGGGAACAGGCGCGGGGCAGAATGGGAAACCCGCGTCCTTCGGCGATGGGAGCCGTCCGCCACCGGCGACGGCCTGGCTAACGCTCAGCTGCCGCGCTGTCTCGTTGCTCCCGGCTTTTTGCAGAGCGTTGCCGCGCTGCTCCGCCTGCAGCCCCGCTCCTCCGGCCGTGCCTACGCGGACCCGCTCCCAGCGAGCGCCGGCCGCCATCGCTCCCGGTGTCTCGGCCCGCCCCGCTCCGCCTCCCCGGGGGCGCGGCTGCGCATGCGCGGGGGCCGGGGCGCCGCCGCTTCCGGGTGGGCGCGGAGCGGGGCCATGCCGCTGCCGGCCGGGATGGCCGGAGGGGCGGCGGGCGGGACGGCCGTGGGGCCCATGGGCCTGCGGGAGCTGTTGCTGGCCGCCGCCGAGGGGGGCGGCACGGCGGCGGCGGGACCGGGGGCGGCGGCGGCGGCGGCGGGCGGCGATGAGGAGGTGTGCGTGGTGGGCATCTTCGGGAAAACGGCGCTGCAGCTCTGCTCCGAGAAGGCGGCTCTGGTGAGCACCGTGTGCGACCGGCAGGTCTTCCCCCTCTTCGAGCAGGAGGACCCCGAGCTGGCGAACGGCTCCCCGGGGCAGGAGGGCGAGCCCTTGGCCAAGGACTACAACCAGCTGCAGGCCTACTACAGCCAGGAGAACCGGGTGCTGTACCTGGTGCTTACCTCCATCTGCGACACGCCGCAGCTGCTGCGGGCCTGCGGGGACCTGGCGGCGGCCGAAAGCAGGGAGGCAGGGCCCGGCCACCCCTCCGGTGGCCCCACACCGCTGCCACACGCCGAGGCCCACGAGTTCTGGAAGCACCAGGAGAAACTGCACTGCCTAAGCCTCCTCTACCTCTTTTCCGTCTGCCACATCCTGCTGCTGGTGCACCCCACCTGCTCTTTCGACATCACCTACGACCGCGTCTTCAGGGCGCTGGATGGGCTGCGGCAGAAGGTCCTGCCCTCCCTGAAGGCCGCTATCAAAGACTGCCCAGTTGGCAAGGAGTGGAAGCTCAACTGCAGGCCGTGCCCTCCACGCCTCCTCTTCCTCTTCCAGCTCAATGGGGCCCTGAAGGTGGATCCCCTCCCGGGCAGGGGCCAGGACCCTTGCAGTCACCTGGAAAAGCCACCCCCCAAGAAGCACTCCCCCAAGAGGAGGTTGCAGCATGCTCTGGAGGATCAGATCTACCGCATCTTCCGCAAGAGCAGAGTGTTAACCAACCAGAGCATCAACTGCCTGTTCACCGTGCCTGCCAACCAGGCTTTCGTCTACATTGTGGCTGGTGGGGCCCAGGACGGAGATGATCCAGTGGCCATGCTTCTTGACCAACTCAGGAGCAACTGCACCATGAGAGAGACGGACTCGCTGCTGGCTCCCGCCCTGGCGGGACCCAGGAGGTACCAGATGATGCGGCATGGCAGGCAGCAGCTGTCCTTCCACGCAGAGAGCAGCAGCAGCAGCTCCAGCTCCTCCGGACAGCTTGTGGACTGCACCCTTAAGGAGTTCTTGTGGCAGCACGTGGAGCTGGTGCTCAGCAAGAAGGGCTTCGATGACAGCGTGGGGAGGAACCCACAGCCCTCTCACTTTGAGCTCCCAACCTACCAGAAGTGGGTTGCTGTGGCCTTAAAGCTGTATGAAGTGACCATTGAAGGCAAAGATGATGACCCAACCTCTCTTACTGGGGAACTGAGCTCAAAAATCATGGGCAGCATCAAAGTCTTGGAAAGCTATTTAGATATAGACACCAAGTTCTCCGAAAACCGTTGCCAGAAAGCTCTCCCTATGGCCCACAGTGCCTATCAATCCAACCTGCCCCACAACTACACCATGACAGTCCACAAGAACCAGTTGGCACAGGCCTTGCGTGTGTACAGCCAGCACGCCCGCGGCCCAGCCTTCCATAAATACGCCATGCAGCTTAATGAGGACTGTTACAAGTTCTGGAGCAACGGGCATCAGCTTTGCGAAGAGCGAAGTTTAACGGACCAGCACTGCGTGCACAAGTTTCATCTGCTCCCAAAAGCAGGTAAAGAAGCTCACTTGTAATTTGGTTTCATAGTTTAATTTTGTATCTGGTTTAAAATGTTTTGTCTTAGCCTGAAGGTGGAACAACCATCGTTCCATTGTGATCAACAACCAGAACAACCCGACTCTTGCATGTTTATGGAAGATGAAAGCTTGGCAGCTTTAAAGCTTCATCTTTGTACAGTGGGATTAATTATAGCAGAGCTGTTGTGCAGGTTTCCTTTACATTGGGTAAGGTTTAGGAGCGAACGGACTGTTACTACTAACTTTGATTTTAGTAGTAACTTTGATTCCATCTTGCTAATTAGAGACAAAACACTGGAGTCCTTCTAACAAGTGATGTGTACGAGAACAGATAGGTGCTCTCTAGGAAGCATAAGTGCCCCCCTCTTTTTTTTAATCGTCGTAATTGATGTAAATCAAGGAATAGAAACTGTCTGAGGTACATTTATTGCAGGCAGAAGAACTACTTATGCCTTTTCAGAAGAGATTGTAAAAACAAAGAAGATTCGGTTTAGTGGTATAACCTACACCGGAACTTTGTATTCAAAGTGGGAAAGGGAGAGAGTTGCTTGACAAACTGGCACTGCTGGCACATGTATATAGCAGGGAGAGGAAGCAGTGCATGAAGGGAATTAAAGAATCTCAAGAAATGGTGAGCAATTTATCTAAGGCTTGATTGATCTTGCTTTCAGGGGAAAAGCCAGAAGCAGACAGAAATCCTCCAGTTCTCTACCACAACAGCCGGGCTCGTTCCACTGGTGCCTGTAACTGTGGAAGGAAACAAGCTCCTCGGGATGACCCCTTTGATATCAAAGCAGCCAATTACGACTTTTACCAGGTAACTATTAGGTCTCTGGTTTTGCTTCAAGCAGTGCTTTTGCTTCATCACCAAAGTCTGTGTTCTGAAGTGACTACAGCTAAGTTTCCCTTTAACCTTATCAACTTGTAAACATTGCTTGGGGAAGATATTTCTGGGAGCAGAAGTTGTTTGCACGATGGGTTGACCGGGGTTGGCAGTTCCAATCTTCACCGGTGTGTGCACACAGGAGCATCTATTTACACTTCAAATGTAAATCATGTAAATTTAAAATCCATCGTGTCCATGGGCTGTATTCCCATCACTGCTTTGGTTCTCACATAGCACAAGCCTCTGGAATCTTAATTATAGCTGCTGAATGTTATGACTCTGAACTTGCCTCATCTCAGAGGTGGAAGATGGGAAGTTAACTGTGTTTTCTTTCTCATAGCTGCTGGAAGAAAAATGCTGTGGGAAACTGGAGCACATCAACTTTCCTGTATTTCAGCCAAGCACACCTGATCCAGCACCTGCTCGGGATGAGTCGTCACCTGCCCCTCCAGAAGGCGAGATTGAGAAACTTAAAGAAAAAGAACCTCAGACTCAGGGAGAAAGCACAGGCCTGAGCTTAGCCCTCAGCCTGGGTCAGTCAACGGGCAGCTTGGGCACTTACCCACCTGACACCCAGGGTGGAGGGGACAATGCAGAAAGTCACGGGCAGAGCGGGGACTCCAAAAGTGAGAAAAGGCCGAGCCTGGTGGATCGCCAGGCATCCACTGTCGAGTACCTCCCCGGGATGCTCCATTCTAATTGTCCCAAAGGCCTTTTGCCCAAGTTCTCCAGTTGGTCGCTGGTTAAGCTGGGGCCTGCTAAGGCTTATAATTTCCACACAGGTTTAGATCAACAAGGCTTTATCCCAGGAACAAACTATTTAATGCCTTGGGACATTGTCATCAGGACGCGAACTGAAGATGAAGGAGACTTAGATACCAACTCCTGGCCTGCACCTAACAAGGCCGTTCCTGGAAAAAGAAGCGCGGTTGTGATGGGAAGAGGAAGACGGAGAGATGACATAGCTCGAGCTTTTGTAGGATTTGAATATGAAGATGCGCGTGGTAGGAGGTTCATGTGTTCAGGGCCTGATAAGGTCATGAAAGTGATGGGCGGGGGGCCGAAGGAATCTGCCATCAAAGCCCTCAATTCTGACATGCCGCTGTACATCCTGTCGTCGACTCAGGGACGGGGGCTCAAGCCGCATTATGCTCAGTTCATGAGACTCTTTGTGGTGGTTCCTGATGCTCCGCTGCAGATCACATTAACGCCTCAGGTAAGAAATGGAAGAGGGTATCTGGTAACTGCAGAGAAAGGGTGGGTAGTTGCAATGTTAATTGCAGGACTGGATAGCACAAGGGTGACAAGCAAAGGGTGCCGGAGGGACACTACAAGAAACTTTTCCAACTCAAACCAACTTCAGGAAAGTTCTCTAAGGCAGTAGGTGCCAAAGGTATCTGGTTTATGCCAGCTTTATACTTTGTCTAAAGTAAGTTTTTGAAAATATTTTATCAAGGATATATTAACAGCATTCCATACTGTAATATTTTATTCTTTTTAAAAAGAAAGAGTAATGACAGTGTAGGAATTAATTTATCATTTTAAATGTTATAGAGAAAAGCGGTGACTCATTGCTGACGTTAATTATTAGTAGTTACCCTTTGCACTCAGGAGGTGAAAAGGTGTTATTTTTTTTAATTGGAGGTTTCTTCCCATTTTCAAATGTGTATTAAAAAAATGGAGAAAAAGCTCCATGTACTTTCTTACTTTTTAAGGTAGTAAAATATGAAGAAGTGTATCTTCCTTCAATTACTGCTATATGAAGTACTGTGGGCACATAAGTGCTCGTTATTTCTTAGTCTATGACAAGAAAATTGGTGTTTGTTGTATAGTAGTGTCACTGATTACAACAGTCAGCATGAAACACATCCGTATGAGGCGGGGGGAGGCAGATTTGGGACATTTTGTAACCCTTTGAGCTGCTGGAGAAGTGTTGCAAGATCCTTAATACTAAATCATGCGACAATGGAGTTGGCATCTTTTATGGGACCCTCTCAGCTCCTCAAATATGAACTGCTTTGTTTTAGGAGTTAAAGGAAAAATACTGACTGAAACCTGACACTGGCACCAAAATCGTAGTGCAGTTTGCAAATTATCATGTTATTGTTTGAAGCCAAGGCAAGAATTAAAGGTTCAGTGTGTGCTGATATTTGTTCTGCACTTTGTTCCCAGCTTACGTCTGTATCACAGCTTTTGACTCCTAAAGGCGTGTTTTTATTTGGAAAATCTGTTATGCTTTGTGTCGTGGGTTCCACACGTTAGTTCTTTGTGTGAATAAGACTTGCTGAATCTTTTAATACAAATTTTACAAGAGCCATATTAAATATTGCTGAAATCCTTGAAAATTCACATTGGTTTAGAGTGAGGTAACGGCTCAGGGATATCTGTGCTACAGTGTTGAAATCCACTGTTAACGCAGCATCTACCACTGCCCGAGCGGTGAATGGCTTGTGTTTGCATTGTGGATCTCCTTGGTAGGACCTAATCTGCAGCCTTAAATGCAGCCTGTCCACTGTGATAAAACTGGAAATTTATGGATGTCTCACAATAACGGCACAGTGGTTTCCTGGAGCGTGCTCAAGCAGACGAGAACCTGGTTGTAGGCAAAACTCAATACACTTCTTTGGATTCAGTTTGCTCTTAAGTTTGGGGTTTGTTTTTTTTTAATTATTATTCTAATGATGGTTGGTTATCTATTAATATTTCCTTTTGATTTCAGGTTCAACCAGGGCCACCACCTTGTCCTGTGTTTTACCCTGAGAAGCAGGAAATAACCCTTCCATCTGATGGACTGTGGGTCCTTAGATTTCCTTATGCATACGTGACAGAACGTGGACCCTGCTTTCCTCCCAAAGAAAGCCAACAATTAATGAGTTACAAAGTTCTCCGAGGAATACTGAAAGCGATTACTCAATAAGAATTATTGTGGTACATTTGTCTTCAGCCCAGATAATGGATTTTTACTCACGGCTGTTCCCCAACAGCTATCACTGTGATAGCCCTCTGTATTTCACTAGAACACGGTCGCATTGAAAGTAAAGTCTGATATCAAAGTGGAGAAACGAATCCAAGACATGTAAATTTTCTGTTTATTAAATTTTCATATGTAAAAAATAAAAGCTGGTTATTGCAGTATACTGAGCCTGTATTACTAGATGTTTTGGTGATAGTGCTTTTTCCCATCCTGTCTTTCTACTTACATATTTAAGAATATTTAAAAATCAGCATTGCCTGAAATCAAGAGTTTCCTTTGTCATATTGAGGCAATGATGGGCAGAATCTTTTCTCTTTTTCTAAACAAGCTATTTCTATGTAAACAATAGATGCTTCTAATATGGTGATGTGAGAAATCATGTGTCTTTGATCTTGTCTTTAAAAGGAAAAAGGTGTTGCAGTTCTGATTTGTATTAACACCATAGCCAGAAACTGTGCCTACCTATATCAAGTTGAAATATTTTACCTTATTTCTATTCATAGATCAGGTTGTGTTAAAAGACCAACTTAATTTTTCATATTTTGGAATGACAGATCTCTTTGGAAACTAAACCAAGTTGTGGAATGTGTATAAGCTTGTTCATTGTAAGTAGCTTGACTTGTAGTGATTAAACAGACTTTTGGTTGCTAAAAGGATGGTTTTGGCCCAGTTTGAATCTCAGATCGAGGGAGCTTGGGTAATTATACCACTCTCCAAAAGATGTGCAACATGATGAAAGGTAGCTTAAATCCTGTGAGCTTCACATGTGGCTGTCCGTGCCAAAAATTTAGTCGAGGTAAGACGTATTAGTGATAGTGGCTGTATGCTGAGACCTAGTTTATGTTCTAGAATATTTGTTTTTAATTAGCATGCATACAAAATTTAATTTGCCGCTTTGTTATAATACAGTAATTATACCGCATGACCAGAGTCGAGACCTGGTTTCTGTTGGGCATGCAACATCTCTCCTCAGCTGGGTGTGGAAAACAGCTCCCTTTGTGAAGAAGACAGTATCTCCCTCTGCACACCTTAATGAATTTAGATTTACCAAGCACTTAGCGATTTCCAAGCACAATCAATAAAATGAAAAGCACTACAGAGAGCAGTTGTCTCTGTGAGATGCTGCCATGCTACAGGGAGCCGGGGGGGGGGGTAATCAAAATGGGAAATTAAAGAGTGTAACTGGAAAGCGCGTCGCAGCGTTTGTTAAACACTTTAAAAAAAAAAATTGCGAGCCGTGACAGAGGCGTGGAGGTGCGAGGGACGAGACCGAGCTCTTCTCCCCTCAGAGAGCTCGGCCGCCTCGCTGAGAGCTGACGGCCTCAGGGATGAGCCCTTGGCGGGAAGGGCCGGGGTCCCCTCGCGCCTGCGCACTGGCGCCCGGCTCGGGGGCGGAGGGGAGGCGGTGCGGCTGCGCGGCCGCAGTGGCAGCGGCTCCCGCAGCGCCGCCTTGTCGCTGGGAGCCGGTTGCGGGCCGGGCCGGGCCGGGCGAGGGGTGGGACAGGAGCAGGAGAGGCCGGGCGTGGAGCCGGGCTTAGCCGGCGTAGAGGCGCAGGATGTCGGCGACGCTGTACCTGCTCTCCACTCTGGGCGGATATGTCCTCACCTCGGCGCTTCTTCTCAAGTGTCCGGGGCTGCTCCACCGGCCCAAGCGGCAGCGTTTCCGCTGCCGGCACATCTCCCACCGCGGCGGTGAGTGAGGGAGACTGGGACGGGGCGGGGGGGAGCTTGCTTCCCGCTGCGGCCCCACTTCCCGCCCTCCCCTCAGGCGGGCGAAGGCTGCGGCTGCCCAGCACTCTCTCAGGGCTGCAACCCACCCCGGCCCGAGCGCTGAGGGGTCTCCCCTGGCCCAGGGGGCTATGCCTCTCCGCTCCCTCAGGGCTGTAGCCCACCCCGGGCACCGAGGGAGCTCACCTGGCCCAGGGGCCATGCCTCCCCACTCCCTCAGGGCTGCAGCCCGCCCCGGGCGCCGAGGGAGCTCCCCTGGCCCAGGGGCCATGCCTCCCCGCTCCCTTAGGGCTGTAGCCCACCCCGGGCACCGAGGGAGCTCACCTGGCCCAGGGGCCGTGCCTCCCCACTCCCTCAGGGCTGCAGCCCGCCCCGGGCGCAGAGAGGGCTCCCGTGGCCCAGGGGGCTATGCCTCTCCGCTCCCTCAGGGCTGTAGCCCACCCCGGGCGCAGAGAGGGCTCCCGTGGCCCAGGGGGCCGTGCCTCCCCGCTCCCTCAGGGCTGCAGCCCGCCCCGGGCGCAGAGAGGGCTCCCGTGGCCCAGGGGGCCGTGCCTCCCCGCTCCCTCAGGGCTGTTGCACATCCCGGGCGCTGAGGGGGCTCCCCTGGCCCAGGGGGCCATGCCTCCCCGCTCCCTTAGGGCAGTAGCCCACCCCGGGCGCCGAGGGAGCTCCCCTGGCCCAGGGGGCCATGCCTCCCCGCTCCCTCAGGGCTGTAGCCCACCCCGGGCACCGAGGGAGCTCCCCTGGCCCAGGGGCCATGCCTCCCCGCTCCCTTAGGGCTGTAGCCCACCCCGGGCACCGAGGGAGCTCACCTGGCCCAGGGGCCGTGCCTCCCCGCTCCCTTAGGGCAGTAGCCCACCCCGGGCACCGAGGGAGCTCCCCTGGCCCAGGGGCCATGCCTCCCCGCTCCCTCAGGGCAGTAGCCCACCCCGGGCACTGAGGGGGCTCCCCTGGCCCAGGGGCCGTGCCTCCCCACTCCCTCAGGAAGCCTCTTGGCGCTGCCCGAGCCTTGCCGGGATGGTCTTGAGGGCTGCTGCCCATTGCCGATCGTTCGCAGCGGGCTCCCTTTAAACCTTTCTCCTGCAACCTAATTTTAGGTGCCACCTGCTGACCAGTGCTTGATTTCAAAGCTGAATTAATCTCTGAACTCAAAACGCGTCAGCCGAATTCAGCTTGTTTTACATGGGTTCTGACCGTGATGGCTTCCTTCTCAAATGTATATATTTTTTCTTCCTAATGATTCAGTGTTAGAGTGTTTCTGGCCCTAATGAGAGAGGTGGCTGACTGTTGCTTAGATCAGGTATAAAAGATCAATCTGCTTGCCTCTAACTGCCTATTTGCTTTGCTTTCTGGCTTCAGAAGAAATGCAGTTTGCTGTGACTCTGTTCTTGCTCCCCTTGCTGTTGGTGGTGATTAAAGGTTTGGTGCCATGGTAGAACGAATCCTATCCTGGGAGTCTTGTCCCCTCCATACACCTTGCGCCGAGGCCTTGGGCGTAGGCTGGTTGCTTCTGTCTAAGATAGCTTAAAGATGCTTTTAAAGTTTCTTCCACCTTTTCCAAAGCATTGGGAGGAAAAAAAAATACAGCAAAATGTATTTTCCTTTTCTGTGATGATCAGTTCTGCGCTTTCCCTGCTGCCTCATTCAGTTAGTGAAAATAGTCAGTTTTCTAGTAAATATTTTTCCCAAAACTCTGCGGGAGATATGTCAGATGCTGAGTTTAAACAGTTTTAAATGTCGTATCTAGTGCCAGTTTATGCAGTATTTGATCGCAATTCTGGCCCATGGTCCTTAACTACTGCTACTGCCTTGAATTATTAAAATATAAAATATAGGGCTGATCTCTTACAGGTTTTATTACTTGCATTTCTTTCATTTAGTTTATAAGACACATTAAGTTTCTTTAGAACTACAGTCTTGAGTGTAGCCTAAAATGCACATTTTGGTTTGAAACGCATGTTACCTGTTTCCTGGTAGGTACGTATTTTCATTCAGTGAACAAAAGGTTCTCGATTTCGATTGTTACCTGTTTGTTTGTTAATTTGCAAGCTATTAAAAACTTGCAGATGACTTTGGAACTTGGTATGATCTCCTTAATCTTCTTTAGTTCTCGCTTCTTTGCAATGACCTTAGTTAAGATATACAGCCCTAAGCCTAGAATGCAAGTGTTTCAGCCAGTTGCGCTAAGCACCATTAGAACAACAGGAAAGCCTTACTCAATGGGAGGATTATTCATTAGGTGTTCAAAGACAAAGTTCACAGTCTTCAAATTGTTCTGTGTCCCCATGTATATTGTGAAAATACACCTAAGGTAGGAGTACAACCCTTAAAGTTGCGTCAGCTTTTTGCTCATCGGGTACTATGAGACTGAAGATCACTTACTCTTTATTCTCTGTAGTATTTACCTTGTAACTAGATTCCTGTGGGACTTAAGTTCTCATCAGGCTTTAGTCATGCTGTAGCTTTAGACGCAGTGCCAGGTTTCCCTATTGCATTACTCCTATTAACTTCGGAGATCAAGGTAACACTTAACTTGTTTGGCTTTTTCCTCTCTGAGATGAAGCCTTATATATGAAGGTTTTTTGTCTGTGGGTTTTGATTTCACTTCTTCATGCAAGAATTTTCTTATCTCAGTTTATAGCTCATCAGTGGAATCATAGAATCATTAAGGTTGGAAAAGACCTCTAGGATCATCAAGTCCAACAGTCACCCCAGCACCCCCAGGCCGCCTAAACTATGCCCTGAAGTGCCACGTCTACATGTTTTTTGAATACCTCCAGGGCTGGTGATCCCACCACCTCTCTGGGCAGCCTCTTCCAATGTCTGACCACTCTTTCAGTAAATAAGTGTTTCCTAATATCCAATCTAAATCTCCCCTGACGCAGCCTGAAGGCATTTCCTCTTGTCCTGTCGCTTGTTACTTGGGAGAAGAGACCAACCCCTACCTCACCACAACCTCCTTTCAGGTAGTTGTAGAGAGCAAAGCGTCCCTGAAGTATTTCTTCATGTCTGCATTATTTTAAAATTGGTCATTTCTGAGATCAATAATTAAGTCTTGGTATTCTTAGAGCCCTCTCTTAATGCCAGCTGTATGGAGTAGGTTGCAGGGCCTTTGAGTCAAGGTAGTGTGGTGATTTTTACAGAATCACAGAATAGCTGGGATTGGAAGGGACCTCTGAAGATCATCTCATCTGACCAGAGCAAGGGCAACTAGAGCAGGTTGATCAGGACACTGTCCAGTTAGGTTTTGAACACATCCAAGGATGGAGGCTCCACAACCTCTCTGGGCAGCATGTTGCAGAGTTTGATCACTTACAATAAAAAAGGGAGGGTTCTTAAGTTTATAAATTTAATTTCCTGTATTTCAATTTGTTCCCATTGCCTCCTGTCCTTTCCCCGGGCAACACTGAGAAGAGTCTGGCTCAGACTTCTTTACTCCCTTCCGATACGGTATTTATACATTGGTAAGATCCTCCCAAGCCTCTCTTCTCCAGGGTAAACAATTCTAGCACCCTCAGTCTCTCACTGTATGCAAGAATCTCTCATCCCTGAATTTTCACAGCCCTTCTCTGGACTTGTTCCAGTAGATCCATGTCTGTCTTGTACTTTGGAACCCAGAACTGGGCACGGCACTCCAGATGTGGTTTCACCAGTGCTGAGTAGAGGGGAACAATCGCCTCCCTTGACATACTGGCAACATTCTTCCTAATGTGCATCTTTGCTTACACTGGTGGGGGGAAACCCAAACCAACAGGCCTTCTAAGGGTCATCTCCTTGAGCCAGAACTTGACATTGACCCTCTCTTGTCCCATGGTTGTGCTTTCAAAGTTAGAGTGTGAAATCATAATGTTTGGATGTGGCTGTTTTGGGTCACAGGATGCTAAAGCATACAGGGGAAGGTAATTTCTGCGTGGGAAACGCAGGTAGTTCACAACACAAATGGACAGTACGGGAATCTGGAGGTGCATTTAAGGAAATGTCAGAAGCCCTTCAGTCAGGCCAGGCTTTTCATTTTTAAGGAGGGAAAATGATTTAGTACATCAAATCACTTTCTTGTCATAGTTCCCTTTTCCAAGCGTGGTTTGTGAAAGCCATTTCTGATTCAGTGTTCCTGTTTCAGCTGATCTCTCAACTTCTTTTCCTTGTTTCCCCAAAACACTACAAGCCACTTACCAACTGGTTTGACTCACCATGCCTACTTCTCTAACATGTTACTTGTTAGATCAGTCATTTAAAGTTTTAGTTTTTGGAAATTTCTGCCCAGGAATGTTAGAATACTGTTGTTTTGTTCACAAACTGAAGACTGACTCAGGTTTTTCCCCCTCTCTTACCGTTCAGGATGTATGGGCTGTGTTGTCACAGCTGATAAGTTATCTAAAACCTGAATTTTTATTGCAGTTACCTTGTAACTAATCAGCCAGGTCCTATGCAAGCGTTTCCCATCTGTTAGGCAATCATCAGAAGTACACGATGAGGTTCTCTATCCCTCGGTCACTTTTGCCACTCAGCCTATTCCTAGTTCTGCCATCAAAGTCCACAAAAATTGGTGAATGTCTGATCACAGAAGCTGCTGTGGGTTTACTGTATTGGCTTATGTTAAACCATGCAGATTTTGTCATTATGATTCAAAGTCAGTTAAGACTTTCATTTTGTAAACTTATCAATGCAGGCTACCCTGATAACAATTTTAAATCGCTAGTTATGCATGCATAGAATTGCATTGCTTTAAGTAACTAAACACAGATAAGTATGGACTGGTAAGGCCTTGTTAATAGGCAAGGCCTTAATTGAAGCTTTTATAATTGTTGTTTACTAAGTCTGTCGTTCATCACTGTCAGAGAGTAGTTAAAATTTGCATAGATATCCGCATCAGTATGTGTACCTTCCTGAAGTTGTTTTGGTTTTCTGTATATAATATAGCCTATTTTCTGAGGGAGGAAGAAGGCGCAACCTTTTCCAGTCCCTAACCAGGCTGATTTTCGAAGACTTTTATGCAGAGAATGATGGCTTAAGAGTTGCAGAGTTTACTCCTGCCTGAGAGAAAATTTCTAGTGCTTGTCCTTTCATTTCTTAACTGGAGTCGATGTATGTTTCATTCCTTGTGTTTCAGGCCTCTCTTTGCCAGCAACGTAAACCTTTATTGACAGATTTGTGCTGTCTCAGGGAAGTATGCTTGCACTGAAAAAGCGGTTGTCGCCTCTTTGAGCATCAACTGGGTTATGTGGTTAGGGAATATCAACTTTAGAGAGTCTTGGGTGCTTCTTTTTTTTCTTGTTGGGGTTTTGGGGTTTTTCCCCTCCTATCACCTTTCCTTTTATTACTTCTCTAATTCTAAAATAGACTCTTTGCATATACTGTTCCTACACCGGCAGAGCGTATTTTCATAGCCAAATACAGCGGCTTCAAGTAAAAATGGGGCACAAAACCTCTGGTAAAATAAACACTTTGTTTTGTATATTTGAAGTGTTACACAAGTCCAAGATAATGGCCTTCCATTTTTTTCTTTTTTTCTTTTTTAAATTGTTTTATCTTGAGAAAGTCCTGTCTCTTGGGTCTCCCCAGTAGTCTCGTGCCAACAGGGATTTCTGACTCTTAACTTCATACTCATTCCTCCAAATATTTTCCTCAAAATATGTACATTTTAAAATACATTATTTTTTATTTATTTCCACTGGGATTGAGGGGAGGAAAAAAGTTCTGTACATGTTTTAGTTCTTGTTATTTTTGTAGGTGCTGGAGAGAACCTGGAAAACACGATGGCAGCCTTTCATCAGTAAGTACAAATGGAACCAATAATGCCTAAACTAGCGGTGTTCTCATTGTCTTTAGTGAGCAAAGCAATCATGAAAGCTAGGACTTCCATCAGCTGTTTGGGGTACAGTGTCCTATTTCTGAAAGTCATCTCTCCTTTGCATGACTTCTGTGGATTGCTGGCCGTTACTCCAGTTTGAGCAAGAGGGAATTGGGATACCAGAACTATGATTTGTACGCAATAACGTGGTAGACTGGCAGTTGGAAATAAACTCCTGAGGCCCGATTCCTCCTGAGCTAGCTAATAAAACATGAAACAATACTGCTTCCATGTTGAATGGCGATTACTTCCATTAATTTATCATTGTAAAGCTATTTTTCATAACTAATATAATCCACTCTTTTGAGAAACATCAATGTATCTAGAAAAAAGGTATTTCAAATCATGGCCTATACCAAAATGCTAATTAGCATAGAAGGCTGGATTGCAGGAAGCCTGAATCTGTTGGCTGCTATTATGGCTGTAAGCAATTCTCTTGGATATTCCAGTTTCATGGTATTCAGTTCCCTCCTCTATACAGAAGGTTAATAATAATTTGTCTCCTAGAATTATTGTGACTGAAATTCTAATGTTAACAAACTTTTAATATAGCATCTGTAAAGCTATTAAAACTGTTTGCGGTATGGGTTTTTTTTCCCCTTCATACACGTTCTTCATTTGCACAATGTGTGAAAGCCGCTTATCTAGGGGTTTAAAATGGAGTTGGTACTGGAAAGCCTTTTAAGCCTCCAGCGTTTAAGTAGTGAATTTTAACAAGGTTCTCAAAGGCATTTGAAAAAGAAGCATATCTACAACTCCAGCTGCCAATGAGTGGTGACCAAATTATGTAGGCTTCTCTTTGTTTGGTTTGGGTTTTTTAATTTGCTTTGTGCTAAGTAGCCTCATCAGTTTGCACATTTCCTTGCAGACCAAGGAGTGCCAGCTTTCCCGACCAAACAGTGCTATTGAAAGTACTGCAGTATTTTCTATCTCCATGGAAGCTTAGCATAGTTTTGGGGTTTTTTTTCCTGCTGGCCTGCCTTTTTTTTCAAGTCTGCTACCACAGTTTCTGGAAAGTGCTGTGCTTTTTTAACCATTTCTTAATTTTCATTTAGTATCATACTGCGTTTATATGTATGGGGCTCTTACAAAGGAAGTTATATCATAACCTATTTTTATTTCATTCCCAGAAATAAGCTGTAGTCCTTAGAGTAAGGACTGTGCTAGGAGTCAGACAAAGTTTTGTAAGAGTCAGACAAATATCTGTATTTTCTTCTGACCACTTCAGTTATTTTATGACTATAGTGTAACAAATGCAATGAGGTCCACTTTTTGAGCTCACTGCAACTGCCAATAGCAAAGTTCAGTTACTTGTTTTGAAATTGCCTTGGCTGAATAATAAAGGCATGCTACCTCTGTAGAAAGCAGAGTCAGAGCCATTATTTTGCATTAGGCAGTACAAAGTCTTCTGGCTTCCTCTGCGGAGGGGTAGAGGCTTTGTCCTTCCCATCTGCTCATTCCCATCTCCCCTGGTAAGCTAGAAAAAGGAATTGCTTAGAAAACTGGTGAAAAATCAGCTAGATTGGCTCATACAGCTAGTATGAACTAATCAACTTTAAATCCATCAGATTTTGCATGAAGCCAAATAGGGCGTGCCTGCAAGAGCTGTTTCTGCAGGTTTGGACACACAGGCCAAAGACGGTATTTTTTTGTTTGCATGGTAAAATACCTGGTAGATTTTTGGGGGCTGTAATCACATTATACTACATTTAGATGCTTCTGTAGTGGTTTTAGATTTTGAAATAATTGATTTTAAGCCAAAAGAGACACTTGCAGTGTCTTAAAGTATTTGGGGATCTGGCATAAAAGATGTCGTAAGAATTTAATTACGAGTTTAATTGTCCCTAATACTTCAGCATTGTCCCCATTTTAATTGTCCTCATGTACTTTAGCATTGTCTTGACAGGAAGCTGCTAAGTGAACTCTCCAGATACTTTTCTCATTGTATTTCCTTTTCTTTTATGAACACACTTGATTTAGAGAGAAAGCGTTAAACTCTGTAGTTACAGCAATGAAAGTACATGGTCAACTTAGTATGTATAAACTCTGTGCATTGTGCTACAGTAGGCCTGGCCTAATGGAATTTAGTTTCCACGGTAAGGCTTTTCTTACATATGCCCTTTCACTTGAAAACAGTTGGCGTTAAACATAAGCAAAGAACTCTAGCATCCTAATTTGCAAATGTGACTCTGCTTCACACCTCAAGTTCTGGAGCAGTTGGATCTGAATCCAACACATTCTTCTGAATCTGGAGGACATCTGGAGTCTTGTCTGGAGCAATGTAAATTTGATGTGTTTTTATAGAGCTGCAGATCAAACTGACTTCCAGCTGAAAAAACGCAGCACTTTAAGGAAGCTTTATTGAGCAGCAAGCTGCTAGTCAGAGCCTGGCAAATTCTCAAATTTGTTAACAAGGCAAGTTGTTGTTCTCCTTTTTCTGTGCAGCATCGGTCTTGAATTTCTTAAGCAATAATATTTCTCATAAACTTTGCTGGTTAAATGATAATGCATGCTACTAGATGGGAACATCTACAAATTTGGCAAATCTCCTGCAGCATATTAGGAGATGCTTTTCCTCAGGAGGAAATATTACACAGAACAGGCTGTGTATCTTCCATGCGTAATAGGATTTTGTTCCTCTACTAATTCTTAATTAGTGGCACTGGAAAACATTTAACAAATTGGTTTTAATTTGACAACCCCCCTCTTGATCATTATCCCAGCTGGACCAGAAATTGTGTTAAACACTTATGGGTGTATATTCCGGTTTTTTGCTTTGTTATTGTGTTTGTGAACGTTTATGGCACGGCTCAACTTCAGCAGTCAGTCAAGCCCTTTTCTTAAGGGAAAGGCTGTTACTGAAGTCACGGAGCTTTGGGTCTGGTGTAGGCTGTGCTCACAGATGTGATACGTTTGTTCATAGGTGGGTAAAAAGAACAGCCCGCTGTTTTGAAGGAAGTGTTTGGACTTCAGGCTGGGACTTTTAGCTGGAATGATACCTTCTGAATATTTTGTTTTCTAATGAAACAAGCCATTCATTTCTCATTGGAATAAAGCTTAGTTTTTCTGTTCTGGTTTCCTGTACTTATTTTTCCATGAGTATTATTACTAATTTCTGCTTTCTTTACTCCTCCTACGAGCTAAGCTTCTATTGCGTGGATCTGGGATTGGATTAGAACTTTTCAAAGCAGCGTATTGGAACAGAAATGCCTATTTTCCTTTGAAAAATATGGCTGGGTGTTTCAGTGGTTTATTTTTTAAAATTTAAAATGAAAACTTTTTCATTAAAATAAATTTTTTTTTAAATGTAGTTTTGCTAGCTAAAAAGCGGAAAGCCTGAAAGCACCATTGCTAACTTCCTGATCCATCCGTTCCTGAGTAACTTAAATCAAGTTAAAAAAAGCTTTCATATCCCTGTCATTTGTTGTTTATGCTTACCACAACATTGATTACTTGTCTTTTTTAAAAGAGCTTGCTTCTTCAAGTGGTAAATGTGCTGATACTAATAAACATTATACTCAAAATTCTGAAACAGTACTTTAGAAATAGGTTTTGCAATACTGAGGTGGCAGGCTGTGATCAACAAGTGTCCTACTTGATTCCTATGGAAGACAGAGCCAAAGCTCCTGAGTTCAAATCCCATCTCTGATTCATGATACATTGTTTAGTCTTGCATCAGGTTTCCTACTGCAGCAGAGTTATTTGCTTCTTGCTCTGCAGCAAGATTGTGAGGATTCATTGCATCATAAAGCATCTCAAGTAGCTCCACTGGGATCAGTTTAATTGAATAGCGTGTATGTGTTAGGTTTGGACCTGTATGAAATACACGTGTGGTTCAAGGCAGAATTCTTTGCTTACAGTGCGGTTAATATAGGAACAGACATGTTGGAGCTGGATTGTCACCTGACAAAAGATGAGCAAGTGGTCGTGTCCCATGATGAGAACCTGAAGAGATCAACAGGAGTTGATGTCAACATATCCGACCTCAAATACTCTGTAAGTTGAAGATAAAACGTGAGTGCTAGATGACTTAAAAATGCATTTGTAGAGTAGCTGGGGTGGGCAGGCAGGTTGTGTGTGTGTGTGTGTGTGTATGCCTGGTATCCAAATCAAGAAGGGGATTCATCTTGTCTTACTAAAAAGAAAAGTTAGATAGGCTCCCTGTGTAGCCAAGGGAGGAAAACGGGCATGTTTCCAGAGAGTGATTAACTCTGCCCAGTAGTGGGTTGGATGAATAGCTCTCTGGAGGTGGGCCTGTTTTGCCATACAGATGACAAAGGAAGCTTAGTCAACAAGCTCCTTCTCGTATGACCAGCTTTTTAATGGGAAAACCGGAAGGTGAATCCTACCTGCATTGACAGTTTTAAAAGCCTGTTTTGTGGAACTGTCTTTCCATCTGATATTTAAGTGGACTTCTCAGAATTTTCAGACAGGAGTCTAGAAACATTTTGCCTTGCTCAGCTACAGGTAACACAAATCTAAGAATGCCAAGTAATTCAAGTAAGAATGAACACACTGCTTCTGAACCACTTTTTGGGCAAGAAGATGTAAAAAAAAATATAATTTTTGTCTTAGAGAGAACTTACATTGTTTATGAATCATATTTTTTCTCTTTTTTGCAAAAAGTAATGATTATATTCCTGCATTTGAATTAGTGTGTCCCATTTCCCTTTATTTTAAGGAACTTCCGCCATATCTCTGCAAGTTGGGCGTCACGTTTCAGAAAGGTAAATTTTTGTCCTTTGCTGTTTCAATTTCCAGTACCAGTAACTAATTTTCCATTATTGTAGTGTGGCAATTTTTTATTTTGGCGAAGGGAGTAGAAAAGTGGATTTGCTTCTGTCAGTATCTTGATAAGAGCAGTTTAAAAGGAAATAAAATCCTACCTTTAGAAATCAATATATATACTTTTGTACCAGTTGGCAGTGACTTTTGTTTGCTTGTCCACTTCTTGCAACTGCTTTCCAGTTCCCTTGTGAGATCTTCAGAGGATGCCGACTGAAAATTTGTTGTTCCGAAAAACGAAGAGAAGGCAGAAGAGAGTTTCTTTACAACTCAAATGCCATTGTGCTGGTGCACTCTGGGCTTGGAGTACTACAAGATGTCAGATAATATACACATTTTCAGAAGGGTAAATGGAAAGAGTAGTAGCTACTGTATGTACGACTTGAAGTTCAGTACCAATATTGCTGCAAGAGAGGAAAACCTAGAAAAAGACTAACCTGTTTTCTTGTGAAAACTGTGGTTCATGGGACTATAATTTGAATAAAGCGTACAGGCTAAAACTGAGAGTGCTCCCAACTAGAAAAGGCTACCAGAGAGGATATTGGATGTGTTTGCTTGCTTGAGGGGCTTTGTGACTATCTTTCCATATTTGAATTGCCCAACAAGCGAATTTCGTGTTAAACATTTCTGTTTCAAATTGCAAAATACTTAAAATGCACCAACATGACATCCATGCCACATGACATGTTATTTTCATGCACATATATTTTTGTTTACATACAGTAATACAAAGAGATGGCGAGAACCTTCAGTTAATTCCCTAGAGGCACAAGCAGTTTCAGACAATAAGATCTGCGGGGGGGGTTGCCTTCTGTTCCCTTTACTCATTATGATTCTCCAGTAAATTTTCCTAGAAGGAAAAGTTTTTCTCATTTGGTCTTGTTTCATGTTAATCTCATTGCATTTGGTATGTGGTGACTGAGCCCGCGTTTGCTATTTCAGGATTTCTAACGACGCCTGCACTCCTACTGTTGCTAAATAATGACTGAGTTTAATGAAGTTCAAACCTAAATGTGCAATATGCTCAGGGCATTTTCATTACGGAGGTGAGCTTGTCATAATTAATGACAACTACCTGAGTGAAGTAATTTTCTTTTTCCAGTTTAAAAGTGTGCAAATTCTAGGAGCTATATATATTTTTTATTTATTTTAAGATAACAAGTGCTCCGACATTCCAGCTTTTATCTGTGGTGTATTAAAAATGGTCACAGCAATGACAACTTTCTTGTTTCCCCAGAATGTCACTGTGAGGGAAAAGACAACCGTATTCCGCTCCTCAAAGAGGTGTTCGAGGCGTTTCCAGAAACTCCTGTCAACATTGACATCAAAGTGAACAACAATGTGTTGATCAAAAAGGTACATGAAAATCTGTGCTGAACTAGGACTGAATGTCATGTAATGCTGTTGAAATTCCAGAAGAAAAGTTTCTTGGATTTGCTGGCAGTCCGTGACACTAAAATCTCGGTTCTTGGACTGCTTCATCCTTCACACGTTAGATCTTGCTCCATGTATGAGGTGATGCAGAAGACAGAAGTGGTCTTGTGCAAGATATTCAGCAAACAGCTCTTTACTGACCCTCTGTCTTGACATGAAACTGATGCTACACCACTAGATACATGTTTAGTTTGTACTTCATATGAGGGGTCTTCTTATAGACTGTTGCCTAGCAAAGTATCATCACAACATGATGTCAGTGTAAAGATGTGTTCATCACAAGAAGGGAAATCTGCTCTCCATCAGATACTGTTTTGCAATCTTGCTTTCTTAAATTATCTAGGTATTATGGAGGTATAATGGCCTTTTTTTTGTCTGTTGACCTGAACACCTGGTTCTTTCCAGTCAAAGCAGCACAATCATCTTAAGATGGGAGAGAGTATAACGAAACTCTCTTTTCTGTAATGACTTACGCAGTTGCAAAGTAACAAGTACAGTTTTGGTTAAATAATTCTGCACATAATTTTCAATGAATACATGTTCGGGTTCTGCTTTTTTATATTGCAGGTTTCGGAGCTGGTGAGTCAGTATAAGCGAGAGCACTTGACAGTGTGGGGGAATGTCAATTACGAGGTGGTATCAAAATGTCTTAAGGAGGTAAGAATGGGTCCAGCTGAGCTTCGTTCTTGCCTGCTTGATACTTTTGGGGTGTCAAAACATACAGAAAAGCACCCTATGAAGCAGGATCTGGCCAGCTATGCCAGACTTGCAGATGTGATGAGAAATTTTGCACTTTAATTGTATTCTGCTGACTATACTGTTACAATAAATCAAGCACAGTTAACACCCATATACTCTGCAATAAAATACTTGAAGAATTAAGCTTAATCACATTTTATTCTTGTTCTGTAAAATATGCCAGGAGCTCTTAGAGCCTGTTTTGCACATCATTCATCTGGTACAAAAGCAATTTTTCTAAGGATTGCTTATTGTGTGTTTCTTTTTCTGAACATAATGGATGTGGCCACTAGCTGACGTACCGTCATGTTGGTATAAAGCTGTTTTACAGCTATAGATTCTTTTCCTTTTTGTGCTGAGGAATTGTACAATTAGGATTGAATGAAAATCGTGCTCAGTCCACAGGAGTTACGCACCTGAGTGAAATTGATCTAGCTGAGAACACAGATATTATTCTGATTTATCTGTGCAGAACAACACCCCATTTCCTACCAGAACAGCAGTTATTTGTTCATTTTCATAGCATCAATGCCCAAATATTTTGTTTTGTAAACCAGCATCTTCAAAAATGTGTCGTGAAGTGAGTTGATGTGATACCCAACTGTAATGAAGTCCTGTGCTAAAGCACAGCTTGTTCTTTGTGGTAATACTAGTCTAAGACAAAATGCTGCACAGTGTCATGTCGTCTGGAAAGGTGCTGAAGGCAGGTAATGAAAGCAGTACTGCGACCAGTGAAACTTTACCTTTTTAGGTCCCAGTACCCCCGCAAATTGTGTAAAATTTTTGCTTGGATTACAAGCTACCAGAAAGGGTAACTTAAATTCAGTGGCAGCCATATTGTAAACAGTTGGCAGCCTAAACTTTAGGTGCAAGTGCTAAACATTAAACATGCACTGATGAGTAAATTTAATTGCAAGACTCAACAATCTACCAAGGTGATTTAGAATCTTTCTTTCCTGGTTCCTGCAGAATGCTGACATTCCCATCATTTTCTGTTTGCAACGTGTCCTCCTGCTTCTTGGCCTGTTCTACACCGGTCTGCTGCCGTTCATTCCTTTCAAGGAAGAGTTCTTGGAAATTCCCATGCCTTCAATCATCCTCAAGTGAGTTAGAGTCTGTCAGTGGCTGCTGCACTGAATTGATAGTAAAGCAAGTGAATGATCTTAAGCACTGGTTTAGTCGGTATCCTCAGGCTGAGGAGGCTGTTTTATTAGTTTAGGCACTTTTGTATATTCCTAAGAGAACACTATGCAAATCTTCGGCCCCTCTGTATTCAACCTGTCTCTAGCCAGCTCTGAGGTACTCAGTCGTTAGTGTGGGGTGCCTGTGTATATCAGTGGTCTGTGTTTACAGTATCTCCTGTAGATGCTGCCTTCACACAGCTGCCTTTACAATGCAGCTTCTGCTGATGCTGCCTAGATAGTAATAGGTAGCAGTGCCGTAAAAATAACTAATTCTTGCACTTTTCTCCCTCTTTCCTGAGAACAAACTAGTCAGAATAAGGCCAAGAGGCAAGTCAGTAATAGGGCAGATATGAGATTTCACGTGCTCTTTGTTTCTCATACTTTACTCCAATGCTGCTGAATACCCACCTTTGCTTCTTCTTTTAAATGTAGCACATTTCTCTTGTGTAACCTTGTTCTAAGTCACTGTCTTAGTGAAATGACTGCGCTAATTTGAGAAACTGCAAGATTAATTCTTCATGTTCCTTTTGCAGGAACATCTCAAATAATATTCTAATCTGTGCTCCGGTAATTTTTTGTTTCCTCTTCCTCAACAGGCTGAAAGAACCACAGAAGATGACAAGAAGCCAGAAATTTATTATCTGGCTAGCTGACACGTAATATTTTAACCTTATTAATTTTTTATTTATATTTTGCCTATATATTAACAGTTGGCTCAAGCAGCTAAGACTGGTTATTGCTATAACCACTTGTTATGTTGTCATTTTTTTCAGTTTCTTCTCACTTTTTTGTCAGTGCAGCATAAGTCACATTCAAATCTTATGTAGGTGTTCCTGTATGCTTTTATTTTTCATACGCTGAAACCCACTGAGGTGCAGTAGCAGTGGGCATTATTCCAATTTAGTCTATTTAGTTTCTGTCGTTAAATGTGTTTACTTAGTTAACACGCAAGTAGATTCAGAATGCAGCTTTTTTCATGGGCTTGCAGCTGTTCTGTAATGTTGGAGGAGATGCTGTTTGGCTTTCACAGAACACTTTGCCTTTTAAGATTATTATCTGTGCTTCAGAGGAAACAGTCCTATACTTTCAGAGGTTGAACGTGATTGCAGTAAGTGTCTCCTGGCTCTTGCTCTGTGTCCGACATCTGTTTGTTTGATTTCTTGTGGCCAGTAGAGTTTTCTTGTCTTCTGGTGTGAAGGATAAAATCTCTGCTGAAAGCAAAGGGATTGATTAATCAGAAATGATAGAGGGTATCTGTACGATGAAGGGGGAATCTACTGGATCTGGTCTTCAGAAGAGTTGATATAAATACACAGAAATTTGCATCAGCTATGGCTGCCTGTCTTAACCAGTCTTGGGTTGCTTGAACTAAAAGTTTTCTGAAGCTAGGTTTCTAATCGCTTTCTTGTAGAAAACACTGAATCTAAATGCTCTGTGGAAAATTTATCACAGAACATCAACAGACATCAAAAACTTAATATATACTTCAAGTTGTTAATAACATCTTTCTTCTTTCTGCAGATTGCTAATGCGGAAAGCACTTTTTGACCACCTCACTGCTCGGGGCATTCAGGTACATGTGGCAAAGCTGAAGGAAATGTGCTTTTAACCTAGTGAGAAGTTGAACCAACCAGACACAGATGGGTTCATGTTCTCCCCAACATGTTCTGTTGTGTCGCTAGGATTATAAATTGCGTTTTGGTTCCTAAGCAATAGCTTATGCTGTTATACTTGCAATTTGGTAATTGCAAAAGAAGAATTGCCTGCTTGGAAAAAGACTTTTTAATATAAATACCTTTAAGATTATTTTTTCCCCCCCACTTCAGACTTAGGCCTACAATATCTGCTAAACTGCTTAACTGTTTTGGGCTTTTCACAAAATAATATTTTGACTTTTAGAAATATCTGAAGTCTCAGATAACGAAATGGAGTTGGAGTCACCACTAGAAAATGCCCACTTCTGGAGGGCGAGGGGGAAGGAGTTGTATATGTTTGTGTGTGTCTTTTGGCATCACAGTGTAATCACTTATTTTAAATATATGCTGCATCATCTCTCACACATGAAACAATTTAGGTCAGAAGTCACCATTTTTTAAATTGGAGTATTTCCTGTAATTTCTCTCTCTCCCCCATCTCATAGGTGTATATTTGGGTACTGAATGAAGAACAAGAATACAAGAGGGCATTTGATCTGGGAGCAACCGGAGTGATGACAGACTATCCAACAAAACTTAAGGAATTTTTACACAATTACCCAGCGTAAAGGAAGAAAACCAAGGAGGTTCTTGCAGAACAGATTGTGAGCCAAGGATTTTCTTCATTAAAAAAAATTGAGCAGCATACACAGATCATTTTGTTTGAAAGATGTAATTGGATGATCTATTACCTTGTAGTCAAGTTGCTACCTAATGTAAAGGGTTGTCTATTTATTTTAAAACTTTAATTACATAGTTTACATTTGTAAATAGCTCATTTAGCAACAGTGCACTTCACAAACAGCAATGACTAGGGAGAAAGTTGCTGGTTAGGATACCTGTAGATAATAAGCATTATTTTTACCTGTCACAGGTGTTCCTAAGCAGATGTCAAGACATGTCAGTTATTCCAGTTATATTCTAGTGGGCAGAAACGAAAGAATTTCTGAAAGTGTACCCTGTGTGTATGCGTTTCTTGTGTTGCTTTTAGTTTTCAGGTAACCTATAGGGCAAAAAAAAAAAAAACCCAAAACAAAACAACAAACCACGCACAGGAGAAGTAGATAGCAGAATCTGTGGCTGGCCGGATAGTTTAGCCTGTAAAGTGTAGTCAGCAAAGGCGGTCACTTTTTTACCAAAATTAACTCACTTGGTCAGTATAGATTTACTCAGTTATTCTAACTGATAAGAATGCTGAGCTTGAGCTGCAACTGTATTTAGACCCCTTTCTGATGTGACAGTAATACTGTGACTTACTGGTCAATGTCTAAATACAGCATTTAAGCCAGGTTCTGGGTTTGGCACTGAGTTTCTCACTGCAAGGGTCTAGGGTTGCCCCTGGTTCTGACTTGCCTGTCAGGCTACCGTGGCATGGCAGTAGCTAGCTTTCCAGGAAGGAAGACTGCACTTTTATGTTACACTTACTTTGAAATAGTCTTTTCACAAAGGAAGCCAATGTTTCAGAAGTCTTTTGCACATTTGTAGTTTTAACATCTGTCAGCTTGATGAATGGGAAGTTGTTTTTAGGGTGAGGGACCAAAGACGACTAAGTTTGGTCAGAAGTTTTAAGAATAAATTAAAATGTTCCTATTAAGTGAGTTCACCCAAAGCAGATTTATATGCATATTTGTAAAAGGAGCAACTGTCAATATAGAACATGTGTGAATTTTAGTCTTTTCTCTCTACAAAAGTACATTCAATATTCATTAAGTTTATGCTCACGGAGATGGAAGTAACTTCACTGGCAAAAGCCAAGAAACCCCAAGTGTGATGGAACGGGGTTACATGGGAAGGTATTTCTGCAAGCGTATGTGCTGCTCTGTCATTGTGACCGGGTGTTACATCGCATCAGATGTGAGCCTGCAAAGCCCGTGTGCTTTGGTGTCATCATCTTAGTGGTGGGGTTTTTCAGAAAGGACTTGATTACTGTAGCCTCACTATACACAATGACATGTATAAAGCTCAGTCATACAATCATCAGATACTGCTGGAACGAAAGTATTGTGTTGATAGTGATAGTATCTACTTCTTTAAGGAACTTCATGTGGAAATGATGGATCTTAAATATAGTAGGATCATAGAATGGGTCGGAAGGGACCTTTGAGGCCGTCCAGTCCAGCCCCCCCACAGTGAGCAGGGACATCTTCAACTAGACCAGTTGCTCAGAGCCCCGTCCAGCCTGACCTTGAATGTTTCCAGGGATGGGGCATCAACCACCTCTCTTTGCAACCTGGGCCAGTATTTCACCACCCTCATAGTAAATTTTTTTTCCTTATATCCAGTCTAATTCTACCCTCCTTTAGATTAAAACCACCACCCTCATCCTGTCACAACAGGCCTTGCTAAAGAGGTTGAGAAGTTGTCTCCATCTTTCCTATAGTCCCCCTTCAAGCACTGGAAGGTCACAATAAGGTCTCCCCACAGCCTTCTCTTCTCCAGGCTGAACAGCCCCAGCTCTTTCAGACTTTCTTCATAGGAGGGGTGCTCCAGCCCTCTCCTATAGTGTAGTACTTCTCTCCTAGTAGCCAGATGGAAGAGTATACATACTGCAAGGTATACTCACTGTTAGAAAAACTTTTAAAGTGAGTGATTTTTTTCCCTTGCTAGCTCAGATTTAGAAGGGTTCTCGTTTCACTCTGCTGGCTGCTGTGGCATGCCTGTAATCATGGAGCATCTTCGCTGTTTTGTTATGTCAGCCATTAGGCTGTCAGTGTTAGAATGCCAAGTCCATCTGGAGGGATAATATTTGCTTCTGCATTATAATTCCTTTCTGAGGAACACTTCTACATGAAGTGGAAGAAACCACTGCCTTTAGAATTTAAGTGAACAGGTGATGATGGTGGCAGATGAGTTAAAGGTGTCCTTTTAAATATCTGCCTGGTTAAGATGGCTGTAGATTCAATTTCCTCTTAATTTAATCAGGTTTGCTGCACGTTGAATGGAAGAGAGGAAAATGTGACTTCCTAAGTGTTCAGAGGAAAAAGGATGAAATGATTTCTTATGTGCTAAGCTTCTTGTTTCCCTTTCAGACCGGTTATGTCTGGTCAGGTAACTGCTAATAATCAGTCTAGTCATAGTTCTGCCTGCTTTCTAGTAGTCACAGAATAGTTATAGGAGAGGCTCCAGATGCAGCCCAGTAAGTAAATTAAAAACTTCCACCCTTTCTGTCTTAGTCGGGTTTGCTAGCCAGTGCGTGGCTCCAGAAACTTTTTACACAGTGTGGTTTTCTTCAACTCGTTTTTATTACTAGTGAATTTCCAACATGCACGCCTATATTAAGATGCAAATGTAATTCTGGTTTTTGACAATACTACCAAATAGCACATGTTAAAACTTTTTCTTTAGGCTAGGAAAAGCTAAGTTTTAAAATACCAGTCTTGCTTTCTGGACTTGATCTCTCAAGGGACAGGTGATGACTTAGTTTTTTTCTCAAGTTTCCCTCATCACTGCATACATGGACTTTTTTGCTTTGTTCTATATTGAATGACAAAACATGGTTATTGAAATTACAAACTTAATTTTTTAATTTCATTTTAAACTTTTTCCTCTTTCTCTCTAGCAGTGGTGTTGGAAACTTCTGCCTTCAAGGATGCTCAACCCATTTGTCAACCTCTAGTCTTCCTACATCTGATGTAGCTTTTGACTGTGCTATTTATATATGACCTCTCCTTGATAAGCCTGCTACTTAATATCTGAAATTTGAGTCAAGTTACATGGGAGGGAAGGGGTTTGGTGCCAGAAAAGCCACTGAATTTATTCATTTGCTCATTTGGGCTTTAGTACAGGAGCTAAAGTTTGATCTCTTGAGAAAGATAACATTGCATGGATGAGGCCATGAATCTGAGCACCAATGCACAGGGCTTAGGCCATGATAACTGTTTGTAACAAAATAATATGGAATTGAGGTATCTGTAGAATGTTTGTTCTATCGAATCATTGTTTTGAATATTCCAGAACTTGCTGTGTGATTTTTAAACCACTTGTACAGAAAAATCATTTGTTGAGGACTTGCACAGCTGTCCAGGAGGATGTTCAGTTAATCTCTCTCTCCAAGGAGAGATTCTTTTCAGGTACTTTTAACTCTAAATATTGTTTAACACTTACTGTGTTCTCAATCCTATTGCAAAATACGTTATGTATGAAGGATGATGCATATATTCCATGCACTTTTACTTCGCAGAAAGTCTTGTGGACCTCTCTAGCTCTCAATCTATGAAGTGATTTTCTTCTTTTCTTGTAAAGAAAGATTCATGCTCTTGAAATGTGACACATTAAAACATCTTTGCTCATAAAAGGTCTAAATGTAAATACTTATTGTGACTTCTTTGCCTAAAAGTGTATAATTTCCGAGATCATGATATATTTATAGTGTAGTAAACATTGAACTTCTGATGGTGATCTTTTTATGTGGATAGGGTTGCTGAAAAGAAGGGAGTATCTTTTACATACTCTGAACTTTTAAGAAATTATTGGCAGCAACGTCGGTTTTCTCATGTAATCATAGTAGCTGCAACTACGTGCAGCTAAATGAAGCCTGCAGAGGAGTTATACCTGCCTTTTCTGTGTGCAAATGAACTTAATTAAAACTTTTTAATTCCATTCCAATTTGATTTTTCTATAATTTAAGACAGAAACAGTCGTAGATAAACTTGATCAACAGTAGTAGATAAACAGGATCAGAAGTGGTCTCCATATGCGATGCTAGAAAACGGTGTAGAGAATTCTGCTGGTTCAGCAATGCAGTACGTGCTGTTGCTTCACTGCTTCCAAACAAAGGTCTGTCTGCAGAACAGGCGGCACGTGCTTCAAAGCAAGCAGCCTGTCTGTGCACCTGAAAATCCAAATAATCAAAATTTAAGATGGGAGAAGAGTGGGAGGGGATACAAATTAGATACTAAACTCTTGAAATTTTGCTTGAAGTAGATGGGTCTCATGTAATAATAGTAGAGGGAGAAACAAGGATGAAGATCCCAACTATACCAGCACGCCAGGAGAGCCGATTCTGTGTGTGTGTTTCTGGCATCAGCATCTTTTTGTATAAAGAACAGGCAAATTCTGTCTACTTCTCTAGGACTGTAACATGTTTAACTTAAAATTGAGTCTGTAGTTCTGTGTGGATGAAAAAAGCAAGGTGAAATGAGCCAAGAAATGCTTCTTATTTTAATAATATTTTGAGAAGCATTGCATACACTAGTGTTTTGGATAGCCATGCTCTAAACTGAGAGCACTGGCCTTTGCTTTGCACTTCCGTGTAAAGATGGCTGCCTGCATCAGAGCTGCTTTCTAATTATTTATTTTTGCAAATCACGATCCTTAATTCCTAAGCACAGTAATGCATGCCTAAATAAATATCAGCTCTTTCGTTTGAGGGACATGTGTTCTTTTTTTTATATATACTCTTTGGTGTTTATCCAATGTAACGACTGACGGCCCAATTCCGCCAGTGTTAGTTGTAAGATTGTATGTGCACATTTATAATATTACAGGTCAAGTTTTGAAAACACTGACAAAATCGTCTGATGTAGCCTGGTTCTAGACATCAGCTCTGACCTATAATTAGGCTCATTAGCTTAATTACAGAATGTAGCAGTTCACAGAGGTGGAGGATATCAGATCCTGTCTCTGTGTGTATATCGTATCTGAATTGGATGGGGGAAGTGAAAGCGGTCGGTTATCTGCGCACGTAAGGCACTGTAGCGGAGGAACTGGCCTGAGTGTGAAACAAGAGCCTTCCTTGTGAAAGGGCTTGATCTATTTTTTTCACTTGGCTGATAATCATAATTTTCTATTTGGTCTCTGAAATGGTAAATACCTGATAACTTAGACTTAATTTTAAAAATGAACTTACTGTGGCCCTTAAATTAACCTCAAATATTTCTCAGTAATGTCTTAAGGACAATTTTGTTCAAATTAACTATCTCCCAGGCACAGTGAGTCTCCTACCTGCCCACTTTTGTAGAAGAATTGAACAAAAGATTGTGGCTGATCAATGAAAGATCAGTGGATTACAGAGTATAAAAAGCCTTTGACAGGTGACAGGTATCTGCTTCTGAGCCGGGGACAGCAAACTAGTGTGTTTTGAGTAAGTTTGTATTGACAGGTACTCCGCTGGTAGCCAGTTTCTGCGCAGTGTTGCGTTGTGTGTTGGGTGATGGTTGGCTGTAAATGCGGTGCTCCGATACCTGGATGGTTTTTCTCACGATAAGCAGGTTAATGTTTCCTCTAGTCCTACAGGTATATTTCCAGCTTTCCTTCAGGATTTCCATTAAATTACATCACATACTAGGTTTTAAGGTCAAGTGTAATTTTAAAGCCTCGAGGCCTCATATTGGGTAAGAGAGGTGAAGTGAGGTTTTTGTATGTAACTGTATTTAGCAACTTTTAAAGGATTTTGGCAGGCTGCTGAAATGATTGCCCAGATTGCTCTGGGCAGTGGTTTACTTCTTACTACATATTCTAAGTGGAGAGTAAACCAGAATAAGGAATTGGTGAATATTTTATTAATGCTTCCGTGTCGTTTAACATGGAAAGTATTCGTCTGTGAATCCATCATGTAACCTATCATAAACCTGCAGTACTAAGACTTGGTACTCAAGTGGAATATTCAGAAGAACTTAAGACTGTTTATCCAAAGCAAGAAGGCTTGAGGTGCAGCTGTTTTCATGTGTTTTCAGGATATACTTTTTGCATCAGTGAGTGAGCCCCTTGGTGTTGGTAGAAATCTCGGACACCCTGCTTTGTCCCCGGAATTCCCTGCGTGCGTGGAGAATGGATTGTTTTCCCGGCTGTGTGAAATGCCCTACTGAAAGTGTGTAGAAAACAAAAGCCACAAAACCTTAACAAAAGCAGATTGGCAACTGGGCCTGTCCCCCCCCCGCCTGCCTGTCCCCCCCCCCCGCCTGCCTGTCCCCCCCTCCCGCCTGCCTGTCCCCCCCTCCCGCCTGCCTGTCCCCCCCTCCCGCCTGCCTGTCCCCCCCTCCTCCTGCCTGTCCCCCCCTCCTCCTGCCTGTCCCCCCCTCCTCCTGCCTGTCCCCCCCCCTCCTGCCTGTCCCCCCCCTCCTGCCTGTCCCCCCCCTCCTGCCTGTCCCCCCCCCCTCCTGCCTGTCCCCCCCTCCTCCTGCCTGTCCCCCCCTCCTCCTGCCTGTCCCCCCCTCCTCCTGCCTGTCCCCCCCTCCTCCTGCCTGTCCCCCCCTCCTCCTGCCTGTCCCCCCCTCCCGCCTGCCTGTCCCCCCTCCTCCTGCCTGTCCCCCCCCTCCTCCTGCCTGTCCCCCCCCTCCTGCCTGTCCCCCCCCCTCCTGCCTGTCCCCCCCCTCCTCCTGCCTGTCCCCCCCGCCTGCCTGTCCCCCCCCTCCTCCTGCCTGTCCCCCCCCTCCTCCTGCCTGTCCCCCCCCTCCTCCTGCCTGTCCCCCCCTCCTCCTGCCTGTCCCCCCCCTCCTCCTGCCTGTCCCCCCCCTCCTCCTGCCTGTCCCCCCCCTCCTCCTGCCTGTCCCCCCCTCCTCCTGCCTGTCCCCCCCTCCTCCTGCCTGTCCCCCCTCCTCCTGCCTGTCCCCCCTCCTCCTGCCTGTCCCCCCCCTCCTCCTGCCTGTCCCCCCCCGCCTGCCTGTCCCCCCTCCTCCTGCCTGTCCCCCCCTCCTCCTGCCTGTCCCCCCCCTCCTCCTGCCTGTCCCCCCCCTCCTCCTGCCTGTCCCCCCCTCCGCCTGCCTGTCCCCCCCCGCCTGCCTGTCCCCCCCTCCTCCTGCCTGTCCCCCCCTCCTCCTGCCTGTCCCCCCCTCCTCCTGCCTGTCCCCCCCCCGCCTGCCTGTCCCCCCCTCCTCCTGCCTGTCCCCCCCTCCTCCTGCCTGTCCCCCCCTCCTCCTGCCTGTCCCCCCCCTCCTCCTGCCTGTCCCCCCCCCGCCTGCCTGTCCCCCCCTCCTCCTGCCTGTCCCCCCCCCGCCTGCCCCTCCTGCCTCTTGCCGCAGGAGGCCGCCACCGCCCTGCTGATCGCTGCAGGTTTGCAGCAGGGCTCCGTCCCTCCCCACACAGCTCTTCCCAGTAGGGAGAGTTGATGGGGGAACAGCAGAGCCGAGCCGGATCAAAAGCGGATGCAGGTTCAGTTACAGATTTTGAGTTTTGCCGCGGTTCTAGGGCTGATTAAGCTGGACAGCGGATTTACAGCTGGTCGAGGTCATCACTGTTAAATGCGGAATATTGCTACGGGAGTGATGAGCACGCTGTGGTTAGTGCGGGTTTTACAGCTTCGCTGTCAAATGTCTTGGTCATTTGGGGGAACAAGATGAAACACTTGCTGTTTTGTTGTTGGACCAAAAATAGTGATGCTGCAAGTGGAGGGGGACGGGGGGAACCTCCTGCTGTGACTACATGAGAACACCTTTCTTTGATCAGAATTACCTGAAGGTGTTGTTTCCTGATGTTTCTGAAAAAGTTTGAAGCATCCCCACTTTACAAATAAAGAAGACAGGCAATAATAGGCAAGGTATCACGAGTACAAGGCCAGTAACACCAGCTACAAATAAAAATTGGAAGTGCTAAGAAACTGATATTTAAATCAGATTTTAAGCACCACTTAATTCTAACGCAGAACTAAAAATGTTGAGGCAACCTCTCGATGAGTGTTTCAATACTTTTCCCCTCTTCCTGGAGTAGCAGAAGTTAGCCCCAGTCAGCGATGCTTTATCCATTAGGCTTTTCTTGTCTGAATTATAATTAAAGTTGAAACTGATGAAAGACACCAAGCAGGGAAACACTAGCTATGCTGTTCCAGCTCCAAAAAATGGATGCTTGCAAATGGAGAAATTAAAAATCCTGCTTAGCTGTTCAGTTGAAAGCTAAGCTTTCAAATAGGTTAGATCCAAAATTCAGATCTTTTTTTAAAATTAATAAATTTCCCAAGAGCTTGGCCCAGCAAAAGCATTGATGCTGCTGCTGAAGCCATGCTCGCAAAGCTTGCAAACACTGTAACGCAGGATCAAATGTGAAAATGCGACTAGAACCTTCAATGAGAAAGTAACTAGGACCCAACCAGCATTTTATTCTTTGAAAGTGAGTGAAATGATGCTAATAAAGTACTGCTACACCTAAAAAGCTTCCAGTTTTCATAAATCGTGGGGATTAGCACTGTTTAAAGAAGGAATTTTGGCACTTTTTTTATGGTCTTGTTTTCCTGTGTGCAAAGCCCTGGATTTCCACGGTGGTGCTGAACTTCCATCAACGTCATTGCAATTCAGCACCGTCCTGAGGCAACTTTATTACAACACAGAGCTCTGTGTGTGTACATATATGTAAAGAAACTTCATGCTTTTGTAAATAATAATGTATTTTTATTAGCCAACTGAAAATGCTGCTGCGCAGCTCACTTCTGGGTGAAAAAAAAAAAAAAAAGCAGCATCCGATTCATGGTGTTTACTTTGCTGACGGTTTCAACTCCGGGTACTTGCGGTTACTTTTCCGAAGTCTTGGTGATTTGAAGTTCAAGCAAATGTTTTTACCACTTCCTGCGCATAACCTGGTCTGGATCTGTTAAGCACGGCTTTGTTTAGCACTGGTGAGATGGTCTAAACCCCCGATGTGTTAGCTCTTGCTGCTGGGCTTGAAGAGGAAGGAGGTTATCTAAGAAAAGAAGAAGCTTAGAGTAAGCCTTCAAAGTAGGCTCCTGTTGCTCTTGTAGCAGCCTAAGGATAATATGGCAATTTCCTTCTTCCTTTGAGGGTATTTAGTAGCTGCTGGTACCATGGTGCTCAAAATGTTCATTAAGAGCACATTTAAATTGTACTTGGTAGCACCGCTAGCTTATGGGGGAGGGAAATGTCATTCTGTATTTTAAAACAGGGTCTGTAGAATCCCTTAGCTCGCTGGCGTGCGCGTGGGTGATGCCATCAGAGGGGTGAGGTTTGCTTGGGTGGAAGGAAACTGTATTTACTTTGTATCACGAGGTAGAAGGTTATTTTTCTACCCGCATGTAATAAAAAAAAAAGAGTATGACAACTAAGAGGAATGTTACCTTGTGCCGCCTCTTGCTTTGCGTGTATTAGAGTCCCTATATTTAAAGTATGGAACAGAACATTGCCCTAGCAGTGCCAATAATTACCAATTACTAGAGAATTGTTTAAAATATTCTTAAGAATTTGCTAAAGCAGAAGAATGTTAAAGGAGAATAAACTCATGAAGCAAATATCTTTCAGCTAATAAGATATGTAACTTTTATCCCTTGATGTGAGCAAAGGACAGATGGAAAACCCTGCTTGAGTTGCACCTTACGCAGCGATGAACGACCGCTACCGTTTCTCACGAAGCAGCGTGCTGCGCCGTCCTGAGCTGAAGCTAAAACGTGCAGTGAGAAGCCTCCAAATCGGCTCGTTTGGAGCTGTGTGCTGTCTGTCTCTTAATCACAGTGCTTTGAGGTGACTGCATGTCATTTTGCTCTTTTTTCTGGCTTGGCTGTGTGCGTGTGCGCTGCCCTATGCGTGTATGTACGTGCGTGTACGTATACATACACATGTGCGTGCTCAAACTGGGTCTGCACCATGAGTGCCTGCAGGTTTATGGGTGTGCAATTGCCAAAATCACCACTGAAATAGATCAGGGTAAGCGGTGGGATGAAGCTAATGGTAATTTCTAGGAAAAATATAGAATACCTTCATTTACGGTTAGTCCTCATGCTAATTATGGTCGTACGGTGCATTTGAGAAGGTGCTTTACCTTTGGTGGACGTTCATTATCTGCCTGAGGGCTGTCCAGGCCTGTGGCAGAGCTGTGCTGTGTCCATCCCAATGCCATGGGCTTCAGCCACCAGGAGAGGCGAAATGACCTCCCTGGAAAGCGGGCAGCGATAACAACCCGCTCGTCCCTTAGTGGGGGCAAACTGCCTGGGTGTTTAATGGCAGAAATAAAATGCAGTCCGGTAGAGAGTACGGCTCCCGCAGCCCTCCATCCTCTGCCTTGGCCTTCTCCCAGGGCAGCCCAGTGCGTGCCGCAGCTGGGCGCTCCCCTTCTTGTGGGTGCAGGTGAAAATCGCTAATTAAAGGCCGTTTGAAAATTAGAAGTGCCTTCTGAAGAACTGGGGTGGGGCAGCGTTTAGGGCTCCCGTGAACCAAAACTGGCCACCTGTTAAAATTTTAGCCATCAGCTTTTGGGCCGTGGTTTCCCGCAGGGGCGCAGGCTGGAGCCCCGGCGCACTGCGGTGCCCCCCGCGCATCTTCCCCACCCCGCACATCCCCGTGCCGCTTTTGCACGCATGTACAAATCAGCCACCGGCTGCTGCTGCGGCCCGGGGCCGTCCCTGGCGCCTACCCCGTGTGGGAGCGCCGGTCGTAGAGCGGCCCCGTGGGCAGGCGCGGCTGCCCCCCGTGGGTCCCCACCACCATCCGCGGGAGCGGCGCCTGCGCCTTTAAGAGGAAACGCGTCTGTTTGTTATTCCCCCCCCCGCGCTCCACGCCGGCAGCGCCAGGGCCGCTCCCATTGGCTGCCGCCTCCCCAGCTGCCGTCTGCGCGAGGCAGGCGGCGCGGGGGGGGGGGTCAGTGTGTGTGTGTGCGCGCTGGGGAGGGCGGGAGCGCCCCGCCGGCCTTGCGCTGTGATTGGTCGTGGAAAAATGGGCTGCGGCTGGTCGTAGCCAACCGACGGGGTGTTGCTATGTGCCAGCGTCCGGCGATTGGCGCGGGGCGGTGCCGGTCAGGGCAGGAGGCAGGCGGGAGCGGCTATAAGGGGAGGGAGGCGGTGGGAGGGGGAGGGCGCTGCGGGGCTGCATGGTCGCGTCGCGCCGCCGCGATCGCTCCGCGCTGGGGACGCGCTTGAGGTGGCGGCGGCGGGTGAGTGCGGTGGGGGGCGAGGGCCGGGCGGTGCGGGAGGGCGGCGGGGCCGGGGCCGGGCCGCTGCGGGGAGCTGCGCCACAGCCGCGTCCGTCTGTCCCTCCCCGCCGCGGTGGGGCTGCGCGGGTTTGGCGGGGGGGGACACGCTTCCTCAGGGCCGCGCGGCCCCTCGGTGAGGCGGCCTCCCCTGAGGGGAGCGGGCCGGGGGCGTGCGGCGGCCCCGGCGCTGGCAGCGGCGGAACCGGGCGCTGCGAGCGGCGGCCTTTGTCTGCGGGGCCGGGCGAGGGGCTGGAGGCGGGAGGGCAGCGGGTCCGAGCCCGGGAGAGCGTCCAAGGGGCAGCGCGCAGACGAGGCCGGAGGGATTCGCCTTCGCCCGGGCTCTTCTAGCGAGGATCAACAGGAGGGAGCTGCGGGAGCGGGGCTGGGGCTGGCCGGCGGTGCCAGGCAACCCCGGGAGGAGGAGGAGCAGGGGATGGTTCTTCCTCACGACTCATCCTGCTGTAGCAGGTAAATGCATAATAAAAGCTTGAAACCCTCAGGTGGGATCCGTGCTCGACACTACGGTGTGCGTGAGGCTCGTGACTCCAGGGAGAGGTGCAGCATCTCCGCCTGGGTGCTGGGTTTCTGGGGGCACCTCCGAGCCGCGGCCGGGAAGGCTGGCTGCTGACCAGGGAGAAGCGCCCCGCCGCTGCTCTGTTTACCATCACCGCTGCTGGAGCCCCTGGAGACCAGGCCTTCCCCAGCTGCAGGCTGTGGCTCTGTGCTACAGAAGTGACATCACGCCTGGTGTGGCAAAATAACGCTTGCAGGGCGCCTGGATCAGCCCCTGGAGAGGGCATCCACAGCCCTGGGAGATGCTCGGTGTCAAAGGCAGGCAGTTTCTGCACGTGGTGCATTGAAACCGGTCCCCCACAGGGAGTGGGGGTAACTCAGCTGGTCTGTGCTGTTGCTCCAACCTCTGGTTAAGGGTGTAGCAGCTTCCTCTTCGGCAGAGTGCTACACTGAGGTCTGGGGTCAGAGGTTCACCGGGTGTCGAGATGTCAGGGGTCCTTTGCCTTGTGCTTCTCCACAGAAAGTTTCGGTTTTGATCAGAAAACCTGGAGAAGTTTGAGATGAAGCAGCCATGGAGCGAGCTGTAGATCTGTAGCATAGGATTTTAATGCTGATTTTTTAAGTCAAAAGAACTTGAAATGTTCTAGTTTAAAATGCGTTTTTAATGATGTAGAAACAGAAGTCGAAACCTCACCCCCTTCCCCCACAATTTGCTGGAGTGAATCTGTCCCCACTTTTTTTTTCCCTGGCCTCTGCCTTAAAATAAAGAGGAAGGCCCATCAAACCAGTGTTCTTAGCTTGCAGCCAGCAGTTAAGCGAGGGGTGGGACAGTACACCTGCCTTCCTGACACTGCCTTCCTCAGCGCCTGCTACACACTCCAGATAAGGATTTTCTGCTAATGCGTTTACAGTTACTTAAAGCTTATGCTGGGTAGCACAGAGAGGCCTTTGCTGAGTTAAGTGGTTGTAAACAAGTAAATACTGAGAGAGCTCTGCTTATAGTCCATGAGAGGATTCTGCCTGGAGAGGATGCATTTTGTGACTTCGTTCTTGCAGAGCACTCCCACTGATTTTGTTAAAGATCTCATCGTGTTGGGATCCCCGACTCTGGTTTCCTGTAAACATTGTTTGCTGTGTAACGGCAGTGCTTGAATAGAGAATTAAGATGTTCTCTTTTTCTCACTGTATCCCCAATTCTTGTTTCCTATTGAAAGACCATCTAAAAGTGAGCCTTGTGCTTTGGAGCTAAAGTTGGAAATGCTGAAGGGAGGACAGAGGCATTGCTTTCATCTGATGAAGGTGTCAAGGTTTGCTTTTTTTTAAATTAAACTTTCTTTGCAGGTGTGTCCCTTGTGGTACCAGGTTCGGAATAACTGGCAAAAGTGTATTGGTCCCTTGTGTCCTTAGTGGATCCATGGATTTTGAATTAGTGATTTCCTTTCTTTGCTGTTCAGTGTGGGTAGTTGAGTCAGGGTTGTATTGAGGAAGACGGCATCACTACCTGCAAATCCACATTCCCTCAGAGGCTCCTTGACTCATGGATTGAATACCTGTTGCTGAGAGAGAATTTAATTAAGGAACTGGTCACTCTGGTGTAGGTCCCAGCTAGCAGTTCAGAAAGTGTGTGCTCCTTGATCTAGCATGGTACTACACGAGGATTGCAGAGGAGTAAAAAGTATTTATTTGTTGTTCTTGCATCATGGCCTTGCCTTTGACCATGTGTGTGGAAGCCTCTTGAAGAAATGCCAATGAAGCCAGGCTTTCATTGGGCTTCGGTCATTAACTGGCAAACCTTTGTTTGCCTGAACTTAAGCAGAGTCTTCATTAGAGGTCAGCTATGAAGTGCAGGAGCACTGGGCTTCAGGAGTGATCACAAAGTGGAGTCTGGAATGGAGAACCAGAGTTCAGCTCTCTGAGCTGCTTTGAAGCTGATCACTGATGTTCAAGGCAGGATGGCGTACAGAGTGTATTTATTGCTTTGAAACCCTAGCAAAATATGCATCTTTTTTTTTCCCCCTCCTTGACAAAGACCTCTAAGATGGTCCTTCAGGATGTTCCCTCTTTTCTGTGCTTGCTAATTTGGAGATCTGGTCTTCTAGAACTAATGACAGTAACTAAAGGCTAAGAAAGGGTTTCCTTTTCCTTCCAGAAGCCAAGATGAGTCCGTAGAAGAGGCGGATTATTCTGTCTCAAGGATTTTTACAGTTCTTTAGGACAGTTCTTTAGCTGGTAAATCAGCACATCTGTTGGTGGTGCGATGCCAGTTGAGGGTCTGGATCTCTTTTTACCAAAACAAAGGCATTTTATAGTTTGTCATCTTTGGGGAGAAGAAAATCCCAGAATGGTGGGGGTTGGAAGGGACCTCTGGAGATCATCTCGTCCCACCCCCTGCTTGAGCAGGCACCCCCAGAGCAGGGGCACAGGACCGCGTCCAGACGGGGTGTGAATGTTTCCAGGGAAGGGACCCCACAGCCTCTCTGGGCAGCCTGTGCCCCTGCTCTGGCACCCGCACAGGGAAGGGGTTTGTCCTCATGTTCAGGTGGAACTTCCCGTGTTCCAGCTTGTGCCCGTGGCCCCTTGGCCTGGCGTTGGGCACCACTGGAAAGAGTCTAGACCCATCCTCCTGACACCTGCCCTTCAGATATTTATGAGCACTGATGAGATCCCCCCTCAGCCTTCTCTTCTCCAGGCTGAACAGACCCAGGTCTCTCAGCCTTTCCTCACAAGGGAGATGTTCCAGCCCCCCTGATCATCTTGCTAGCTCTCCGCTGGGCTTGCTCAAGCAGTTCCCTGTCCTTCTTGAACTGGGGGCCCCAGAACTGGACACAGCGCTCCAGATGTGGCCTCACTAGGGCAGAGTAGAGGGGGAGGATAACCTCCCTTGCTCTGCTGGCCACACTCCTTTTAATGCAGCCCAGGACGCCATTGGCCTTCTTGGCCCCAAGAAGTGGTGCTGGCTCAGGGTCACCTCGCTGCCCCCCAGCACTCCCAGGGCCTTCTCAGGAGAGCTGCTTTCCTGCAGGTCAGCTGCCAACCTGTACTGGTACATGTTCCTCCCCAGGGCAGGACCTTGCACTTGCTTTTGTTGTATTTCATGCGGTTCCCCTTGGCTGAGCTCTCCAGCCTGTCCAGGTCTCTTTGGATGCCAGCACAGCCTTCTGGTGTGTCAGCCACTCCTCCCAGTGGCAGAAAATACAGTTGTCTGGGTGGGTTGCTGCTCAGGAGTGCTGGGTCTGGGACTGAAAGATGCTCCCTGTTGCCCCTTAGTCCTTGTTCTTCATCCTGCGTGAAGTTTGGCAGTCAGTTCTCTCTCCGAGTCTGTTTTCTGCCATGTCTTACCTGCCTTCCTGTTCCTCATTTGTCAGAGCAGGTAGTTGTCTTGCGGTGCATAAGTAGCTGATTATTCTTGTGTTCTGGCTTTGCAACCCTCTACTTGATAGTCACATCTGCCAGGCCTCTCTGAAAGCGTTTTTACCTGCTGATATGGGACGTATCGGACATCGGGCGCAGCTTCATCTCCGGAAGCGTCACTGGACTGGCCAAGCCACTTAAGGCTGCAGGAAATAACATAATTAATGAGACTTAGTTCTCCCACATCTTGTACCTGACAATCTCAAGTCACTTGACAATGCTAATTAAAGCTAATCACACTCCTCTGTTTTTAGTAAATAGCTATTATCCCTGCTTCACTCTTGCTTTAACAAATGGTAGTGCCAGGCATTGTGAGTCATTGGAAGTTATGGGAATGCAACCCGTAAGAGCTGCCTTCCGGTCCCTGTGCGCAGGCTTACATGTCCCACTAGAGATCGTTCTACACCTGCCCAGGTGTTGGTACAGCATGTTAAAAGGTGGGATGTTTTGCTGACTCACCAAAGTATGCACCTTTTTAACTCTTTTTTCACTGCTGTTGTGAGTTGTACAGAACTAAACTGCCAAGGTCGAGCAAAGGCTATTAAAAGTTTCAAAAGCCAAGAATGCTTTAAATTTGCCCTTCAGAGAACTTTTTGATCCACTGAGAGGGAAGGCAGAGTGGTGTCAAAGCTGCACTCTCACTTCTCCTGTTTCACATCTGCAGTGACTTCATTATGAGGACAAAAATGTATGTGGTGAGACCTAGGCATTGCATAGCTTGGCCACAGAACTCTGGAATATTCAAGTTTCACTGATGAATATTGCTAAAGGATGGTTTGAGCAATATGGTATTAAAAACAGATTGTCCAGCATCACAAAAAAAGATGGAGTTAATAATTAAAGGGGGGGGAATCTAATGAGAATCCCAGGAACTCCCAGCTCAAGCATGCATCAGTAGGCACAGAACTCTAAGAGGGGAGTCAGTTCACATACCTTGGCAGTAACATGCAGGCTAGTGAGGATATCCAGGAGGAACTAATGGCAAAACTTGGCAAGGTAAGAGCTGACTTGACCGTCTTAAACTAGATTTAGTTCTAAAGTATCTGTCATGTGAAGACTCAAGCTATAAATCTTCACCTGACTTAGCAACCCATATGTCAAGGGGACAATGCCTTCGATGCAAATGGAAGTGAAAAGGATGATGGCTGAACTGCCACAGAGAGTACGTACCTCGTTAATACAGTAACTGTTGCATATAAAGTGTTCCTGGTAGATATCAGTCAAAATTCATCATCTTATCCTTAGCATTATTCAGAAAGAGACAGAGGTAGCAGAGTAGAAGATGAAGTCACTGTCTCTCCCGTGACAGACGTGCTTCTGGGCGGTGCAAGGCTGGTTAGTAGATGCTTCTGGGAGGAACCCTCCGAGCAGATGAAAACTTAGAGGATTGGACAAGGGGAGTTTGCAAATAGTGAGTCATGACAGGCAGCTATGGCAGATCCGACTTTCAACTAGAAATGACTTTGAGGATATTGGAAGGATACTTGAAATAGATAAACATTCTCACAGTGTTCCCTGTCAGTACCCTGCCTTTATCAGGGAAACAGATGATCCATCCAGCAGACCAAATTAATTGCATCCTAGTCATACCTACGTTTGCCAAAAAGGAAGATAATAGAGCAATGTAAGGAGCGCAAAAGAAATGTAATGATAAGAGGTGATTTGGATAGCTAGACTGTTCCACAATTAAAGCAAATGAGGAGGAGAAGTTGGGAAGCTAAAGAGTGTTTCCATTTTGTCAGTAATTGGTCAGCTGGATGGGAAGAGCTTTTCCTTGATGTCGTTAGTTCAGGTTGGTACTAGAATAGCAAGACAAGGGTCATCTTTCATTTTGTAAAACGCTGTATATGGGTAATTTTGGCAGAGTATGATGTCCTTCATCCATGACTCCAAATGTGACCATCAGGTTGAATGTATTTTATATTTTTATTTAGGCAGAAAGATGGATATGAATTGAAGAGCTACATCTTACAGTACGTTTGAGCCATTGCCGTTGTCTCACTCAAGTGCATCATGTCGTGGCCAATTCAGATGAAGGACTGTTATCCCATTGCGGGGGATGCTGGCATGAGTTTTCACAAAATGTAAAGGAGGAAATGGAGTCATTTGTGTTTTAAATTAGTTCAGCTTGCAGTTTTTGTTTATTTGTGGCACAAGTGGGATTCGCTGGTAGGAGCAAAAGTAAGTGCTGGCTCGGTTCGAGTTTCTCCCGGCCAGCCATGATGCTTTTCTGCATATATGTTTTCTCCTGTAGTTTGGTAACGCACGCTGGCATCTATTGTAACTGGTTATTAAATTCAGCTGTGATGGAGCGTACCTGCAAAGCAAAGGTAGACGGCTTGCAGCTATAATGCTTGCCATGCTGCTTGCTATCAGCAGCGCAGGCTCTTCTGCATTGCAAAGATATTGCTGCCAGGCAACTCGTAGGAGAGTGGGAAGAGAATTCAGCCAGAGGTGTCAGTCATTCCTCGGAAGAGGCTGAATCTTGCAGTCTGTATTCATGTGGTTGCAGAGGCAGGCCCAGAAAAGGTAACAAATTTTGAAGCCAGCCCTGTGAGATGGTGTATGTCGTAGCTGTCCTGTACCATTTGAGATGAAATTGTAAAGGAAAGAAATTGGTGAAAATTTCCAGAATTATTTCCCTTCCCTTCTTCCCAGTGGTGTCTGTGGTGTGCCCAAGTGGATTGTTATGAACGGTGTGCTTTGTTCTGAATAGCGGGGAGGGGTGAGCTAGCAGTTCTGACACTGAGCTGTCCGAGTCCGGCCTTGGATCTGTAAACGAAGTAGGAAAGTTCTCATGGTCATTTGGTCTCTATAGTCTGCACCGTCTGCAGTGAGTTACTGTAACGTGTCCCTTTGCTTTCCAGTCAGTTGCACCCTTTAGTTCAATACAAGAAAGCTTTTGCTTTGAATGCAGGAGTCCTCTGGGCTTGCTTCTTGCCACACAGTTGCACTTGAGCACCTGAAAATGCACTGGTGTGGATGTTGCCTATTTAAGAAAAAAAAAAAAAAGCAACTTTTAAATTTGATTTAGTCTCCAAATTGGCAGAAGGTAAATCAACTAGATAAAGAAAATATTTTCAAAAATTACTTTGGTTTAAATAAGTTATGGATTAATAGTGTATACAGTGACAAAGCTAGACAGACTTAAAAAAAATTCCAAACCAAAGCAAGTTTTAAGGATTTGCTGTTTGTTCTTCTAAAGTTTTCAACTCATTTTTATGTACCTTCCACATCATAGAAAGCATCTCCATCAGAGAGAGACCAGGAAGTTTGTCTTAAGGGTGCTGGGTCTGTTTTTGATGGGAAGAGTTGTGATAGACCATAGACTGCCACACTGCCGGTTTTTAAAAAAAGAAAAGGGGCAGCAGAGGGGAGGAAGGAAACCAATGCCCAACCTTTAAAAAGCGATGAATATAATTGCAGTGACAGTTTTGACAGGTTCAGTATTGATAGCTATTCGGCAGAATAACAACTCTGATTTTTTCCTAACAGGCTGGCTGTGGTATGTGGAGCACGGCAGGTGCAGCATGGTTGGCGTCGTTCCTGTCCCTGATTCACTATGGCCAGATAGTCTTTAACTGCTTCTTACTGAATCTCTTTTTGATGCCCTCTAGTGGTTACCTGGCAATTGTCTGCAATACTGTGTGCCATCAGCATCGCCTTTTTGCATCCATCTGTCCATCCATCCATCCATCCAGATCCTTTTTACCAGAATCATAAATCATAGGATCATAGGTTGGAAAAGACCTCTAGGATCATCAAGACCAGTGAAGGGTGCGTCTCCAGTGTGCAGAAGAGAGAACTAGGGCCTGCAGGAATTAGGTGGCTTGCTAGGGGATATCCAGAGGAATAATAAAGGGAGTTATATATATTTCTAGTTGAAGGAGGTTGAAGTGAGAAACCTGCTCCATCCTATTATTTGTATTGCAATTGTGTCCATATATTTGATAAAAGTAAATGCAGAGGATTCCCGCCGGCCATCTTCCAACATTTCTCTTGTTTTTCCCTCTCCAAGGGCTTGCAGGGTTCGGAGAATGACCTGAAGGAGTACAGGCATTGGAGAAGGACGCTTATGGTTCATGTGTCAGTAACGAGTTTGTTGATCATGCTAGTACTGCTGAGGTGCGTGCAGTGTCATCTTATCAAGTGTTTGAAATTGGTGCATTTCAGAAACTTGATACTGAAGGAGTAAAGGTACATTGTGTACACCCATATGCTATTTAAACGCCTTTCTTGTCTTTCCCTTGTGTTCTGTGTTTAAATTCAGAATGGTCATCCTTTCTTTCAGGGCCTTTCACAATGTACTTCCTACCCTCCTACCTTCAGATGATCTGGCTTCATCTTTTCCAGAGTTGTTGCAGGTCTGTGTGGTAGTGAGGATCTCCAGAACTGCCCCAAACCACGACTGATTGTTGCAGTGCTCCGTCATCAGGGTATGAAAGCTCCTGAGCTGTGCCAGGTCTCTCAGGGTTCAGCACCTGAAATTGCGACACTAATTTTTGTTCCATAGGGAAAACCAGGAAAACTGGGCATTAAACCCAGACTCCAATTTCAGCGTATCACCTTAGAGACTATCTTCCTCGTTCAAACTGCAATGCGTTAAGCAACAACGTTAAGGCAATTTCCATGTCAAGAAAACCCTCATAAAAGTTAGCGTGCTTACCTCAAGCATTTTATTAGAATCACACCAAGACCCCAAAGCAATGCAGGCTGCTACAATTTGTGACCTTGTAGAAGCAGAGAACTCTCCAAACCCGATTCCTCTTGTGCTTTCATTGCGCTCAGCATAAGTACGTCTCTAGCTCTTTCTATATTAATGAGAAGAGGCACCAAAGAAGAAAGGTTGAGTTTCCAAATAGACTTTTTTTCAAAGCTACTACAGGCAGCTTTCTATAGCATTTACTGTGCTCTAATGCATATATAACTGGCTAAAGTTTCTTATCTTAAAAATCAAATAATCCATGAAAGAAACCCTCAGACCCAACAAACCTGTTGTTTGTCCTGCCAGAATGAACAGGAACATTTGCATCTGAGCTGCATTGCACATGGGCTTTATGCAAAATTAGCCCTGTGGGTGATGGTTTTTATTCTCTGCCATTGTGGCATATGGACTTCTACAAGCAGTAGCTTTGTCTAGCAAGTGTTTGGCACAGACCTGGGGTTTCTCTTTTTTTGTGTTTCCTGAATTTTCAGCAGCTTCATGTGAAAGGTGGCTGTTGGACAGGTGGAGGGTGAATACTGAACCAAGAAGTTGTCTGAATGATAAAATGTGTGTCATGTTTTTTCCTTCATGGAGGTGGCATCTGCTTAAAACTTTGCAGGATTAAACAGGGCAGCTCTAACATGTGTAGTGCCTGGAAGCAGTATGTTCAGCTGATTCTCTCACCGATAACCACAATAAATGGTGTCGATAACCTTTTCCCCATGAATTTGTTCTTTTTGTCTAAACCAGTTTTCTGACTTCTTGTGACCTAATATGCACAGATTTCCGTTCCGTCGGCTTGAGTGCGTCCATCCCAGAGATAAATTTCTCTTGAAGAATGGTAAAAGAAAAATACTGGATTGTGTTGCTGGTGACATATACTCATCTCTCTAACAGTATTGGGCACGATGATAAAGTCATCAAAGCATCTTTTTTTTTTTTAAGAGTTAATGGAATGACTCCGCTAATGCCTGCTGTCAGTGAGGCTGATGAACATTAACTCATCATTCTGAAAAACCAGAGGCGCAGCCTAAAGTCATCCCCATGCCTTTGTTCTACAGTAGAATGAATGCACCGTTAGCTGTTAAACGTATTTTAATTCAAATGTGTTTGCCACGAGGACAGAAAAAAATACCAGAGGTCGGTTTTTGCATTGCTGAGAGATGCAGATCCTATTTAATACATTTTGAGATGATATTCAAGAGAGAAATGGGTCCTCACAGGCTAGTAGCTGTGGTTGTACGATGTAAGAATGCATTTCCTATTGTTTTCCCTCTTCTCCCTTACTACGATGAGGACGGAGCTCTTGGTGGGTAGCGTGCACAGGCGATCAGACTGTCAGGCTGAATGCTATATGAAGGTAGTGCCTTTATAAAGTATGACTATCATATACAAGCTTATCTGAAGTTTTTTTTTTTTCAAGGCAGTTTCTTACCTGGGTTTCCCACCAAGGTCTTAGTTTGCAAATCTTTATTCTCTCCTCTGCTTTAAGCAAAGACATCAATTTGTTTCGCCTTCTCAGCACAGCACTGAGAACAGGACTTGCAGTTAATCTCAATCTGTGCTCTGATACCATCTCACTTGAATATTTTTTTGTCCACTTCTAAAAGGTCAAACATTTTCGCTGACATTCAATGTGTTATGAGGTCAAATAAATTAATGCTCATTAAATGCTTTTGCAGAAAGCTGCATGCAGCAGATAATTTGTGTGTGCGTTCATTTCTCTGTTCGATAAATGCCGTTGTACTATTTCCTGCTTTACTCTTCGTTCTGGAGCACCGATGCTTGGGAGGCCTGGACAGAGGGGTCAGCAAACAACAAAACAAGGGATTGCTTTTCTCTTATTCTGATTGGGTATCATTTATGTCTCCACTTGGCTTTGAGGCTGCCTGTGGACTGCTTTCTCCAGCTGTTGTGCTGCAGTGCTAGGCAGCTGAGCAGAAAAGAAGTGTTCGCAGAAAAGAAGTTGGAGAGTGTGGGAGGGAAGTAGTAACACTGATGAATGGTATATTTATCAGTGCTGAAAAAAAAGGAGAAAGGGGGACCGCACCATTTCATTACAAATCAATGAAATCTAAGGTTTAGACACAGTCTTGTCTTCTCATTCAGAAATCAGGTAAAGTGATTGCCAGTCCTTTCTTTGTGCTTTCCTCCAGCTGGTCTGTCCAACATAATCTGTTTCTTTCAGACAGGGCTTGGTGCTTTGCTTTGGAATCCAACTGCATTTGGCCCCAGAAAGAGCACACTTAGTCTCCTCCTTCCTTGTACTTGGAGGACAAGGCATATGGCTCACAAATTCCAGGCTGTGAGATCTGTTACGGCTGGGATATAGCGTATCAGCTGCTGAATCAGGGGCTTGGAATTTGGGGATGGTTCTGTTGTCTTGTGACTGTAAAGGTTGGCACTTTCTTAGTTCAGGACAACTGGGATGTGTTACTTATATCTAATCAGCAGAAAGTAAGGAAGGGATTCCTCTTGGTTTTGCATCTTGTTTCTGCCCTGTAGCAAACCTAAGAGTTCAATCCTCAAGGTGGCCCTCACCTTGGAGGGGAAAACAATGCTATCTAATGCAAAACTAACTCGGTTTTGATGCAGTTCTGGTGCACATGGAGAACTGGGGCAGGATGCAGGTGAAGACTGCCCGATTTTGTCATTCTGCGATTCTGTTTCTGTTCCGCAATTAGCGTAAAGATCTTGCTGAAATCCAGAGATGCAGCTACGCACCTAAGAATGCACAGGCAGTCTGCTTAGCTACAGGTTGGCCAGATAAATTCCTGGCAAGGCCCTTTTTGGCTGAGCAAGAGCAGGTTTAGTTCCTAACAAGCTGGAAAGTGAGCCCTTCTGTGTCAGGATGGGTCTTCCAAAGCTCTCACTGTAACTTTAATTGGGAAAGGTTAATCTGATTAGTTAGTGTTTGCAAAGAGCTTTAAGGATGAAAAGTGCTATGTAAGTGCTGACTATTATGATTGTGGTAGATATGCTTTATCAGCAGTTTGCAGATGAGTAAGACTCTTTTTTTCCCATTTGAATGTAAGGGATCTGCCTTCTGGAGAGCAGAAGAAAAGTTTTCTTTTTCAGATTAAAAAAAAAAAGTATAGCCTGTTGTCTTACTGGCTTCTGCCTCCTGTTGAACATGGTGCGTGGTCATAATAAAATGAACCTTTGACTGCACCAAGTGATGCCCATGTGAGCCCATGACAACCCTCCAGTGTAGCACTTGTAAGAACTGTTCGCTGGAAAGCGTGCAGATAGTGTGCCCAGCTTTCAGGGACTGTCCAGCTGGCAGTAGGTTCAGTGGGTAATGCTTTCAGAAATGCTAAAGCAACTTGGATACCTGGAATCTTCTTTTTCAACAATGACAAGAAGACTTAGGAGCAGAAGTGTTGAAGATGGGTTTCCATAAATGGCGCTTTGGTAGCTAAGTGATGAGGGTTTTTTGCAGATCTCCCTGTCTGACAGTGATCACGCTTTCCAGCAGACAGCAGTAATGGATTCTGATTTTTGTTGTTGTTCTCAGTATGGCTTGGACAGTTTTGTCACAGTAAGATACTTCTGACTGATGCTAACACTGGGCAAAAGAGATAATCTAAATGGGATGCTTATGAGTTCTGCAGGACTGCCTCCTACAACAATTTTCTTGGGCCTTGCCTTCAGTTCCCCAATTGACTTTCTGATTTCCATCCTGCTGTTTTGAGGGTTTCCCTATATTTGCTTAGAATAGCCCCAGACCATCCATTCTCTGCAGCGTACCTTGAACCAGGTGTGTGGCTGGTGCTCCGTCGGGGAAGACACGTCCTCCTGAGCAGCAGCAGAGCCAGCTTAACACACAAATTTTGGGGAGCTATTTTAGCAGTGTAGTGACCTGGGCTAGCTTTATTCTAACCTGGAAGCTTAACAGCTATCATCCAGGCAAGTTACTGGTACCAGCTTAGAGACCAGCTCTTAGGCTTTTGTACTTTTCTGTTTTGTCCACTTCAGAAACTTCCATTGCAGGTCAGGTGTGGGTTTCTTATTTCTTGGTCTTTTTATTTTTTGGGGGGTGTTGGTATCGTTCCAGTATTTGCTACACAAAGTGCAGACTTAGAAAGTGAACAGAATCACATGTTTTATGGAAAGGAAAATCCTATGGGAGGAGCAGCCAGAGTTCACGATTAATTTCTAGAGCATGCATGCACGCCATGTATCAGGGAGGGAGGGGAGCTGCTTCCTTTATCCTTTTTGCTTCTTCCATCCTCAGAAGAAACATTTGTAGCTGGTGAGGCTTATAGATGTGGGATCTGAAAAACTGATTTCTGCCAACAAAAAAAGACCCAGACTTGAGCTGCCTTGCAGGTTGTCAGATGATGTCAGATTGTAAAAAGGCGTTTCATCCTGAATAGGATTTTTAACTGTCTCTTGCTATCAAGAATAGCCTTTGGAGGCTGCTCCTTGCTTTGACTGCTGTCAGATGTTCTGAGTGGAAGGAAAAAAAATAATTCTAGAGTGCAGTTTATAGAGTAGCTTCTACCTTCACAGCTTGCAGGGAGTTATAAAGGAGAGTATGATGAATTAATCCTCCATTTCCCATGTGGAGACTAGGGCAGAATGGAGAGGAGAACTGGTTTGGTGACTCCTGTACTTTCCTGGTGACTGAGGAAACCCACGTCCAGCTCCCAGCTTTTCCGGGGAGTTGCATCAGTGAGTCACACAGGGCAAGCAGCCGCAGGGCTGACTCTGGGTCCCGACCTTCCCTCTAGCTAACAGAGCCTGGCTTCTCCAAGGGCTGGTGCAAAGTTGGACCTTAACGTGTGCAGTTCCCCAGAGGTGTTTAGGAGACTAGGCCTGATGAAAATAATCTTTTTAGCTAGCATCTTTGTGGCTCTGTAGTCACTGCCAAATCCATTAAGTGTTGGAAGAATGACTAGAGATTGCGAGCATTGGAGCAATATGAAGATGGTAGATAATGAGCAGGAAGATGTGAGGGCAGTCAGCAAGTCAGTGGCTGAGCTGTGAATAAAACTCTGTCCTCCATGATCTAATCCACAGACGGCACACCCGCCTCCTGGCTGCTCTGACTCTGCTCCGCTCTCCTGGCCAAAGGCTAGATCGTCCTGTGGGCTAGGAGACCATGGTCACCTATGTGAGCTGAGTGTTCTGTCTGTTCTTTTTTGAACATAGGTTTGCGTGAAGTCCCCCACTCCCTCTGCCTGAATCTCTTCCTCTGAAGCGGTCACCAGCGTGTGGAGCCTGCCCCACACCCATCACCTGCCAAACCACGGCCTTTACCTGTGTCTTCCGGTGTTTCCCGTGCGACCCATCCTGCGGGAGTGCCTCCTGGGCCACCCCAGAGTTCACGCAGCGCTCAGTGGCTCCAATGGTGAAGATGACAAGGTCCAAGACTTTCCAGGCATATCTGCCTTCGTGCCACAGGACCTACAGCTGCATTCACTGCAGGGCTCATCTTGCCAACCATGATGAGCTCATTTCCAAGGTACGTCCATGACCTCACCCGCAGGTGCTGGGCGGATGCCTCCTCCCCAGGGAGCGGAAGGGTGCGTTCGCTCGCACTGCAGGTCAGTTGCTGTGGAAGTGCCTGGCCTTAACTGATACTGCAGTTTTTGCTTGGAAAATGGGCCCTCAGCCTAAAGGATCTGCTTGTGATCTGCCGGCTTTGTTTTAAGTGATCTTGGAAATAGCTGTAGGGGACAGATTTCCAAATTCAGGCCTCTGGAGTGCTTACAGGTGATCTGTCTCTTCCCACGATACCGTCTCCTCCCTGTCATTTCCAGCTGTAACACTGCGCTGATGGCTAGGACTGTGTAAATTACCGTCCCAATACTTGTTCGCGTACATGCTTGTCAGCATAGCCGAAGGGTTGTTGCATGATCATGATTTGGAGGTGAAGTGTCTAGAGATGTTCTCTGTTAAACTGGGAGCTGTACCCAGCAGCTACACTAAAGCCCCCACTTAAGGGAAGGTTCTCTGATGCTTCTACCAAAATATAATACAGCTTTCCAAAGGTTGATGAGTTGTTGCTCAGACACACCTGATTTTGCCAGTCTATTAACGAGACACTTTGCAGTGAAAAAAACAAGGGAGGGATGGAGGGCTGGTAGGACGTGCTCTGAGCTGGGGAGGATGGAAGGATTGTGTCCTGTCTTCTGATCTGTTGATTGCAAGGGAAAGGGTCTTGAGGGTAAGCTAAAGCTTTTAAGTTTTCAGAGCCAATAAGTCAGGGGCCTTTGTTGCAGAGGGAGCAGGCCAGTAAAAGGAACTCTTTCTGAAGTGCGAAAACTAAACTTTCTTAGAGCATCTATTTGAGCTTGCAGTGCCTGGCTGTAGTCAGGCATCAAGTTTCCAGGTTTTGACTGCTTTGGCAATCGACTGTTCCATAAAGTTTATTCAGCTTATAAAATTTGTGTTCAGAAAAAGCAGACCCACCATAAGATTTATTAGCTGAGATGACAGGAAATTGCGCTGCGAGCTCTGTGTGTGTGTGCTCACGTGCAACTTAGACCAGTTCAGCTTCTTGGAGCAGCCTTGAGAGAAAGGCCAGGATAACAAGGGACGGAGGTGCTCTGCCCGTTAGAAAGTACATAGTGCTTCCCCCTTTCCTGCTTGCACAGATAAGATTAGGCTGTGTCACCTTGCACCAAGGGCATCTGTCTTTACAGGGTGCTGACACCTCAGCAGCTGTGGGGGTCCTTTTGGATTCTCTGTGTTGGGTGCTCAGACCTGTCTTCTTCCGCTGGAGGCTGTCTCCTTCCTTTTTCTCTTGGTTGTTGCATGGGCCAGGTTGATTCGCACCTCTGTGATGCTGTCTCTGTGCCAAAAAAATTGAATTTAAGTATTCTGGTATGAATAATGGTGATTGCAGACTCCTACAATTTTGGCTTTCGAAATTTCTGAATGGCTAGACTTCCTATCAGGCTATCACTTGTGAGTCATTCTGGGCCTCCTGGGGGCTCCTCTTGTTCTGGTACAATTGCAGTGGTTCTTAGCAGAGCTGTCCTTGAGGGCTCCAAAGCCTCAGGCTTTTAAAGAGGAGCAGGTTGCACATTTCCTCAACAGAAAGAAGTTTTGAAATGTAAATGTAAACAGCAGTCTGTGGCTAGGCCTGGATGTAAAATACATTCAACCTCTTGGACCAGCTGTGTGACTTCAGGCTCCTGTGCTCAGCTGAGATATCTGTAAAATGGGGTAGCCACTCCCCTGCCTTTTCATTGGGAAAGTTGTTACCAGATGGATTTTGTGTTGGAAAACAATATGCTTTACTGAATAAAGAAGGAGACTTGTTTTACTTATTGTTTTTATGGTGGATTGGAATTTGTGCTCTGCTTTTTTTGACATGGCTGGTCCCCAGCCAGGGAAAATGCAAGGCTATGCATGCCCAGTGGTTTCACCTTTGACACTTCCTTCCCCTCCTTGTTCCATGTCCATGCTCCTGGTTCGCTGTGCAATGCAGCCAGCTTTGCAGGTAAGTAGCTTCCAGCAGGGCAACGCCAGTGCTGCAGACTGTTTGGAATTTGAGCTTCTAGCCATCGAGGCATGCAGTAACTGCCCAAGAATGCTGACTGCTAAAATGTGGGCACGGGAAGGAAGGTATGAAATCACAATGTGATGCTGTGTGTATTGAATCATGGAAGTATTAACCACAGTGTGCTGTGGTGCTTGTATCTGCTCCTTCTAAAAGTGCGTTGTAGACTGTCATGTAAATTTATAATAGTGTTGGGACCGCGTCGCTGGTGGAGCGCTAGTGGGTCATGCAACTTGAATGCAAAAAGGTTGGGGTTTTAGGTTTTATTTCTCAGAGTTATAACCCTTAATAAGACACATTCTTTGTATAATTGAAAACCTTATAAAAGTAATGGTGCAATCATAATTTGTACAACTGGCTATTACACTGAGAACAGAAGGGCAGTCCCTGCCTCAAGGGGTTTCCAATATGTGTAGAAACTTTCCCAGGCAAACTTAAATAGTCATCTTTTTATCTGTTTGAGTTAGGTTTTAACAATCTCCCTGAGGTCTTCTGCAGTTCTTTCATCACTGCCTTATATTAGCATCTGAGAACCAGGCAGTGCAATTGCCGTGCTTGTTTTCCATATGAAAATGTGGCAAACGGAAGGAAGAAACAAGTGCTGTGAGGATTGAAAAGGGAGTGGGAGATTTTGTCAAACCAGAGTGTTTCTCGGTCTGCAGCGTATCCCATCTTGAACCTGACTATGTCACTTTAATCAAGGCAGCCCAAATGACACCATCTTTGGAAACATTCCCCAGAAAACAGGCTTTTATGTAACAGCAGGGTGTTGGTGGTTTGGCTTGATGAAATTAATTCCTCTACTCCTTTTGCCCCAAGTTGTGCAGAAGCCACATGAGAGCTGTGCTGCTTTGCATGTCATGAGCTTTTTAGCTCCTTTGGATACATACAAATTGCAGCATTGGCTCATGCCGTTGGCTGAAACGCAAGCTGGAGCTGAATCCCAGCATTGTTCTGTGTTAGTCCATACTTTATTTCCTCTTCACCTCCAAGTTTCCCCTCTTAGCCCTTTGGCACCAGTGTTAACTTACTCTGACTTCAAAGTGTTTTGCCAGGACTGGGTGTCTGAAACTCTTTGACAAATATGCCTTGGCAGTGCAGTTTTTGCTTTTTTTTCTACTTAAGGAGAGCCTTGTGCGTTAAAATGGGTAGAAGGTTCCTCAATAAGCCATTCCTATTTAAAGAAAATAATCAATGCCCAGGCTTTTAAGAAAATCTGAAGCTGTTACATGAAGCCAGTTACCCAAATGTTGCTTGCTTACTCGGCCTTTTATCTTCTGCAGCTGCAAGGGGAGAAAGTGGTTTAGTATGTCAGATTTGTAATAAGATCTAAATTGTGGGTTGGATCGTCTGGCCAAGAAAGGTTTTAGTGACTTGGGAAATATAAGGTGATCAGATAGATTGGGTGGAGTGAGTGAGTAGTTTTTCTTTATAGGTTCCTTTTGGTGTTTGGGTTAGCATGAGTGGCGGTTCTTGTTCCCTTGTAGCAATGCATCATTTAAAAATCTGTGCCAAATTTAGTACGTACTCTTCTTTCATTGCTTTTTCCAATGCCTAAGTGGACTGAGACTTTGGGAACTCAACCTTGCCCTGAAATGGATTCCTGTGCGACCTTGAGTAAGTCACTTAATGTCTTCTGTTCCTCCTTTCCCCACCTGTACAATTGAAATGCTGCTGTTTTGTCCAGTCCCCTTGGAAGATAAAGCTTTGGAGAAGGTACTGTCTGCTCTTATGAATTAGTACAGTGTGTCCTAATCCTCTTTGGCTTTACTGTAAAAACAGAAATACCATGCCAGGCGACTGTAGTTAAAAAGCATATTTCAGTGCCTTCCAATTGCCAAAAAATAAGTGAAAGATACTTGTTGTTACATATATCCTTCCCAGGCACAACACACCATAGTTTTTGGAATGTTTAAGAAAAATACATATTCAGTAATCAATGGTGGCAAAACCTCTCCAGGAAGGAGACGGAGGGGCTTTTCTTGAGAAATGTGCCTTCCGCATAATTTTCTAGCAGGGCCCGAGGGAACAGCTAACATAATAGACATTCAACAGTGAAAATAGCACCTTTTCTCTTTCCCAAAGTGGCAGATGTGGTTCTGTTTTCTACCTACTCTATGCTATTCAAATTCCTTGTCAGCCTTTTCTGTTTGAATTCATACGTACCTGGTGTCCAGTAAAAAAGGATGGGAAGGAGAGCAGAAAGATACAGGCCAAACACAGCCGCGTCAGTGTCTTGGTTGCTGACTTTTTTGCTATGTGAACAGTAATTCAGCAGAAATGTCCCTGATTATAGAACTATGTAGGGAATGTTTTGTGGGCGTCCTGCAGTTTCTTTTTTTCATGAATTACTGTGATCCAACTGCTAAACATTATGCAGTGATGTATCCTCTGAAGTTAGCCTGAGGCTTGCCGAGAAGTTTAACGTTTTCTTTTGATGTCTGCATGGGACCCTTGCTGAACATGAATGTGAAATCCTTCAACACGCAAGGCTGCAGTTCCTCCAGCATTGAGAATTTAATAAAAATAAAGAGCTTGCGTGTGCCTGACATTCTCAGCTGGGCATGGATTGTTAGCTGGGGAACACTTAGAAGCTCTTCCCTGTCTTCTTTGGCAGGAGTTGCAAGGTTTATAAGCAAGCCTTGCTCCCAAACATTGCAGCCTAGCTGCTTCCCTGGGTAGCAGACTGCTAGAGCTTGGGCTTGTTGGTACACCAGCCTCTTAGCGAACTTTATGGCATGCTGAAAGCATCAGACTTTGTTCCGTGTTGAACTGGGGGATCTTAAAAGGATTTTCAGTATTAGTGCCAGCTTTCAGAGAAGCTGTGGATGAATTCAGCTATTTCAAAGCATTTGGTGCACCATGTGTAGGTGAAGTAAGCAGCAATTGTTGGACTTTGGGGTTTTTCCTTCTTTCTTTCTGAGTATGTGGGGAAGGCAGCGGGTAATGTTCTTAGCGCTTTGCTTCTCATGGACCAGCTGGTATTTGTAAGTCAGTTCGCCTTGAAGACATTAAGTTATTTGCTGGGTGGGGGAGAGCATGCGCACAAGCTAAAACAGTAATCCTAAAATTATGATGTGGCTGTTTCAAAATTGTAATCTAATGGAAAAAGACACATTTAGTAAGTGTCCAGGACTGGTCAAGTGAAAATCCTGCATTTCCTTCGTAGGAAAAACTGGGGGGTGGGGTGGGGGATGGGAGGCGAGTGTTTCATATTCATGGGTAAAGTTCTTACCATTTTTCATTACATGGGGTTTCTTCTTGCTTTAAAAGTAGACCTTGTTTCTTCCCAAGTATGAATTTAAGTTCCCAGCTTCATGGTAATGAATTCTTAAGTCCAGGAGGAGCTATCATATCATCACATCTGACCTCCTCTACAGCATGGGCCAGCAGATTTCATAGTGATTGCAGCATGTCTTTCTGGGAAAGCATTTTGTCTTGATTTGAAGGCTTCAGGAGGGAAAATTCACTGCTCCCCTTGGTCATTTTTTTCCAGTAGTTAATCATGCTTACTACTAAAAATCAGAGACTTAAATTTAAATTTGTCTGGTTTGCGCTTCATGTCATCAGTCATTAATTTATTCTTTTTGCTAATGGAGTAGGTTTATAGTACCTACTATTTCTGCCTATAAAAGGTTTGGTATACAGTAACCAAGGTCAGTCTTGATCACTTTTCTGATAGGCTAAACAGATTAAACTTTGTCATGGTGCAATGTTATTTTTTCCAGTTATATATAATTTTTGTGGTTCTCTTCATCTTTAGCATTTCAGCATCTTTTTAGGAATGGAAATGGGGCTGGTCTCGTTGTTCCAGCCTCAGGCTCAGCAGTAACATCTTAACACATTTCATAACTGTCTTAGTCTTACTGGCTCAGCACTGCACAGTAAGCTTCCGTTCATTTATTTGCTGTTAGCTCTTTATGCATCAGGCTTATCAATCCTATGCACATTTCTAGAAGTTGTCCAGTAGCTTTTGGATCCTGGTTTTCAGCTCTTGTTCCCTAATGAATTATCACTTCCAGGTATCTTCAGAGCTTGCTCTTAATCGCAAGTATTGCTAGAGTTCAAGCTGTAAGTGATGAATAACCAAGCAGTTTCATGAGAAGTCATTAGAGATTTTAACTTCTCACTTCACTGCTGTGAACTTGTGGTAAGATATCTTGTAGTTCTTGGCTTAAAAATTAAAGTTTAAAATTAAATGTGGGCTGAGGGGACTTCAGTTCTCAGTAGAACAATGTGTCATCAAAGTTGTTAAATGGGGGCCTCTTGCCTTCAGCATCTTGACCGGGAGATGGAGCATTGATTGGGCAGAGGTGAACCCTTGCAATCACGCTCATCCCCAGGACACCTTTACTAGACAGATTGGCGGTCGCTGCCCTTGCTGTTGCTGGCCCGTATTGCGGCAGGGAGGAGGGGAGCGGGTCTTGAAGGCTGTCATTTGAGTACCTCTCATCAGCACTGAGAAGCCTTTATCTGAGAGGGAATAAACAAACAGAAATGCCCTTTGCAGGAAAAAGACAGGATATGAAATCGGAGCTGTGTAATGAGTATTTGTAATACCCGTTCCGTAGCACAGCTACCTAAATTAGATCTTTGTCCTGTGTAATTGCTTCCTTTGGGGGTTACCCTACAAGTTACTGTGCTCCCTCAGTCCCTACTGTCCATAATGGGATCTGAAGACAGTCAGGATCAGGCCTGTTATTTCATCAGGATGTGGTTGTTTAATAGAAAAAGCCCAAGGTAATTTTTACCTCCTTGTATAATTGTGTTTATACAGCAGTTAATTGCTATGTGATTGTAAAATATTTCATTCTGTTCCAAAAAAGAAGGAAAATGGTAATAATTCAAAACAGTTTAGAATTCCCTGTCAGGGAGGAGGGACAGGGTAAAAATGGATTTTTCTAATCCATCACTTTCTTGATCGAAATAACTCTCCTTTCATATGCTGCTTCCTCTGCCTTGGAATTGATGACCTAGGCATAAATAAAATATTATTCCCATTTATTATCCAGGGAACTGCCAGGGATGAAGGACAGTGAATCATCAGGGTTTTTGCTGCGGCTGCTGCAAATCCTGAGCAACTGGAGCATGGAGTCGATCAGGTCTGAGCCTTCCTGGGTTCGGTGGGTGTTTCAGTTGTTGGCCCTTGCAGTTGGAAGAGGAGGAAATGCCAGCCGGCTCAAAGGCTTGCTGGTGGGGTGGACTGCCCTCTCAACTTCCCGTGCAGGTGTGTGCTTTTAATCTGATTTGTAGCTGTAAGAACAAGGCAAGAAAAATGCAGATAGGAGCCTCTCAACTCTGAGACCTCTGGTTTAATCTGTAATTTAGTCACAAGTGCATGTGAGTGTGGGGGCTGCGCGAGGCTTTTTCACCTACTGCCTCTTGGGGAAAAGACCCTGGCTTCTCAGGAGGAGTTTCTTGTCATAATTTCTATTGCAGTCTCATTTTATAGTGGCAGGAAATGCTATCAGAGCGCTTCAGATCTGTTCTGGGGAGCTGTTTCCCAGAGCCAGCAAGAAGCAGATCTCTCTAGAAGTCTGGCCTCTCCTGGAGAAGGGGCCTCAGCATCCACCTTTCAGAGGTGTTTGGCCGGACAGTCTTTCTCATCCAGCAGAACTGAAATTGGCAAGGATTGAAGCTCAAGTGCAGAAGGAAACTCCACCTAGAGTCTCCTCTCTTAAGATACACAATGTGTTTGTATGGAAGTCACAACTGTTAGAATAAGTAGCAATAACAAAGGTAGAAACTGAGAGTCTCTTTACCTGAAACCAGGAATTTGAGGATTTCCAGTGATCTCTCTCCTTTCAGCAGTGAATGCCACAGAAGGAATGAGTTAAAATCAGATTAAGCTTAGCTGCTTATGGAGTATCTCAAATATGAACACCTTTATTCCAGCCCAGCTCTGAGGGGGGAGGCTGGAAAGAAGTGCACGCATGGGTACACACGCGGCCTGCTTCAAATCTGTAAGAGGTTGGGCTGTCCCGTACTCTGGCATGGCCGAGAGAGCTTGCTGTCCAGGGACCTGCCCTCTGGTAAACACGTCTTTGTTCAGTTTCCATAGAGGGCACATCCACAGTAATAAAATAAATTTCAGTACCACAACGTTTCTTTGGTACGTAGTAGAGCCAAACATTCAGAATTTAGGCAACAGACTAAACAAAGGGTAGCTTTTGACGAACCTCCTCAGCAGTAAGGTGTACATATGGTGGCTTCATGTCACTGCAGTGGATCTTATCCAGGGACAGAGAAGAGCTGCTGCCCTGGACAGGCCTGCTTTTGCTGAAAGGCTAGTCTGCTCTCATTGTCAGCGCTGGCCCTATTGTGAGTTTAGCGGCTGTATTAATGGAATGCCGCGTTCCACTGATACATGGACAGTCACTATTGTGCTGCTAATTAAATAACTTGTTGCATTAGCAGTTTCCATCTTCCACCCCAGTTCTGTCTTGTGTTTATCTCTAAAACCCATGCAGTAGCAATAATTAATGTCAAAATAAAGGGCTTTACCCTCCCCCCACCCCTCCTTTGAAAATTACTTGATTGTCGGATGCTTTGAGCCAGCATCAACCTACAAGAAGACAGCAGCACTCAAAAGTGGGGGGAAAAAAATCCCTACAGCTGCTGCTGTAGCAATTGCAGATTCACCAGAATAAAATGCATTTTTCATCTCTCTGTATCCAGAAAGACACCACTGGGCTTTGTTGTCACCTTCTGTAGTTTTTCACAGTAAATAACAAAGTGCTTCTCTCCATATTGTCCTTCTACATGCCCAGATGTAAAGGTTTGCATTTGATGGATGTCACTGATGACTTAAGCGCTAGAGATGATGCCAAGCTCATCTCAACTCCCTTGAATGTCCTGCAGATCAGGGAATGCTGGTGTCTGTTGGGAGTGAGGCTGTGCAGGTGGAGGATCAGGGTTAACCAGCAGTATGGCCTAAGGCCCAGCATGAAGACCTGGAAGGTGGAGATTTTAATTTCCTTCTCCCATCCTGTGTCATCTAGATCATACAACCTACGTGGGGCTCACCATCTCCTTTCAGGCACTGTGTGTGGGAGATGGCCTGCTCTTCTCCAGGGCTCGTGGCAGTGCTCCTGGGAGGAGCTCAGTGCACTTCATGTGGATAAACATCACTTCTGCCGGCAGGCCCACCTTGGTAGTTTTCCTTGGTTTAATGTTGGGTAAATGTTGGTCTTCTGTTGCAAGTGGTCTTCTACTTGTCACCAAGCAGGAATTAACCTGTGGTCTTTCTTGTACATGAATTTGTGGCTTCCTCTCTTTAATCTCTTTAATGTGGGTTGAGTTGGCTTATCATTTGGAGTGCTCTGAGGCATGTCCCTACCCTTTCTCCCTGGTCCATCTTCCTGTTGGGTTGTAAATGCTCCTTAGGCAATGTACTTGCTCTTACTTTTGCCCAATTAAGCAGTCTGGTGTCAGTACATATGTAATTCCAGAAGCTGGTGGAGATCATTAGAAGAACCTAGATCTCTTTTTAACCTTTCTACCCCTAAAAGAGATTGGTTTCCCATGAGATAGAGGAGAGTTTTACCTGCACTGTACATTTGCGTTATACAGCACTTTGTTCCCTGGCACCAACAGGCAGGGGAAGGACTGGGGACGAAGTGCATACCCCACAAGAAGAAAACTGGACCTGCTCAAAGACCTCAAAGTTAAATTCTCTTCCTATCTGTGAGGCCTGTGGTAGATCTTGAATCCTTGATCTGAAGTGAGGGCATGGGGCAGCCATCCATGCTTGCAGAAGCTGCGCTGCCCTTCTTCCTTGGGTCTGCCCAGTGCAGGAATGGATTCTTCCTTTGTCAGAGGGAAGCCGAACAGGAAAGGGAGAGGCTGCTCCCTGATGCAGTGCCTGTGGTCCCTGCTCTCATGGGGCTGCAAGGCTGTTACACACATCTATCCTCCCCTGCTGGGGCTGCAGAGAAGAGGGGGCTCTGTCTCCTGCAGTATTTACTTTTAAAAGCAATTCCTCTGCGACTGCATCTGCTTTGTTTCCCACAGTATTTCCATCCTGTTTCATCTTAAAGTCAAGTTTTGAAGCGCAACAGCAGCAGCAACCAGAGAGCATCAAAATCACAAGAGAAGCCCCAAAATATTGTGAAGTTTTATAGAAGTAATAAATTTGGTGTATTTTTTATTTGCCTTCAGTTGTTTGTGCCTTTAGCATTCACATTTTGAAATTTCACTTTGAAGTCTGTGGGCTAGAAATACATTTAAAAATAAATAAGAGCAGAGTCCAGGAGCCCAGGGCTTTAATAAGGAAGCTGAATAGCACAGGACTCACGATAACATGATGAGACTTAACAGCATTGGATTTGAACCGAGTCGAAAGTCTGGAGGGGAGCCTGCTGGGTGTATTGGAGGGAGAAGGGGCAGGGCAGTTTGCAACTACTGCCTGAATTTTCATGTGCTTTACAGAGCTTTGCTCAGGCTTTAGCTTTGCAGCGTGGTGGTTCAAATTACGTTAGAAATCTTTGCACTTGAGGAAAAAACAAAAACATCAATTTTAGGCAATTTGTATTTCCCTAAATCTGATTTTGATTAATGGCAAAGCCTCCAAAGAGATCTCTTCTCTACAACTGCAATATAAAATTTCCCTTTGAAAGAAATCTCTTGCTCTCCCCTCTGGTGATAATGGACAGTCATACTGACACATGAATTAATGTCTGGGAATTTGCTTCTGGATCCTGACCCATTTAAATCAGTTTGTACTGCCTATCTGCCTGGGAGCAACACCACCCCGTCAGAGCATGGGTGTCACCTTCATCTTGTGCTGACGTGCGTTCAAGAGCCGCTCCGATGAACAGGACAGAGCAGCGTTTCATGGCTCGCTTCTGATGGGGTCAGGCATCTGTACGGTCCTGCTTGTTTTCCATCTTTCTGAGCAGCGTTGATGTTACAGAGAGAACACTGTGGAATGTGTGCTGAATATCATCTTGTGCATCAAGATACTTTAGCATTTTTGGGAGTCTTGTGAACAGGGCTGATTTCTCTTAGTTTTGACTCAGAAACATGAAAAGATTGAGAGACTCTCACTTGGGGGGGGAAAAAAAAACCTAAACACCAACTTTTAAGTTCTTATTTAAAAAAATTTCAATGAGAACTTAAATTTGAGTGAATTTTGAGCCAAGCTGAGTATTTTAAGGATCAGGATGGGGTAGGCTGGCATGTGGCACTGGAACTCTTGGATTTCAGAGCAAAGCAGGGATTCTGTGATGCGAGAGTTGCGTGCGTGCTAAAGGGCTCTCGTGGGTTTGAGTAGGTCTGAAGGTGACTTCAGCTGGTGGTGATGGCTAACTTCTTTCAGGCTCTTTGGGAAGTCTGCCCTTCAGTCTTGTCTGGTTGTGGTATAGAGGGTAAAGGATTTAGACCCACCTCACGCAGTGTTGCTTCTGCAGCGTGGAACGGCTCCAAGGGGTGAGATTCTCCCGCACATAAAGCGGGAATCGATGTGTGTGTGTCCCCCCCCCAAATTCTATATAGCAGAAGTATGAGCTTCTTCAGTCAATGACAATTTGCTCCATTAAAATGACCTTTTCCCTGACAGCATCATCATACAGCCTTTTCTGAGCAGCAGAGAATGTATTTCACGGAAGGCAGAGGCGATGCCAGCGGAATAGCCTGCTGGCATCTTTGCGGGTGTGTGTTCAGACCTTTTGCACTGTCTGGCTGCAGTCTCTCCCCACCTATCCTGTGTGGTGAAAGTGCTGAGTTGGTTCCTGTTAGGACAAAAGGCTCTTATCAGAAACATGTCTCGCCCCGGTTTGTGTCCAGCGTGTTGGGAGCAGGGGGGTTGAATGAACACCTGCTGCTGCCAGGAGGCAGAATAAAAAATTCTGATGGGGGATATAATAACATCTCCCATCAGAAAAAAAAACCCAACGTAGTAACATCTTTCATCTTTCCAGTCTGTGCACCTTCCTTCTCACAGACTACCTGAGATGTAAATACGGTGTCAAACTGCTTGGATATAGCTGTGCCTAGGATGAAGCACAGCAGACTCGCAGTTATTCACTGTGTAATCGCACGGCAACGGAAAGTGCTGGGGAATAAGGCCGTGCTGAATTAATTGAGATGAGTTTGGTCCACTAATTCCATATCGACTTTGAGCTTTAAATAGCATTAAGGACCCATGTTAAAACTCAATTAAAACTCAGGAACGCAGTTTGAACAGGGTAAGGTCACATCTGTGCACGAGGTGGAATAATGTAACCCGTTCCCTTGACATGGCTCTGTATCTCACATAATCGGAGCAAAATTGAATCTCAGTTTAATTTGATCATTGACTGTCCCTTCTGTGAGGAAGAACAAGGTGGAATTAATGAACCCTGAGGAGGTGTCTGTAGGCTGTGTGGATACAGGGACCAGGTAATTGAACTCATGCTCCCTTGGGAAATACTTTACCTCGTTGCAAGTAGATGGTTGGAGTGGCTTGCACTGTCTAGTGCAGCGCCCAGAACCTGCAGCAGGTATTTTTGTAGCTAAATTCTCCCAACTTTCTTTCCACCATGCAGTGACTCACAAGTAACCTCCTTTTAGAGTCATCATGCACCTAGAGCTGGTACCAGGCACAGTGGTTCCTCTAACACATAGTAGGACTTATCTTTTTGGTCAAGTCATTATTGCCTTAATTAATAGGATTTGAAAGGTGCCATTAAGGCAGAGCTTTCTTTGTGATGTTGGTTGTTAGGTGGGATAGCAGCTGATAGGAATTGGGATTAACTGCGAGAGGAGGTGGGAGGAGAACCTGTGTTTTGGAGCATATCTTTATACGTAAACCTGGGTGCACTCCAGTTGGATTGACATCATGCTTTGGTCATGCTTAAGGTCTCCTCTCCCTGTTCAGACTGTATTTTATGAGAACGTCTCATCCTTACATGTTTAAGGGTTAAATCAGCAGCAAGAATAGATAAATCTTAGTGTTGTGCAAATGACTGTAGTAACTTAAAAACAAAAGTTATACCTGTAGGTGGGAAATAAGTGATAACAGAGCTATCTCTGAATGGATCGTTGGATGAATTTTTCTCCCACAGACTTCAGTGCCTCTTAAACCCCGGAGTTCATAATACTGTTTCTCTTACTCACTGAATTGCTCTGTCCCTGTGGGGATATAGCAAGCACAGAAAACACATCCTTTTTTGAAGAGTCCAGATGGCTGTGGTCATTTGGCTTCTCCTGATGCTACCATTTCGCATTGCCTAGGACGTGCCGACTACCATTGAACTCCGGCGCTGGCTTTGGGCTCTCTGTTCCTGTTTGCATCCTTGCAGTGAGAATTATTTGTAGCTTTCAAGAGCATAGTGTGGAGGGGCAGGCGCTGTTCCTTTTTCCCTTTGCAATTCTTTGGGACCAGTTGCCTTTTCATTTTTGTTTTATTGGTTTCTTAAAAGGCTGCCAGCTGGATATAGGTAAGAGTGGGGTTTCACTGCTGCAGTCTGCAGAGAACAAGCATCAGTATGAAGCCATTTAGTCCTGGCAACTGCTTCCCATTTTTCCAGATGATTCCAGCCAGCTCTTTTTGTGCTTAGCCTATTGTCAAATGCCATCACAAAGACTTGGGGTATTAATCCTATCATCTGTTCAGTGTGTGGAACTGCTGAGTGGGCTGTGCAGTGAATGAGAAGCTGTAGGTACTAGGGAAAAGGGGTATGGTGTGTAGGCGTGTTTGGAGCACATTCAGAATTCATGCCTTTCCCTGGCTGTTCTGATTGAATGTAAAAATTTCCTTCTGTGTCTCCAGCGGTCACCAGTAACAGGAACGTGCAAGTGCAAAGGTCTGATGGTGGTGGGAAGGCAGGTGGGACGTGAAACAGACTGGAGTGATGGAGGGGCATAGCCCTTCTCTGTGTCTGTGGTTGTCTGTGTGCTGTTGCTCCACTGAAGAAGGCTCTGAAGGAGTCATGTGTCTTGCTCAGAGCAAACAGAACAGTAGGTTCAGCACTTCACATTGAGGCCAGAATATAACAAATGGACTAAATCAAACCGACAGCTCCCAAGGTCGTGGGTGTTGAATATATAAGGATTCAGCTTTGAGTCTTGCAGGCCGAGTCCATCTCTAGCAAGCAGAACATGTCTGCCACAAAGGAGCTGGCACTTAGATGCTGGCTGCGTGTTACGCTTCCTTCTGCGGCAGATCTGGTTTAACAGCGTCTGTGAAACCCAAACTCCCTATCCTGCAGGCTGTCTCTCACTAGAGCTGCAGTTCTGCACTGTTGTTCTTTGCCAGCAAATTTACTTTGAGAACTTCCTACTCGGAATGACTTGTGTCTGCCCCCATACTGTGATTATTAAGTAGTCTGTGTGATTGCCCTTTAAACTGGATCCATTATATGGTACAAGGAGAAAAAACTATTTCCCTCAAACCCACCCACCACCACCACCAACCGCCAAGTATTTGTTTTTAAAAATAATGGTTTCACAGATATAATTTGGAGTCAGCACAGCTGAGGGGGCCATAATGAGTGTCTGTAAATTGGGCGATAGGAACTTCTTAAACCAGAGTGGCTGCCAAAGGCATCTTAACATAGAGCTTCTGCCGCAAGGAGAGACAGCTTGGCAGGCCGGGATCTGCAGCCAAATAGCTGGCTCCAGGCTTGTGGTTTCCCACCTGGGTACTCAAATCAGCACTTTTTAAGCCCTGCAGCTTTTAGATGCCTCCATGCTGAGTGGAGCACCCAGGAGCTGGGAAGGTTTTTGAACGTGAGTAGCCAGGAGGAAAAAGCTGTTGTGTATTGCACATCTCACAAGTGTGTATTGTTTTTTTAGAGGGCTCAGGCAGGATGGGGAGGGAGAGCTTTGTTGCTGGCATATACAGATGTGTTTCCAGCCAGACACTGAGCATTAGCAGTGCAGAGGAAAATATGTGCTTGGGCTTTCAGTGGGAAACAACAACAAAAAAAATCCTTTCCATTTCTTTCAGCTGGAAAACGATGCCAGGAGCTGTTGTTTTAAGAGAATAAAAAGTCTGGATTTCTAAGCATGCGTGTGAGATACACCTTGGAATGTGTATCAAGAAAATCTACATAGAGAAAATGCATAGCATACAAAGTAGGTCTTACTGCTGACTGTCACTGTTCAGGGAAAACCAAGTGTGTTGTGGAAATCTCTCTGTGTGTTTTTTAAATAAAATAAACAAACAAACAAAGAAAGTAACATCTGTTTGTGTATCATAGTGCCCATTACAGCATGTGCTATTTTTTCTGGTGTGCCAGAAGAGAGGAACATCTCCAGAAAATGTTGAGGTTACAGCATCCAGATAAAACCCGCCTGTGCTACCTTTATAAAGACAGAGTCAGCTTAGTCTTGAAGAGAGAAAATGCACTGGTGAACCTGAGGTGGTTGCCAGACCTTTCTTGCTTCTTTTTGTATGATTTACCAAACCCTTAGCTAGCTGGAGGGTGAATATTAAGACAGGCAGCAGCACTAAAAGCTAAGCAGGGATATGTTGAAAAGTTCTGCTTGGGCAGGAGATAATTAATGTGATTTTATTTTTTGCAGTGACCGCCCTTAGATACCCTAAAGCACTGGCTTGAGCTGGAAGGGAGGGCACCTCTGAAAGGATGCTGCTGTCCCCTAGGAGTGGGCTGGAATAGTGTCCAGTGAGCCCCGAACACAAAGCTGATGGGTTTGGTTTTGTTGTTTATTAAAGACAAGCCTTTGTACAGCAGTAATGGAAAATCCTATTTCTGTACCAATAAAAACTTTGCTCCCATGGTTGTTGTTATTGGCAAACGTAGTCACTTTGGTGTTTATGGAAAAGTATTTACTGGGAAGGACTGGATGGTTAGCAAGCTTCATCTGCTTTCATTTTGCTTTGATGGCACACATGTTGCTGTGGGAGCTTCTTCATCCCTGTAGCCCATCCACAGTCCATCCTTCCAGGCTGGTATCTCTCTTCTGCAGCGTGGACAGCCAATGCCCCTGCTGTTTGCTGTGTGCCTGGGTCTGGCTTGGGCTCTTCTTTTTGGCCTGGGGGAGCATCAGCTTTGTGTCCGTTCCTACTTTACCACACAGGACGCTGAAACAATGCAGTGTGTGTTTTGTAGTAGTCAGGCTAGACCTAGCTGGCATGTGGCGTATCAGCCAGCTGACGGTAACAATAAGAACTTGAGTGCTGCAGAAGGATTAAAAGAAGCTTCTCTAATAAATGCAATTACAGAAACATGTTTGAGCCATGTGTCCTATTTAATTCTTGCCCAAGAAAAGAGGCATTCCTCAGGGCACTGCTTTTGTCTGAGTGAAAGAGATATCCAAGTGCCTCAGGCATCCTCTCTGAATCCAGAGTGGCTCTTCTGTGCTCTGGGTGGCAACTAATACTGGGCTTCAGATTACTCTGAAGAACAGTTATTCCTCCAGGACTGAGTCAATTCTTTTGCCAGGCAGTGACTTTATAGCTGGCAGAGCCCTTGCTGCCATCCAGACCTCACAGGCAGCTTTCATTGCTACATGTGGCTCCCTGCCTGCGTGCCCCGTGGCATTGTCTTTGCCCACAGAGGTGCCTCTGCTCTGTGGTAAGGAGCCTTTTGCCTACATTCTTGCAGTTGGGGATCTTCCAGTGGGCCTTCACTGCTTCTGGAGAGTGCCTTGACACCAAGAAGGGCACCAGCCTGAACACCGTGACAGGCTGTACCTGCTCTCTTGTCAGGGCAGTTTTAAATCGTGCCTTTAAGGTGTTTTGTTCTCTCCTGCTGGTGTGTGAATGTTCTGTCTCTGCCTTTCACGTGAACAGGACTCATGATGGAGAGAACATCTTACAGGCTGTTAAAGAGCTGTTTGCTGTTAACCCAGGCAGCACCCAAGAAATACTCACTGGGGCTAATGGGTTGGTACCCCAGCTCTGGGAATTAGGACCGTTAGCCGGAAACATGCAGCAGCCTCCCCAGTGCAGAGGAGGCGGGAGGTGGCTGTTTAAATGCGGTCCAGATCCATCCACAGGCTTGCTGGTTCTCAGGCATTGCTTCGACTTGGCTTCGTCATGAGGCAGCAATTGGGCAGGCGTAGTGGTGCATCCCTAGGGCTGGAGTGATGGAAGGGGACAACCTGGGAAGGGCAGGGACCTCTGGAGATTGCTTTATGTGAGACAGGGAGAGCATGTTTGTGCTGCCCCATGGTTGGGTCACTCTTAACAAATAACCAACGTTAGTGGGCCAGGATTGTTAAACCATGAATACTTCTCTTTTCTCTCAAAGTTCTACCTCCATCCTTTTAAGGGTTTTTAGTCTGAGGTCATTGCTCATCTGTAGAAGCTGAGGTTTTAAGAAAACCATTAAATATTCCAAGGTTTCTGGTAAGGTGCAAGGTAAAGGATTAAATGGTCCAGAAAAGCTGCTCTTTGACTTTCCCAGCTTATTGCCCCTCAGTGCATACATTCCCTGAGGTATCTCGTAAGGTAACGCATGTGCAGAGAGCAACTGTGCTCTTGCTCATAGGCACTGAATGTTTAATTCAGTGTGTGCTTGTCGAAGTACGTTGAAAGTGCAGGTAGCACTTGCTGCGTGTGAGCCAGCTCTTACAAGTGAGCCACCATCACAGGGTAATGTTACAGACTTGACACAAATGCAGCCTGCTGGCTCTTGGAAGTGTCATGGCTACCTGGAATGTCCTGCCAGGCTGGCATTGCCCCGCTGTCTTCAAAACGCTGCCTTTTCATGGTGATGCTCTGAGATCCCAAGGAAACACAGGGCAGAGAGGATGTGCGACAAACGGTGATTATCTGGTGTGGTTTTGCTGCTATGTGGTTCTCTCTTGTTCAGTCATCTCTATCCAGTTGTGCCTTGTCCTGTGCTTAGATCCAGTCTTGAAGATCCCTCTGTCATCAGTGGGAATTCAAAGGCTTGCAGACACCTCAGCAACCTTAATGTCTTTTGCAAAATCACCAGAGTAGAGGTTGTATTTATGTGCACAGCACCTTGCGCAAATAGGTCCCGATCTCTCAGTTTGGGTCAGCATCCATCTGAGCAGTCTTCCTAAGGGGAATTCACATGCCATCGAGTGCGACAGCGGTGTTTCAAAACTGTGGCTGTGCAATGGGAAGCACCTTGTTGAAAAGAGATTTGAAACCATGTTTGGCAGCAAAGTTGCATTAGGTAAGGTTGAGGCAGTAGGGTGACATTCATAAACAGAACCGAAGGGTGAAAGTAGACGTGGGTGGGATATGAGAGAGAAACCAGTTTAACTCTTAAAACGTACATTGGGCTTGTACGGCACTGGAAGTGCTGGTAACATTGGGTGAAGTTCCCAGTGGGCTGCCAGTATGCCTTGTGAAGTGGGCAGGCGTTAGAACTGGAGGCAGCTGCTCCCTTCCCATCTGCAGGACAAGACCTCTGTTCATCAGTGCTCATCTCCTCCTGACATTTTGCTCTGTGCTCTTTCCATCTCAAAGACTGTAACGACGTGCTTTTCTCAGGCCCTGGCTAACAGTTGCTATAACTACCATTGATGCAGCCGTTGAGGGCAGGTCCTGGTTTAGCCTTATTTCTATCAACGAGCCAACTGAATTTTGTTTTCTTGCCTTTCAGTCCTTTCAAGGAAGCCAAGGACGAGCATACCTCTTCAATTCAGTGTGAGTATAACTTCGTACGTGTCACCTCTGCATCTCTTTGGATAGATTTAAGAAAATCCCCATGAAGAAGAAAACAAAAGGATAGTCTTCCCTTGGAAAACCCCTGCCAAAGGCTTGGGAGCCTGCTGAAAGTGGTTGGAGAAAGAGGCAGGAAATAGCATGGATTCATATCTGATTTTATGTTGAGGTTTCAGATAAGCAGCTAGGAAAAGGTGGTTTTTTCATCATCAGATTGAGAAATAAGAGCTAATGGATGAGTCATTCTCTTCTTGGAGAATGTAGTTAGACCAAAGAGTCAAAGTTTCGTAAATGTAGAGAATAAATGATATCTGAATACGAACTTACGTTTTAGAGCTAGCACAAAAAATAAGTATAATTTTCCCAATAACTGAAAATAGTTTTGGAGAGACCACTGCTGGGATGTCTTTCAGAAGAACTGCTGATTTCAGTTACATTTTTCAAGCTTCCATTTGGGAAAGTAAAAGTACCATTTTATCAATTTGAAAATTAAAATCTTTCTTAAATGCGTAATTAGTGCAAATTACTGTAATGTTATTATTCTGTTCAAAGCTTTATAGAATTTTTAGTTGAATAAAAGTCCTGGTTTACCTTTTCACTCTGTTTGGGAACTGCAAGAGATCTTTGTTTTGGGCACAGCTGTGGTACTCGGTATCCTGAACCTCCTGCTTGTGTTTCCAAATACTGCAATAAAACCGCTGTCAGCTTCATTGTAGCATCTTGCTGTGGAACTAATAGGGAGCATCTCTCCTTCTTCCCCAGAGTTAATGTGGGTTGCGGCCCTGCAGAGGAGCGGGTGTTATTAACAGGATTACATGCGGTTGCAGATATTTACTGTGAAAACTGCAAAACCACGCTGGGGTGGAAATATGTGAGTATCAGTATCATGTGTTTTTCCTGCGGACGTCTTTGCTCCAGCCCTTTCTGAAGGTGTGTGTATGGTAATGCGGTTGCGTGGAAAGGCCGTTAACTTGGGAACCAGAAACATGGGTTCTGTTCTGAAGTCACATCTTTTTTCCTTCCTGTGTTGCCTTTTTCCCTCCCGTCTTGTGTTTGTTGCATCCATTCAGATCAGGAGCTCGTTGTGGCTAATGTATTTTTTTACTAAGAATATACACTGTGGGCCTGATTTTGGTGGGCGTCCCTTAACATAACTGAGGATAACTTCAGTCAGTCTTGTGGTTCATATTGTCTTTGTTCCAAGACAATATTAGAATAATAGAATGATCCATATATTGCTAATCCTGTGTCCTTCCCACTGGAAATGCTATTGAACATGAATTTATCTGTTTGCTGTCTCTTGCTCTTCATAAATTCAATTACCTTCAAATAAAGGCTTATGGTACATCCTAATTTCTGCTTCAGGAGGCACACAGTGTACTTGTTTGTCAAAACATTTTGACCAGTGTCTGAACAAAACATGTATCTGTGGCCTCTGGACAGAAATATTCTTTTATTAATCAGTTGAAAGGCTATAAAAAGTAAAGCATCAAAAATTGATGCGGTAGGAATTCAAGCAGAAACACAGCATGGGTCTCTCAAATGGAGAAGGACACTAAGTACATAAACTGAGTTTATTGTAAAAGAAAACACAACATTTCATAAATACAGCAGTAAGCCCAAGCCTCTCCAGCAATAGAATGACATTATTTCAGATGCATTACATGCTTGCAAACAGCGCACCTGAGAAGAGCTGAACCGCTTTTGAGGATGCAGCCTCAGTAACAGCAGTCCCTCCTGGTTAGGGGTCCCATAGATTTCCTTACTTCTTCAGTTCTGAAGCACTGTCTGTTTCTGTAGCTGCACGCACACATCTGTGTAAGGGGGTCCTTCTCGTCCCCCGGTGCCCGTTCGCTCCATTTCCATATGAAGTTTACCGTAATCCACCTCGTTCCCAGCGGTGGTGCTTTTACAGCACGTTTCATCAGACCTCTGCCTTCTTAACAAATGTTAATAAATTCTCAGGCCCTAGAGAGAGGTGGATTTTATCACCAATGATTCCTAAAGCATAGTTCAAGGAGCAGTTGCCGTTGGCCTACAGATAGCTGCACATTTACATGGTGAAGATTCTGCCAATGTAATTTTCCTGAAAGCCAACAGGAGGACCTGCAGTTTGACCGTTCTACTCTGCCAACAAGACTTAAGGCTTGTAACAGCACTCCCGATCTGATCTGTAACTGCGACTTTACCTTCAGATATCATCTTGATCTCATTCTTTCTCCTTTTTTTCAGGAACACGCTTTTGAAAGCAGCCAGAAGTATAAAGAAGGCAAATACATCATTGAACTAGCTCACATGATCAAGGATAATGGCTGGGATTGAATGGAAAGACCCCAGCCCTACCAGCGTGTAAGAGAATGCCATCCAACCGAACATTATATCCAAGAGTGAGAGAGTGACTGAACGCTTGGTTCCATGCATTTAGAGGCTCTGCAATTTGGGAGCATCTTCACACCCTTCTCCATCTTTATTGGTGACTGGCCTCTAAATTTCTGTCTCTCTGTCTCTTTGCTTTGTATCTGTTTGTGAGTTGACCCTGGCTGCTTCTCTCTCTGTTCTGGCGTTGGCTAAGAGAATGCACCGAATGCCCGACAGCCATTCCATGTTGACGAATGTTTAAGTACAAACTGAAGTTGGCTCTGTGGTGGCGTTTTATCAGAAGGTCTCGGTGCGGGAGGAGGACCCAAGTTTTGGGCAGGAGAAGGTGATAGGGGGTGGGGAGTGGGACCGAAGGGAAGTCATCAGAAGGTGAAACTGTACTTCTCCTTTAAGTCCTGGTTAACCAAGGCTTGAAACTATCTACTTGTCTAAATGGACAGAAAAATACCTCACGGCTGCGTTCTCTCTGAATCGTAAAACCGCTGCTCCATTGGTGGAGCTTCAGTCTAAGCTGGCTGAGCACAAGTCATAACCAGTTCCCCCCACAAGCTAATCGCAATTCTGTGTCTTGTTTGCCATTTGTGAACTTGTTGTTTGGGGGGGGCAGGACCTGAAGGCTGGAGAGACTCCCTGCCTCTCCTGTTTCTCGCTGTTTCAGGGTAGGTAGGCCAGACATCCCAACAGAGCACAGCTGTGGGGAGCATCCTCACAGCTGGAGAAACCAAATCCTGACTCTTGAGCCCTTCAGAGAGGAGGAGAAAACTACTTAAGGCACAAAGGGGCTGAAGCTGCAGCGTAGAAGCTATGACGGGGGAAAAAAAAGGCACGTGCTAGGCAAGAAAGAGGAAATTATGTAGAGGAGGATGGGGACAAACCTAGTAATGCAGGGTACCCCTTGATTTCCCAGCCTCTACGGAGCATCCCTGGGGGTCTTTTACCAATCCTTCACACGTGCGAGTAGGAAAGTGCTGTTACAGAATCTTTTTCTTAAATCCCAGGCCCCAGCCATCAGCTCCGCTCTTGGAGCCTGGCAGAGGAATGGGGGGAGAGGAGGGAGCAGGGGAGCCTGGCGGTTGTAGCAGTATTGCACAGGTGGATATTTCAAGCCATGAGGTATCCTCCCCAAAACCTTCCCCCCTTTTCCTACTCCCAGAAGCCTGGTGCAGGCACAGGGGGAATGGGAAAGAAAAAGGAAACTCAACGTCTTCCCCCTACCCCTGAAATTGTCTATGCCTTGGAGTTTGAAGGGGAGGGGTAGATGTGGGCATCGTAACTGCAAGGGACAAGTCCTTCCCATTTTCATTTTTTTCATTTTAATTGGTGTGGACCTTCCCGAAGTGGTTGGTGGGGAAGGGGCATCGTGTGTGAGAGGGGAGCTGTGTTAGACATAAATGACAATGTGAAGTTTGCTCTGCAACAGTCCAGCCAGTATCTGGTGCATAACTCAAGACTATTTAACTGAATTTCATCTCTCTGAGTGAATTTTCTTTTTGTTTGTGGAATTCTTTCAAGTAGGTTAATCCATTGGGGGAAATCTTTCTTAATCCAGAAGGAAAGAGTATTGTGCAGGGGTTTTAACTCCTTATGAAACGGAAGCTTTGGAGCTGTAATCTGTTGTCGCTTGCCCCCACCCCCAAAAGACTCTCAGCTGTGGGGATCAGGACGGAGAGCTGGTGGTGAGAAGAAAGTCATTTGCTGTTAAATGAAGGGTATGTGAGCAGAGACGCTACTTAGGGGTCAGGGTGGAACTTATATGTTGGGTCCTTGTGCTGAAACCCAAACTTGGTGGCCCAAGAAGTGAGATGGAGGCTGGCCATGGCTCCTGCAATGGATGGAGTTGGCTCGTTGTGGCTGGCCTGTTAGAAGGGGCTTCTGCCTTCACCCCTTCTGCGGTGGCTTTCATTTCGGATTGTCTCTGCTTCCATCATCCACATTCCCTTCAGTGGTTTCAGTGGTAGAAACCAAAAATTCCGCAGTACCTGCTACCTTGTTGACGTTGGCAGTGACCTGGTCCCGTTTTCCTGTCCTTTGGTTGGTGATCAGTGACAATTTATTGGATTTTGACTAGTGGGAAGTAATTTGCGTTCTTTGAAGAGCTCTTCAGTCTCCCCAGACAAATAGCCTTTAAAAGGATCTGGTTGGAGCTGGGAGAAGTAAGGGATGACCCCAAATCCTTAATGTGAGACTGAGAAAAAGAGCACAACGGGGCTCATGGTTTTATGTTGGTATTTAGAGTGAGTGCCTATAAAAAAGCGATACGGGAGGTAGGCCTGTCTGGAGGACTGCTCTGAGAAATAAGAACAGGTACTACAGAGAGGTACCAGATGTAAATGTGTTTATCCATATATCTGGGACAAGAAAGGACAACGATCCATCAGATCAGGCTGTTTTTAACTGTTCACAGGGGTTAATGCTTTTAATGGCAACCAGTCTAAGCCTGAATGTGGCACGGTCTTAATCTGGTTTTAATTGGTTTTGTCCCATCAGCATCCGCAGATTCACACTTGCTGAGAATCTGGCCTCAGGCCCTGATAGGAAAAAAATACATGTGCCTGTGAACTTCCCAAACACCCAGAGAAATTATCTATAGAGTGACTTTAATACACTGTACAGGGAGATAAAGAAAAACGGGCTTCTGAGGCTCATTGACATTTGTTCTCTGCTATGTGTCCATTAAATACGAAGTACTTTAGTCCGCTGCTAGCTCATCTGTAACTTGCTGTATTAAGACACATGACAGTACTGGGAGCCGGTGACCAGACAGGATGATCAGATCCATATGCTAGCGGCTACCACAATCAGCACAGGCCAAACTGATGATTCGTAGAGTGATATATTCAGAGCATAACCAAAGAACCTCACTCTCTGCATCCCTCTGCTTGTGTGAGTTGACTGTAGCCGGTTCGTTAGCGCCTGGGCTGAGCAAGATGGGACCGTTTTTTCTGACCTGGAGATGTGGCCCGTGGAAACCGCCTCCTTGGGCAGGCATGCCTGAACGCAAAGCACCGACTGCCCGTGGTGCTGCTTTCCGCGGGCGACATCCTCGAGAAAGCACGAACAGCAGCGAGTTTTGCTTTTTCTTAATGTGGCAGCCTCGTCTCTGGCACCCTTCAGTTTACATCACCCCTGTCTACCCCAAAGCTCAGACTTCAGTAGGTTTTAAATTGTTTTGCTCTGGTGGATTATCTGGTGTGAAGTCCTGATCCCTGTAATAAATATTCAGATTATAATATATACAAAGCAGAAAAAAAAAACATTATCTTGTGAAATATACTTTTGTAAATAATATTTAATTTTTTTAAAAAAATAATATATTTGGTGCTGTTTTCTCAGAGCCCCACCCTGAGAGCACTTTTCTGTTCTTTATAAATGATACTGTTTCCTTCTGTATTTGTTGGACAATATGTTCAAAGGGAAACAAAGATCATACTATACGTTGTCCTCTGAAGTTGATCCATTTGTCCTCTGGAGGTGGCAGGAGGAGGGAGGTCCCTCCTGCCTCCATCCGGCGTGGCCGGTCACGGGCAGCAGCCCGCGGCGCGGGCAGTGCTGACGCGAGGGACGGGGGGTAGCTCCAGGCACTCGGGGAGCGCTCCGCTGTCTGGAGTTACACGCTGAAACACCTTCGCTCAGTGCCGGAGGTCCCGTCCGGCAGCCCGGGCCCCGCGTCAGCTCGCGCTCCCACGGCGAGCCCCACGAAAGCCGGTGGGGCTCTGTCTGGGCCCGAGTTTTCTGAGGAGATCTGGTTTGTAGGATCCGGGCCTGAAATTTTCTCTTGCACCAGTATTGGCTGGAGTGGAGTAGATACCGAGGCTTAGAAAACAGGGTTGAATATAAGCTGCAACCTCTGAATCGCTGTTTCCAGTTGCTTTGGGGGCAGCAGGGATGGAGGATGGAGATTTGTAATTAGTCATTGTTTTTAAACTAAAACGTAAGTCTTTGGACGTGGATCCTGGTTTTCTTTTGGGGTGGTTTTGTTGTTGTTGTTTGTTTGTTTGTTTGTTTTTTAAACCAGGCTGCTACATAACAAATTAGAGTAAAGGTTTACCTCTCTCACAATAAAGTTCTTTTTTTTTTTTTTCGTTTTCCTTTCTGTCTTCAACCTCCCACCTTCTTCCCCTTCTTCCCCTTCTTCGTTCTTAATTCATTGGGTCTCTTGTTTATCCCAAAGTGGACCAACAGCACAAACCACTGGACTGTGTTTTGCGAGCAAGGAGCTGTTCTCAGTGCCGAATAACTGTTGCACGCTCTTTAATTCTCTTGGTTTTGGTGCACACCATTTAAAAATATACAGGAAAAAGAAACCCTACGAATGCAATCTGTTGTTCTTGTGCCGATCAAGTGAGAATTTTCTCTGTACGCGTTTTTCTAACTGGTACGTGAGAGTGTGTTAATCATGCATTTCACTGCGCTTCCTTGTTTTGGGAGGAGCATCGTGTTTCCGTGTAAACCAGTTCTTGGATGAAGAGATGACACCCAAACACCCGGTTGGGTAAACAGATGGGCGAGAACCGGAGCGCAGCTCAGTGGGAAGGAGCTCTTCTCACCAGGTGAGAGGCCTCAGAAATCAAATGTTCAGAAGCAGTTAGGTTAGGCATAGAATTTGCAGAATCCTGTTTAAAAAGAATAAGCAGAAGAGGGGAAACAAAATCATCTTGAATTCAGAAAAAAAACACCCAACATATTTAAATGCAAGCAGAATGGCATTGTGTAAGGTACAACCACAAATAAGCTATTCTCATAGTTACGAACTGTATGTAGCCTTTGTTTTGTTTTTCATAAGGAACTGGGAATGCTTTCCCCACTGACAAAACTAAAGGACAATGTTTCCAATACCAGCCTGTCTATTGATGCTCTTGTGTTTACAAATTGTGTATACTTTTATTTCTTTGATCTTGTTTTAATTTTATTTTTTGGCATATTCTTTCAGGTCATTTGCTTCAGTAATAAATGCAATTGTTTTCAAATAATTGGTTTTCACCTTTTCATGTGTTTGTACATTGTATATAGTTCTTCAGTATTAGAGGGAGGCGTATTGTTTGTCATATTTACAATATGTGTTGGTGCTCATTTGAGAAAATAAAATTTTCAAGTACTAAAACTGCTGGTCCACGGCTCTGTTCTGATTTCCCACACCGTGTGCAGGTCAGACGCCGCAAAATTTGGTTGCTCAAGAAATGTTACATTTAGCTTGAAAATAGTCAGATTGAAAACAGGCCGGAGCAGCCACGTGGCGCACTCGGGCACTGCAGCCGCGGGCGAGGGTCCCGCCCGGCAGAGCAGCAGGACCCTCCGCAGCCCCTGCAGTCTTTGATTTAACACAAGAGGAAACCCCAAACGCACCAGGAGACAGTGCTGACGCCGGGCACCGTCGTGCTGTAACCGCGTGCCGTTCCCTAAACCAGACCAGCAAGGGACGCGCGTACTTTGCTCTGTGAGGAATGGCATGTTTTTAAGGTATTTTTTAAGCAGCAACAATAACAAGAAACCCACGAAACAAACCCCCTCTTTCTCATTAAATTGTTTCCCATGGATGAAGGGTTTTGTCAGCACCATTACGGAGCAGTGCCTGCAGCGGTGGAACGGGTCAGGAAATTCCCAGTGGCCAGAGAACCTCCCTGGGGTTGGCAAGTTCTGCTTGTTGGTAGAATTCACGGCGCAGCTTCGTGACTTGTAAAGCGGTATTGTGGCTGTAGGAGGTATTTGTTAGTCGCAGTTAAACCAAAGCATCGGCCAAGCCGCCTGGCGTGTTCGGGTATTTGCAAGTCAAACACCCATTTCGGAAGTTCAGCAAACGAGATTTTCCTGGGTTCGATCCACATTAGTCCTGGAGCAAAGAACATCTCTGCGTGGGAAGCAGAGCTTGCGCTTTGGAAGGGAAGAGAGGGCAAAGGGGCGATCCTTCAATATTAAAATACAGAGCAATTCCTTGGAATAATGGAGGGAGCTTGTCCGTCTCGGGTACACGCTGTGACATTTGTACAAATCATTTTTGCTGGCTGCAGCTGCAGCCCACCACCGCTCATCTCGTCTGGCGGCGTTCACAGCATTGCTTCTCTGCTCCCAGGTGAGTGGGGTACAACGTGCCCGATTCCCGGTGCCTTCAGCTCAAAAATCCATCGGGGACTGCGGTCGGGTTGAAAGCAGTGCTTTATCTGAGGTGGTTTCGGATGAGCTGATGCAATCCCTCCTCATCCCACTGCTGAAGACAGCTGGGACCTGTCCCCGTGCCCTGTGCCAGTGCCCGGCAGTTCACTGTGCCGCCGCACTCCGGCTGAGCGCCCTTAATTCCCCACGTGTCCAAAAAAGCAACTTAAATCTCTTTGGAAAGAGCTGATCATGCCAGCTGCTGAATGCCCTGAACTCAAAGCGTAGCTCAGGCCGCAGCGAGCAAAGCTGCACATGAGATGTCGGTGGCAAGGGGGGAGCCGGGGGGTTTGGGGAGGCGGGTGAGGAGCCGAGGAAGATGCGACTGCGAACCGGCGCCCTGTGCGTGCCCGCAGCGTGGGCGAACAGGTTCAGAGGATGGGACAGTCAGTACAATTAATTGCTTGCCCAACGGGGGAGTTCTGGGTTTCGTGAAAACCTGAATTTGCTGTCGTTGGCGCCGCGCCCGCGTGTGACGTGCTGGGTGTGTGCTCTGGAGGCTGAGACGGGCGCTGCCTCCGCCCTGCGCGGAAGGAAGGTCTCAGGGATGATGGCATCTCCAAAAAATGCGAGGCCGGTCCTTCGGGCAGGGCATAGTGCCTGTAGATGAGCACGGTCTGGCGTGGGGCGTCTCCTCGCCGCTCTGCCGTCACTGGGCTCATTCCTGCAAACCCCTGGAGCTGCTGGACACAAACGGCTGCTGCCGGGTCACTCAGCACAATGGTTTTAACCCCATTTCCATCGTGCATTGTCAAGACAAGTGATTACTGCATTGCAAGGGCAGCTAACCAAGCGCCCGCGTCCCGTGGCCATGCCTGCGTGCATGAGAAGGGGGATTTGGTTTCCACCGCAGGCAGCTGCTGCCGCTGGGCAAGGACACGGGCAGCGCAGTCCAGGCCGCGACAGCAACGCTGGTGCTTCGCGACGTGCCTCGGGCTGCAGCGGGAACAGCGGGGTCAAAGCCCAGCACGGCCCGTTCTGCCCCCAGGCCACCCGCGCCTGCTGCTGCCGTAGCCCGAAACAGCCAGGCGTGGAGGGACCAGGGCTCCAGCCCTTTTCATTGACTGTAATTCTTCTATGTGATTTAGAGACAAAAATAACAGCATTTCTGTCTCACTTCCCCACTCTCCCCCCTGAAACCTGCTGCTGGGGCGGGAGGGTGTGATCCTGAGGGCGTGGGCAGCAGCGGTCCCTGGCAGGATGGGAGGGAGCCGGCAGATGTGGCGGCTGCTGGCTGCTCCTCTCTGCTGGGAGCCGTTCTTATTTACCAGCCAAATTTTGTGCATCGGCCGTGGCGCCTTGCCAGCTCAGACGTAAGCCCTGTAGGGAAATTCCCCACAGGAAAAAGTGTCGTGCTCATTATTTCCCATCCCGAGCATCCCAGTCAGAGCAGGAGGGATGACTCGAGGGTCTCTCTCAGCAACAGCTTAGGGAAGAGCCTCCGACCCCGCGTCAGCCCGTTGGCCCCATGAGGATGCAAGTGGGACAGCGCCAGAGCTGTGACACGGCCTTGGGCTGCGCTGACGCCGAAGGCGCGGAGCAAAGCCCTCGGCCGGGAGGCGGTGGGGGGACCCGGCCGCTGTTGCAGAGCCGGGGTCTCCCCTGCTCCCAGGCAATTCCCAGCCAGGACATGAAGTGGAGTCGCAGGGAAGAGCTGCTATATTTGCAGTGCAGGACAGCGCTCTCACCGGCTTGCATTAGATGTATTATTAAACCGCAATTAGAGCGCGAGCAAGCCAAAACAATCTATTAATAGCTGAGCGCAGATAAGCTGACTCAGACAGCAGCAGACGTGGGCTCTGGTGAGCGGCTGCAGATTTGCTGCTGCAAACTTGGCCCACAACTCTGCAGCAGGAGAGCATGGCGGGAGGGAGGTTGGGATGGTGCATGAAACCCCCTCCCCGGTCCCCATGGAGGTGCCGCCCCGCGAGGTGACGCTGTCACGGGAGCCACCATGACCTTTACCCGCGGCCAGAGGACGAGCTATAAAGAGCAACGGGGCCGAGGACGGGGCAGCTCCCAGCGCTCCTCTCAGATCCTACCCGTCACAATGAGTTTTTTTCCAAAAGATGATCACGAAGCTATAAATACAGCGGTGCTGGTGGCCTTTAATCCTGGTTCAAGAGCAATCTGACACTCCTGCTCTGCTCTGCAGCCGTTCTTACGGGACACGGGAGCTGGGGAGGGATGCTGCCGGCTGCATCTCCGGTGGTTCTCCTGATCCCTTTTGTCTTCTCTCAGGTGAACCGCTCGGGGCTCAGCCCCCCAGATGCCCCTGGGCTTCCCCCACGCCGCCTCTCCCACAGGGACAACGGCTCTGACCCGAGCTGGGGGATTTTCTTGCTGACAGGGAGGATTTACAGTAGCACTTTCAGGCTGCCAAACGCACTGGGGTTATTTTTACTCGGCTCCAGTCCGGGGTATAAATAGCGTCAAGGCTGTTCCCCATCGCTGGCCAAGAAACATCCCATGGACGCAGGCTGGGCACGAAGGAGATGTCACCTGGAAGGCAGTCACCTCATGGGTGCCTGGCTGCCCGCAGAGGGGTCCCTGGGTGGGGGTGGCTGAAATAACAGAGCCCTGGTGCCACCCCTCTCCTCGTGGCCCCCAAAACCCACTGAGCCCCCAGCAAGTCTCGCGGCCGGGCAAGTTTCCTCAGCCTCTCAGTGCTGCTTTAGGGGTTCTGGGGGTGTTGTGGGCACAAGCGTTGGCCACCTCCTGCATGGCCTGCACACCTACATTAATTATACATTAAATCTTTCCAGGAGAGTCATCTGTCAGTCGGGTCACCCCAAGTTTGCAAAGGGAGCTCATCTCCGTGAGAGCAGGTGCCGGGGGGGTTGGGGAAACGCTGCCGCGAGCACAGCAGGGGCGACGGACACCACCAACCGCCTTCTGTGGAGAAAAGAAAAGTGGAGATTTTCTAGTCTGCCCCATTATTTATGGCTCAGGACTGAGCAGCCGGCTCCCGGCAGGGAGGACGTTTCTGCAGACATTTTGTTCCCCGTGTACGGAAACTTCTGATTAGGTGAAGTAAAGTGCTGGGTTAAAAAATAAAATACTTTACCGGGAGCCCGACCTCGCCCCGTGGAAACATGCCCCTCGGTAAAGGGTTTCTGTGCAAGTTTTTGGACGCCTTACAGAAATAACAGAAGGCTATAGGAGTGCGCTTTTATATAGCTCTGCTTCCTCATGAAACCCAAGCTGGTGTTTTCTTTTCCACTTGGACAAGGATTTTCCCATAATTGTGCTATTTTTATGAAGGTTTCAGGACAGAAATCAAGGGCCTCTCCTAGCCGGGCCTCGGTGTCGGAGGAGCTGGAACGCTGGAGGATTCAGCCTCTGAGGCAGATTTCCCACCTTTGCCAAGCGGCTGCACTAGCAGATGTCTCGCCCTGACAAAACTGGGGTTTTGCTCCATCCTTACCTCCCAGTGATTTTTGGGTTTTTGGTGTTTCCTGCCCGGAGGCGAAGGGGCCGCGGTGCGGACGCTGCATGAACCGGGGTGCCCCAGGGGAAGTGCTGGAGCTGTCGTGGTGCCAAGCAGGGGTGCAGCCAAAACTCATTCTCACGGGGCACAAAAGCAAACACCTCATCAGGTCAATATAAACCCCTAACTGCTGCCCAAGGGGCCTTTATCTCCCACAGAGCAGCTCATCAACACCCAGCGATGAGATAAAGCCACAACGCAGGGTAGCAAAGCGCTGGCAGCTGATGGCTGAGGTGCCACTGGTGAGGTATCAGCTGTGCTCATCACAAGGGCCTCCTCTGACCTCCAGGTTTTGCTGGTTCCTGGAGGAACCATGATATATTTGTGCTGGGAAGGAGCTTTATCTAGAGTGCTGGTGCTGCTGAAAGCCTGGCCAGGCTTTGCTGCTCAAGCTTGTCTCCCCAGGATGGGTGTTGTGGCAGGTCAGTGGGAAGGAGCTGGGTGGGAGCAGGTTTTATAGGGCAGAAAATGAGCTGGCTGAAGGAATAAGTCTCTGTTGTCTTTGATCTGAGCTTGGATTTCTTCCCAAGTGCAATATTTGAGCTGTTTATTGAGCTGCTGTGGTTCTGTGCCTCTGGTTATCAGGGCTGCAGGAGGAGGATGTTGTTGTGGCTGTGATGGGGGATTGTTAATATGGCTCCTGTTTGCAAGTTTGTGACGGTGAATTTAATCCTTTAAACATGGATTCCTGACGGGGACAAGTTCGCATGAGCTGGGAACTGCTGGCAGCTGAATGGCTCTGCTGTCAGCGCCCTGAGCCATTAACAAGGCAGTAATAATGTTCTTTATTTAATCATAGCCACATCACGCATGATGTTTCTGGATGTGTTGGGTTGCATATCCCTTCCCAGCTTATCCTTGTGGGTGCCTATGGAGGTCAGAGGCTGTTGATTTGCTCCATAGGGTTTTGGTAGCTCTTTGCTCTGGGGCTCCCTGCCCTACAGGAGGGGCTGTTGTTCCCCTCCTCAATTCCAACCCTGGTCCCAACAGCCTCAGACATATAAGGGAGTTTCTTTGGCTCTGCTGCAGCAGGAGAAGAGGTGCTCAGCATGGATAGGACAGACCTGGCTCACACAGGAGGTGTCTGCACGGTGCCTTCCACCCCTCCATGAGCTCCTGAGCAAAATCCTTTGTGGAAAACCTGCATTTTCCCCAAACGCAGACCGTTCAGCTTGAACTGAGCTGGCTGTGCTCTTTGTACCTGACTTGCACCAGGCCAGGCTTTGGCTTTGTTGGTTTTCTGAGAGCCACAGCCATCAGTTTCCTTCACAACCCAGCTCTGAGCACCTGTGTGTGCATCCTGTGCCCTGGTTTCTCAATCAAAGATCTGGGAACTGGGCAAGGTTCAAGTCTTGGGGAGGTGGGAACTCCTTGCTGGACATGCTGGCTGATGGAGAGAGGTCTCGTTTTGGATTAGTTGCCCACAAGCAAGAAAAGCTATTTTGAACCAGAGGCTGGGAATATTTGAGCTAATCCCAGGTGAAAGCTGATTAAGGGCTCGGTGGGGAGATTTGGAGCAGGTCCTGGCAGCACCGGGAGCCCGGCCGTTTCCCCCGGCTGCTCCCGCTGCCCCGCCTGGCAAAACCACCCTGCCCATCAATGATTAAAGGAAGGCAAAGCTCAGACTGGAGTTTCCCAAGGGGATTTCATTGTACAAACACTCTCCAAAGTCCGTGGAGCTTAAGCCTAACCTCTGGCAGCTTTCGGCACCGGGAAGCCAGGGAGGGAAGAGCTTTGTGTTTGTTTCCAAGCTGATGAGCAAAGGCATTGCGGAGGCGCCTTTGTTAGCGCTTCAGCTACAGGTTACCCAAACTGGCGATGTGGCAGCAAGTGCCTTTGTCCTGTCTGTGTCCAAGGAAAATATTTTCCAAGGAAAATGTTTAGACTTTAGCCACCATTTTCAGGGCCTTGCAAATTTGTTTCTACAGGAGACACGAGCCCCAGCCTGCGTTAGCTCTGCTTCATGATGCATGTCCCGCATGGGCAGTGCCTTTTCCAGGGAGCAAAAGGCACAGATTTTAGGTGGGGTCTTGAGGATGCACCAGCCATTAAACTTGCTGTACAGATAGAGCTTTCCTCAGGGAAGGCGCTCCGTAGTTCGTTCCCGTGAGTCTCTCCCCTCTGCTTTACAGGAAGGGAGGCACCAGGTGCAGGGACATGACCTGTGGCACCTGTGTCCCCCCAGCATCTCTGTGCCTGGCACAGGAGGGTGGCAAAAAGGCCTTTGCAGGAACAGCAAGCAGCTTTTTGGGTTGGTCATCTTCAAGCGTTTGGAGCAGCAAGTCTTAAAGGAAGCTATGGGAGATCTTCCCACATGCAGAGTGAAGCATCCTGTGATGGAAGAGCCTTGCAGACCAGTGCAGCCTTGCAGCAGGCTGCAGGTGGGGCCCTCCTGACCTAAATATTTGGGGTTTTTATCTACCTTGCCCTTGCCAGGTGGCCACACAGCCCCGGTCCAACAGCAGCCCCTTGTCTGAGGCTTGTGGCTTCACGAAAACATGGCCCAGCAAAGAGGGTCTGGGCCTCGTGCATCACAGCTCACAAAACCACAGGGCTTCCTATACGTATAAAAGCTGAATTCTTCACCTATATCACGCCTAGCACGGCTGAACACAGCTGGATCTTGACTGCGGGCAGTGCTTCAGCAAACAGCATTAGGTGTAAACACAATGTAATTTCCTTTCCAGAAAAATATTTACTTACCTCTCTGGTAACTCTTGAATTGAAAACACATTTGGAGCTGCTTGTAAGGAATTGCTTAGATTTGATTTTTTTTTTTCTTAATATTTTTTTCCCCCCAAGCAGTGTTGGGCTCCGGGGACGTGCGTTGGCTCCACGAGGAGCTGCTGCAACTCCACAGTAGCAGCATTATAGTGAAGTCTGAGGCATTTTTAAAGACCCCATTTCAGGTGTTTATGTGCTGTTGCATATAAATCATACCTTGGACTATGAGGCCTTGTATCTATTCATGGGCTCTCAGCATTTAAAATATTTCTGAGGCTGAGGCCTTGCTGCACAAAGAGCCCCAAAGCACGTCCTCCTGCCTCCCCCCTCTGAGCTCATCCATCCCCAAACCCCCCTCCCCAAATTCAGCTGCTGCGTGGGGGCACCAAGCCCTGGGCTTGCCCCAGGAATTAAGGCAGTTTTCCTCCTGGCACCGAAGCGAAGTCCCAGGTGAGCTCGGTATGTAAACTGTTGCATGCATATATTTGCATATATCTGAATGCAGTAGGTAAGCTGGGAGCAATGTTCCTATTTAATGATGCTCAACCATTCCTGTTGTCTGTACGCATGGGGAGCAAGGAACTGCAGGGAGAGCCCAGCCCGTGCTCCTCTCCCCGTGTTATTGGTGTCTTATTGCTTGGATAAAGCCAAGGGAACCTTTTCCAAGGATTAGAAGAAGGGCTGCGTGCCAGGCTGGCTGCCCCATGCCGTGTGGGGTCAGATGGGGGGGGGTGTGGCTGCGGTGCTGAGGGAGCCCAGGCTTTCAGGTGTGTAGCATCCTTTGCTTCTTTAAATGTGTTTTCGGGAATTAATGGGTTTTACCTCTTTGGAAGATTGCAAACTAAGCAGCTTGCTCTGACCAGTATTTTTCTTCCCTCTAAAAGTAAATATTATTGGTAAATCTTATTTTTAAAAAGTCCAGTCTGCAATCTGGGACATCCGGCCCCTCTTCCTCCCCTTACCTGAGGCCATACATGATATAGGATCAAAGCACTCCAAAACTGGCCATGCCCAGGCACGCACAGCAGCACTAAGCCCGACTTTAATCCGCACCACGGCAAGCACTGAGCTGGGGAAGGCACCGCTGGGAGCCCTGACCGCAGGGGCTAAGGCATGTCCCTTGTGGGAGCAACTGAAGCCCTGTGGCCTCCTGCTTGCAGCATGTGCATTTTTCTCTGGATTGCACCCAAAAACTCAGTGCTGGGGTTTGGCCGTGCTGGGAGTGAGCAGGGTCTCGGGGTGCTGCCGGGCAGGATGAGCAGGGAAGCACAACTCCTGCTGCGGTCCCCGGGGCTGAGCCGTACCCTCCAGCACTGACGTAACTATTTTTGTCCAGATTAAAGGGAAATTAAAATTAATCCTCAGAGTCCAGGGAGATCTCTGAGGTTTAGCATTTTTTTTTTCCCCCAATCATTATTTTTAGCAGATTCTTTTTATTTTTAGCTCCTCGCAAAGGCAGCAGGTACTCAATCCCTTTCCCATCCCAGCGTCCTCATCGTCTGAGCAGGCAAAAGATGGGCAAAAGGACGCGGTGCCTGAGCAGCCCCAGCTCAGGCAGGACATCGATGACCTGCAAAAGGCACAGCAGGGCTCTGCAGGGGAAACTCACGCACCAAAATGTCTTCATCGTTACCTCAACCAAAACCCATAAACCACATAACCTGCCGCGTTTCAGCCGAGCTGGTTTGCACTTGTGCCGGCACAGGCGAGCTCACCGCTCGGCCCCATCTCCCTCCCTTCTGTTACCATAATGCTCTTTCTTAAACCATTTTGCTGCGACACATCTCTGCTTCCTGTATTTGCTTTTCACTAGCGAGAAAAAACCTTTCTATAAACAGAGAGAAAAGAGCCTTTCTATTTTCCTCTCCCATCACTGCTGCTGCCTTACCGTGATGGGCGAGAGGTTCATGGGGTGCCGGGAGAGCCATGCCAGCAGCTGCCTGTGCCCAGCCCAGCAAATCTGGAGCAGAAAACCACAGGAACTTGTATATTTTTTTAAAGTTGCTGGGTCTTTGCAGCTGCTTGTGACAAAATTCCTACTGGAATTCTTCCTGGTGAGACCCCCCCCATCCCCAGTGGCCCCGTGGGATCCTGCTGTAGGGGAGCCACTGGCTCTGGCACCACAGGGCTGAGGGTGAGTGCAGGCAAAATCAGGGTCCTCGGTGTGACACAGGGGTTGCAGGAGGGGGTCACTCTCCCCTCAGTGGGCAAGAGGAGAAACAAGGGCTCCTTCACCAAAATAACCCAAACTTGGAGGTGCCACAGAGGTTGAGCTTCCTTAAAGTTGCTGTCACTGCTGCTCGCCACGGGGGTTTGGAGCAGGCCGGTAGCGACCACCAACCTGTCCTCACTCTGAGCAGGGGCTTTCTTGTCTGACCAGGGCGCTCAGCATCCTTTAAGATAAATCCCTTGCTGCCATCAGCCTCTCAGCACCCTGTAAACTGGAACAAAAAAGCAAGGTTGCTGTTTAATTAGATGTGTTCTTTCCTTTGGATCACAGCAACCTCGCACAGTGTCTGACGCTAGAGCAGATCACAGCAACCCCAGGTTTTATATCTATTTTCACAAGGTTTGCAGAGGCAGGAGGTGCACACGGGGCTGTGCTGGTCTCGGCGTGAGCAGGTGAAGCCACGTGAGGCTTTGCCGCCGTCGCGGCTGCCTGCCGAAAAATGCAAATCCTCTCCCCGCCGCATCCAGCTCGGCACAAAGGCCCTAAGCCAGGGCACGAGGGCTGCGCGTTGCCCGGCATCCCGCGCCAGGCGGCAGGAAAAATACACGGGTGTCAGTGCTTGGCTGAGCTGGGGCACAGGCACGGGGCTGCGCAGGGATCCGAGTTAAATCACTTCCAGCTAGATTCGGTAACGAGCCCTGCACCGGCACACACCGCTTCCACGTTCCACTTATAGCCCGCTGCTGCTGCTCCCTGTTAAGGAAATACATCAGTGGGGCCGTGTGGGGATTAGCAGGTGCCCAGGTCTGCTCCTGATGCACATCGGAGGGCGCGGGAGAGGGCGAGCAGAGCAGCACTGGCTTTGCCTTAGCCAGGGGAGAGGCGGAAAAGCCAACGGGCTTGCCAAAAGCCGCAGGACGTGGCTGCAGCGAGCGAGAGCATCTGCCAGCAGCTGAACGTATTACTCAAAGAGCGGAGCATCATTTTCATGGGGTAGCAGCAAACTATTAATATTTTGCAGACGGTTCCTATTTTCCTCTGCAGACTGCCCCTGTACATTTGTTACTGCATATTTGTAACAGGGAGTCTTTCCGACGGCTGTTGCAGCTGCTTTGACGTCCCTGGGGCAGGATGAGCAGGCACGCTATTGAGCACAAAGCAGAGGCCTCTCCTTGCAGGGCTCTGCTGCGTTAGTGCCCCAGAAAACAGGCCGTCGTTCCCTCTCCCTGCGTAACACGGGCTGCGCGTGACCTGCCCCGCGGCCCCAGCCACTGATTTTATCATATCGCTGGGTAGCGACTGCTTCAGCTGGGGACCATCAGTGCTCACGCTCTGGGGATGACACCAGAGTCCTACACTGGCAAAGTGAGAGTCGCACAGCGGTGCTGATGGCAATGCCATCGTCCCCCGAGGCTGTAACCGGGGAGTCCTTGGGCTTTGCTCAGCCATGGGTGCAGCATGCGAGGACGGCCGGTGGCATTGCAGGCACCTCCTCAGTGCAGCACAAGGGATGCCCCAGGCTCCCCTTCACTGAATGCACCATACCCTCGGGTTTCGGGCGGTGTGGAAGATTGATTTCTTGATTAAAGTCTAACGCGTGGTATAATTAAGGAAATCCTCTTGGTTCAGAAAGTCATTAGGAGACGATTAATTGGGATGAGGCTGGGAGCTGCCTCCTGCGGAGGAGCAGAAGCAGATGCATTGCTGCTGCACCCCAGGGCTCCCACACTGTGGCCAGGGTGTCGGCAGGTGCGGGGTGAAGCCCGGGCTCTGCGAACCCAGCCCGGGGAGCAGTGTTTGAGATCCCTCTAGGTCGCCGTTTACGCTCCTTCCACTAGCAGTTTAAGGCCTTTCGCTTCAAAACCTTTCATTAGATAAACCAGTTGTGCTTTAGCTGCAGGTCCCCAGAAAGCCAGGGCTGGCAGATCTCTCAGAAGCGATCCACCCCACGGTGCTGCCCGCAGTGGGATCTGTCCCTCCCGGGGCCATGCCGGTCCTGCTGCCTCCTAGACACCCATAACACAGTCCCAGCCTGTGCATGTCGTTTCTTCTCCCTGATAATCTCTGCAGTTCTTGCACTCGTTTTATTTGTGGCATTAAGAGCAGAGCAGTCTGCTCTGAGGGTCTTCCCGTTGACTTGCAGAGAGATGTCAGGACAATGTTGACATCTAAAGTTCATGCTAGGGACTGGTGTCTGCGTCATGAACGGGTTTTGTTCTTGAAATGTTAATTGAGTATTAAATTGTAGATCTGGCAAATGGATTGGGTGAAAAGATCAATTCGTGTTAGAGGAGACCATGTTTTGTGACAGAAAAAATGAATTAGGGAAAAAAATCAGTAATTCAGCCCGTCAGCGTGCACCAGTGTGAGTTATTAACACACGTATCAGACACGCCTGATGAGCTTTGCATGTGAAAATTATTACAGATTGAAGAAATTTTGGTTGTACAGATGCTTTACTGGGTTATTTGTAAAGAGTTTAGTTATGTTCAGCATTTAGCTTTAGGTTTGTTTAGGCCCAATGGTTGAGTACTGAATGGGGGGAAAAGAAGTCATTTAGCAGTTTAGGTGGTTTTAAGTGATGGCCTTATGTGGGTCACTGAGCTGTGTGCACCCCGAGATTGCCCCTCTCCCCATAAAGAGCACCAAAAGGCGCTTGGGGCTGCGGGTGCCGGTCTCTCCCAGGGCCCACCAAGGGCATTTCAGACCATCAGCAGGATGGATCTGGTGCAGAAACGGCGTTATTTCAGAAAGTGAGCGTGAGTTCAAGCGGCTCCGGGCGATCCCCTGCGGCCTCTGTCCCTATTTTCTGTCTGTCACGCAGCAGCGGGTTGAAAGGCAGCGGTTTATGTCCAGTTAATACAATCGGGAGAGCATCACTCAGCAATTCCCACTGCCTTTTGCTGCTGGGTACAAAACGTCCTGGACCAGATGAAATTCCAACCTGAAGAATTTGGGGAAGCAACGGCATTGCTGGAGGGCAGCGGGTCGCCCGATGGTGCCCAGCTCCTACAGGGAGACACAGGAAGAGCTGGCGAGTCTCTCCATCGTAGGCTGCTGTCTGATTCCTCAAGGAAGAGGTCGCTTGAAGGGCTGCAGCTGTCCTGCTCTGCCCCAGCAGAGCCTGCGCGTGTCGGGCATACACCACTCCTTCCCCACGCCAGCCCCCCCAAACCCGGGCGGGAAGCCTGTGCCCTGAGGAGCTGCAGGGCGAGTGATGGGGAGTCCCTCGGTTTGGGATTGCTCTCGGGTTTCTAAGGTAGGGGTTTATCCCACAGAGCGAGGAGACCCCCCCCCAGGAGCTGTGATGGGCGGTGTCCCCCCCCCGGGATGCTCTGAGGCTGGTTAAGGCTCCTGGGTGGGAGGCATGGGGCAGGCAGGGGGTTCTCTGCTGTCAGCTGCGCTCTCGCTCCTCTGAAAGCTTTAAATTTACATAAACCCTGCATTTTCTGATTGTTCTTTCAGAGATAAATAAGGGTAGGAATGGAAAGCAATCATGCAGCCACCTTGCTGATCAAATCCAGGATGGAGGAAGCTGCCTTTTGACCTCACATTGCATCTAAAGTACACGCTGGAAGGAGAGGCCTGAAAACAAATGACAGTAATCAGTGCAAGACGCGATCAAAGAAACACTCTGCAGTAAAAAGCTCGGTGGAAAATCCCTTGAATCACAAGCATGTGGGCGGCCACTGAAAAAAAGGGGGAAAATGGGGAAAATATGACAATTTTTTTTTTTTTTTTAACAAAAGATAAACCAGAATCCAACTGCATCCCTCCCTGCACTTGCTGGTTGTTTAAAATCCACAGCACACAGTGAGCTGAGCCGGCGCAGAGCCCCACGCTGCGAGGTGTGGAACCAACAATCAATAATTCCCTTTTTCTTAAACCCATTATGGACCAACTTACTGGAGCGTGTCCACTGCTGCATCTCAGTTAAACATCTCAAAGTGCAGGAGAATGGAGAAAAAAAGAAAGATTTCAACTCCTCGTCAGCAAAGCAATTCACCCTGGGTTTGCTCCATGACAGAGATGTTTTAAATCCTGGAGTGAGTGATGGATTCGGGTGGCAAATCAGCTGGAAAGAAGCCGAGGGCCGGCGGTCCCAGCGGCGCCAGGGAGGAGCAGGATGCAGCACTGCGATACCAGTGAGAGGTTAAACCTGAACCCACGCGCTGCAAAAGGACCTAATCCCAGAGGCAGGCTGCATTTGTAAGGTCGTGGCGTTCTGCTTCAGCGTGAGGGGAATAACATTTCTGAGCCTTTCCAAATTAAGGGACGTACCAGCAGCAGGCCTGAATATCTCCTTGGCTTTTTGCTGCCTTTTGCCTGATCTTGGAATATTACTCCAGAGGCTCGTGTCTTTTGCTAAGCCAGGAAACCTGGGCTTCACATAAACTCTGAGAGAAACCCATCTTACAGGATAGTGAATAAAAACTGGATGTTTGCTGAAAGGTGTTTCATACATAGCGAAAAAAAGAGCTGTGTTGGACGTAGATGTCTACCTTGTCCAGGCTGGGATGGATCCAACCCTGGACCACCAAGATCTCAGGAGCTTCAGGTCCTACCTGGGCTCTTTAATGGGGAGTCCAGGTAGGGCACAAAGGGCCACCGTGCAAAGAATAGCTGATGCTTGCCCAACCCTGGCAGTGAGACGAGGATGTATTTTCAGGTATCAAAGGTACTCTGACGTTCATCCACTCGGTTGTGCTAAATACCAAGATTCTTACCCCCAGAAATCTATAATCTAACCCATCCAAGAGCTCCTCTAGCACCTTATGTACGTACGTCGGGAACAGAGTGCACGGCATCAGCCGTCAGGGAGTAAATCCAGTTCAAATACAGCAAAACATACAGTTCTTATGCTGAAGTCGTTAAATCTTTGGCTAAGCTAAAAAGGCAGAGTGAATAATGTTTTAAATATGCTCAGGAAATCCTCCACGTCAGATGAGATCAGAAGAAACCATTAGTGAGCATGGACGGAGTTTCTTCACCAAACAAAGGCCGATACTGAGTAACTGCAGTTCTATAAACAGAGCATCACTTTAAAAATTCAATAATTTACCCAGCATCTGGGGAAGCATCAAAACTTGGTGTTTAAAGTAAAGGTAGATGGATGGAAGAGAATTAGGACCCTTACAGTTGCACACTTATTTTTCTAATCCACATTGTACTTGAGCCGTTATGTATTTAATGCATTTATTCTGCACTAATGGGAAAGGAATTGTCAAATTCAATTCACTCTCGGAGACCAGCCTTCACCAGCTTTGTTCCTTTGAATTAAGGGACAGAGACAAGGCTTTTTGTGAATATGCTTACTTTTATTTTTCATAAAAGTTTCTTGCTTTACAGATTAGATCTATTTTTTTACCACCAAAGTGCAGCAAAAAAACCCAACAAAAACTGTAACTTAATCTAACACCTAACACAGAGAGTTAGTGCAGGTTTTTATTAGTTCCTAACAGCGAGGAGCGTTTGTGTGGCTCTTAAACACCAGTTAACCCTCAAAACACCACTAACATCCACGAGTGCTGCAATAACAACACTATGGGGAGCAAAGAGGTGGGTCAACTTATTCACCGACCCATGAATCTCTGCCTCCAAGTGCCTTCCCAGGTTAGCTCTTAGTCAACCAGCAATATGCCTCCTTCATTTAATGTTATGCTACAAATCCCAGCGTTCAGTTTAAGAAGCGAGTCTGTGCTGGTCTAGCTGTTGTCCTTGCTAGTAATAGACTCAAGCTGCAAAATTCAGATTCAAAGCTCAGCTGTTTGGATTTAGGGTTTTAGCTTGCCCGTTATAGAAATAAGAAACAGATGGGATTTGCAGGCCTGGTTCGGACTCCACACTTCTCATAAGGTCAGTGTTGTTTAAGTCAAATCAGATTTTAAGTCAGATTCATTTCTGCCTGTGCCTGCCTGCGCCTGCCTGCCTGCGCACTAATGGCACACGCCAGCGCAACGTATCCCCAGGGCTGGAATCCTTAAAATACTGAGTATATTCTGTATATCTCAGCAAAGAAATATTACCGCTGATTCTGCAAGTGATGTGAAATTAGTGGCAATTGGGAACGTTTGTAGTCAGGGCCAGAAAGGTCCTCAACATGCATTTATACATCAAAGTTCCCATATTTTTAGAACTTCATAGCAGGAGGATTGTACAATATTTCTTTTTCATCTAATAAGGGTTCTGTGAGACACATGGAAGTGCAGGGCTTGATATATTCTTAGCAACTTACACAAAAAGAGCATCTTGCCTCAATTTATTGTAGACTCTGCTCCTCGGGACAGACCTGGCAGACCAGTTCTGCTGAGACAGCTTACCAAAGGAAGCTACGGCTTCGTCATCTTTTCAAATCGAGTCGTTTGGAAGCATCACTTCAGCTCAACAAATTACTGAATTTAGTAGTGAAATAACAGGTTCAAACTGCATTTTGCAGAAGGTCAGGTTAGAGTATCTAATGTTCCTCTCTGGCTTTCAAATCTAACATTTAAAATAAGGTTGTTGAGCATCTTACGGTCTACGGTGGTGTAAAACCGTCCATGGTTTGATCTTGTGTGTTGCTCACCAGTAACAACACAGAAATTCTGCAGTTCTTTGAGAAGGAGAATTTCCTGGAGGGCTTTCACTTGCTCCTGATGACTTGTGGAAATGGTTTTAGCTGGAAAAAGAGATTTACAAAAGCGTAGTGTTAGAGATTCGCAGACAAGTGTTGTCTCAAATGCTGTGCAACTAATATGCACGCCAATAGATCAGCAAATCATGGGCAAAATAAATAAGCTGCTGTTCTTGAGGTGTCTGTTCAACAGGCCTGCTGCTTTTGCCACGGATGCACAAAACTCGAGTATCTAATAAGAAAACACTTTAACATTGGTTGAGCCTAGCTGTCAGACCAGCTGAGACAAGGGCAAAGCCTGGGGACACAGCAGCCACAATGCTGCAGGGAATAAAGAGCTAAAGAGGGCAAATGTTCGGTCTATAAAGGCTTCCAGCCTAATGTAGGATTAGTGGAAAGAAAATGGACTGCACATTAAAATTCATGAAGGAGTACAATTTAAGATCCATGAATAACAGGGTCACAATTATGCAGGACCGGGGATTTGGTTTTGTTTTTGTTTTTCCAGAGCTGGTGGAAGAAATTAAGTCATTTACCAGGACACGTGTGGCTGCCACATGCTCTGCCCTTGTCCCTGGACGCTGTGGATGCCCACAGGTGATTATACCAAAGGGTTAAACACAGGGACAAGAGGAAATTGGGGAATGCAACCTCTGGGCTGTAGATTCACAGATAAAGTACGTGAGTTGGGTTTTGGTAGTCTGTTTGACAGGCCTTTCTTCTTACCCCTGAATCTCAAGGCTGAGTCTCTGGTAAGGCGAAGCTTCAGTGCTGGTTGGGTCTAGGCAGACCTCTTAACGCAGGGACGTGGCACTTGGGCATCTCTCCCTCCAAATGTCCTCTGCGACACGTGTAACCTTGGCCAAGTTAACCTCCTGGAGCTCAGCTCCCCCCTACAAAACAAGCTAACCCTGGAGGGGAGCGATGGATGAGGTTATTACTGACCTGGGAGGTGTGACGGCATCGGCCGTAAGGGATGGGAAGGCTTCGTACCTGCTTTTTTCTTCTTAATTAAGCTACATGAATCTCAGGCCCTTCAAAACGAGGCTGTGGAAGGAAATCACCCTGTAATCACTGCAATGACTGCAGTGCATGGTGAGGACTACAGGAAGGGGGGGAAGGCGGCGGGTGTCTCCAGTTCATCGCCATCTAATTCGGGGAGAGCATTGGGGAGATCGGGCTTTTCTTAATGACTTACCATGAGAAAAGCTCATGCCACGGGTTGATTCTTCACGCCACATTCCCCTCCATGAGGGCAGAGGCTGGGAAAGCAGTCAGCTGCTTTTATTCTACAGTCTTAATATAGAACAACAGTGTAGTATGTTGCCCTAGATTTAATAGTTGGGGAAATAAAACTACTCTGGGTGGTAGGAGGTGCTGTCACATACCAGAGGACAATTCCAGGATAGTTTAGGGCATCTGCTTATTTTACAGTCATAGAAATATGTTTAAATCACAGCCATGGTGCACTCTAATGGGAATGTAGAGCGTAAGTGAATTATTGATTATGTTGCACATTTAATAAGGAAGTCAGAAGATAAATGATGTCTAATACACAGAAATAGATTAGCAGCCTCCCATGGGTTGTAACAGGAGTGCAAGCGTGAGAAGGTCTTAAAATAGGCATCAGCTTTCATTACTGCAGGTACAGAAAGCCTTGAATTAGTGAAATATTTCAGGTGGAGATCCCGGGTCTGGTCCATACCTGGTGGAATTTTTTGCCCTGATTGCTCTCAGTAGTCGGTGTATGTGCTAACCACCCATAAGTAGCTGCCTGCCTTCATCTTCTTAGGGGAGCATGGCAAGAAAAAGTTCCAATTTAACACAAAAATCTCAGGCACCATTTAAAGATTTAGGTATTCTCCAATCTCCAGTCTCCGGGGAGACTGTTCCCATGCCATTCTGCATTTATATTTCTGTTCAGATAAGTTCTAATTTCACTGATCCGAGGGCTGCTCAGAGGATTGCTGTAAAAGCTTTTTTTAAACCACACACATCTTTGGTAGTGGCTCTGTACGAGCGTCGCTGAATTGTTTCCAATATTCAGCTCCTCACCTGTCTGGTGCATGTGTGGGGGTTGATGGATGGACAGACCGTGCTCTGTGTGAGAATGCAGACAGCTGATCCAAAGCCTAATCCTCCCCGCAGCCCGTGACCTTTTTATTCATACTTGCACCTGGCAGGAGCAGCAATCATTCATGTATGTGGCCTCGGAAACAGCTGCGGATCTGACACTGTAGTTAAATTTAAAAAGGGTGATGCAGGCGTACGTGTGAGGGTGGTAAATGAACAAAATCAACTGCTAACCCATCATAGACCAACTCTAAAGACAAAAGAAAACAGCCTTTGAAGAGTAGCAGTTTAGGCTTGCAGTGAGGATGCCAGGTCTCTTCTGCTGAATACAATACGGTCTGTGCAGAAACATTTGCAGAACTGGGGCACAGAGACCTGAATCGGTAGCTGTGATTCACTGCAGGTCAGGACTGTGGCTGTGGCCATGTGCAGACAAAGCTACGCAGCCTCGGACCAGCTGGCTCGGGAAGGGGTGAGGGTACAGGCTCCAGCGCAAGCTGTGCGGGGTTGTCTGGCCAACAGCAAGTGGACGAGCAGTTGCTGTAGCAGTTACCTCATCCTTCGTGCCGGCAGCACCTAAGTGCGATCTGGCTGAGGAGCTTCTACAGGCGCTGTGTCATGCACAAGATTGCAGTTGAGATGTGCTCTCAGGGCAGATTGACACTGCAAATCCTCTCCCCGCACAGAAATACCCGTATTTTATTCTGGCAGAGCAATTCCCAGCCTGGATCCAGCCGTACGCCGTCCCTTGCCACCTGCTGAACAAAACAAACTAAGCCAGTAGAAGTGCAGATTGCTGTCAGCACTGAATTTCCTGCAGCCTTTTTTAGCAGAAACCTGTGAATGCAGTAACGGGTAACCTGGCTACCCTGTCAGAAGGCTGCACTGTAGAAATTGTTATTTTCCGTGGAGCTAAACAGAAGGTAAATCTTCATTATGCAGGAGAAAGGCTAGGGCATCTGATTCTGTCTTCCAAAAAGAAGCAAGCAGACCAAAATTTGAAATAAAACTTGTCAATTTGTATGTGTTGCAGCAAGGCGCTGTGAGATAGCAGATGGAGGTGAAAAAGGGGTTTTGTTTCTTTGCTGCGTCTAACACCTTCTTTCTACAGGGCACATCCTCTGTTTTAAGAATAACGCTTTTTCAATAATGACTCACAGCCAGCGCCACAAAACTCCTGGCTGTCAGAAGAACTGCTGGTTGTCTGACAGGAGTGCCGCTCGCAGGGCACGTTGGTTTATTCTGTTTGTCTGTACTGAAATTACAGCTTGGGGATCTTTCTTCTAGAAAGTGGCCCTACTTAGAGATTCCAGGCACAAGGCAATTATCTGTCTTCGCTTGCTCAATGTAATTAATAGATGTGGTTTTCTTCACAGGCACCAAGGGATGCTGTGCTTGTCATGGAACGGACAGCTTTGTCCGGAGCAAGGACAAGAAATTCCCCAGAAGTCAGGCCTCTCCTCTGGGAAGATGGATAAACCTGTGGTGTACAAGCAGGGGCTGGAATATTCCCCTTATCCTGCTATCTTTCTGCTCATCAGAAGAGAAAAGCTATCCTCTGCTCAGAAGGGAAAAAAACCATCCTCAGGAATAATTCAGTACAGGAAACGGGCAGAGCTACAGCCCTCTATCACCTCACAGAATTTGCAGTTATGGGTAAAGCTAAATCTTAGGAAAAGAGCAATTTCAGCCTTCCTGGCTAGCCCAAAAGTAACCGTGCTGCCCTATGCAACGCCGTTACTGACAGAGCAGCTGCATGGGTAGAAATGGATTTTTACAGAGTTACTGGAGCAAGGAATTGTGCTAGAATTACTGGGTTCCCCCTCCTGCCCTGCCTTTGATTTGTGGTGTGTGCAGACCCCTTAATTTGTCTCTGTTTTCCCCATCTGTGAAACTGAGATAAGATCACGAGGGAATTGTAGAGTGTGATTCATTAATGTTTATTAGACAGAGGGAAATCCTTAAATGAATGGCTCTGTATTCCAGGAGGACAAAGTTCAAGACTGCAAGGAGGCTGATTAAAACCAAATCTGCTCTTTGCAGGCTAGGAGGACAAAGAAAATTGAAAAACCTTACCTACCCCTATGTCTGCCAAAAGCAGTATGTGATTTAAATAAAATCAAGCAGAATGTGCACGTGTGCATGCGTTCGAGCATACATATGGCTATAAAAACCATTAAATGCTTATTAGGAAATGCACACCAAAAAATGTAATGAGGGTGCGTTTGAAGTTTCCAATAATCATAGAATCATTGCGGATGGAAAAGACCTCCAAGACCATCAAGTCTAACCGCCATAAGAAGCGACAGTGTATGTGATCACCATTAACCGTGCGAGTTACTAGTGGCAACACGGCATTAGTACATCGTGAGGCAATAAATAGGATACGTTTTCATAAGGGGATGTAACAACACGCAGTGTGTTGGCACACTCCGTTGTGTACCTAAGTGGCGGAGCTATGGATCGGTTATAGCAATCTCACTGCTAGACTGACATGCTTTTCATGCTAATAGAGGAGCATTTAAGTTATTTAAGATAATCACTACAGGAGAGCCTTAGGCATTAGTGGAAGATTTATACACTGTAGTGTAGTGTATTCAAAGCAGGAATCTGCATGTTGCAAAAAAGTCCAATGTGCGGATGATTTGTGGGTGGATGGGAGGGACAGTCTGTGTAGCTTTGGAGAAGGGATCTGTCTGGTTTTTGTTGGACTCACAAACCCAGAGACATAATACCAGGTATCTCTCCTGGTGTGGTACTGTAATGAAACAGTTACTGCAATGTTCCCTTCTCTTTGACTACAGTAGTAAGGAAGGGCAGAAAAACAGATTCTCTGCCCTCGTTTTACAACAGACTAAACAAATATTTATAGATTAGATGTATCTGGACTGATGTAACATTTTCCAAGCTTCAGAGTGCGTTGCAAGCGTTCCGGCTCAGCCCTCACCGTGATGCCTGAGCCAGTAGGTAATATTCCCCCGACTGTGACAGGTAGAAATGGAGGTGATTGGCAATAGCTGGAGTCAGTAGGTGGCCTAAATTCAGCCCTGGCACGATGACAAATTTACTGTGTGAGTCTTGTCACTGATACAGCCTAATGGAGGGTGAAACATTAACATACACAGGACTTGTAAGGGAAACAGACGTTATGACGTACAGACAGAACACAATGCACAAATTGTGCTTTAGCAGAAATGGGGATTTTGTGGCAGCCGCTAGGCACAAGTTGGGAACGTGGACTGCAGGGTGGTTTCACGTTATGCGTACATCGCTTGCCACCTTCAGGTTGTATGTGAATTCACAGATGTTGCCAGAAAGCGGAGACCTTGCGCCAGGCCTCGGGTGGCAGATCTGAGCATCCCCAGCGTGGTACACCGCAGGGGCTTTTCATTTTATGGAGGTGTTTTCCACCCATCGTGTCTCTTCACAGGATCCCAGAATGGCAGTGACTGGAAGGGCCCCCTGGAGCTCACCCCGTCCCACCCCTGCGTGAGCAGGCACCCCCAGAGCAGGGGCACAGGGCCGCGTCCAGGCGGGGGGTGAATGTCTCCAGGGAAGGGACCCCACAGCCTCCCTGGGCAGCCTGTGCCCCTGCTCTGGCACCCGCACAGGGAAGGGGTTTGTCCTCATGTTCAGGTGGAACTTCCCGTGTTCCAGCTTGTGCCCGGTGCGCCTTGGCCTGGCGTTGGGCACCACTGGAAAGAGCCCGGCCCCATCCCCCTGACCCCCACCCCTCAGATATTTATAGGCATTGATACGATCCCCCTCAGCCTTCTCCTCTCCAGGCTGAACAGACCCAGGTCTCTCAGCCTTTCAGTTCTTCCTCGCACCGTGTTGATGGTGAGGGTTTATTTCACCTCCCAAGAGAGAACCGCGGGTCACGTCGCCCACGAGCAGTTCGGTTTTACACCCCAGTTGAACAGTGCCCGACCCGGAGGTGCTGAGGCGCTGAGCCCCTCCTGGGCCGGCCAGAGGGAGCCGTGCCGCTGGGCTGCCCCGCGCTGGCAACGTCCCTCGGGAAGGAGCAAGTGCCACTGTGAAAAACCGCAGCGGATTTTTTGGGAAAAAACTAACGGGTTTCGCCAACCGAGGTCGGGGGCGGGGAGCTGCTGCCTGGGGCAGGGGGCTGAGGAGGAGTCGGGGGCGGGGCCTGCCCGGATGGGCGGGGCCTCGAGGGGCGGTGCTTAAGGAGGAGGCGGGGCGTAGACATCCTGTAAACAGTGGACGTCATCACGCGCGCGGCAGCCGTGGGGGCGGGTGCTGGCGCTGGCGCGCGGGGCAGTCATGGCGGGCGGCGGCCTGCCCATCCGCCGGTACCGCCGGGACCTGGTGCAGGCTGTGAGGGAGCGGCCCTTCCTCATCGTCACCGGCGAGACGGGCAGCGGGAAAAGCACCCAACTGCCCAAGTACCTCTTCGAGGCAGGTAACGGCCGGGGAGGGGCGAGGCGAAGGGCAGCGGGGCTGGTGACGGGTCTGGAGAGCAAGTCTTGTGAGGAGCGGCTGAGGGAGCTGGGGGGGTTTAGCCTGGAGAAGAGGAGGCTGAGGGGAGACCTTATCGCTCTCTGCAGCTGCCTGAAGGGAGGTGATAGTGAGGTGGGGGTTGGTCAGTTCTCCCAAGTAAAAAGTGATAGGATGAGAGGAAACGGCCTCAAGTTGTGCCAGGGGAGGTTTAGATTGGATATTAGGGAAAATGTCTTCATCGAAAGGGTTGTCAAGCATTGGAACAGGCTGCCCAGAGAGGTGGTGGAGCCATCATCCATGGGGGCATTCAAAAAACGTGTAGATGTGGCACTTGGGGACATGGTTTAGGAGGCCTGGGGTGTTGGGTTGGCGGTTGGACTTGATGATCTGAGAGGTCATGGAATCACAGAATGCCCTGAGCTGAAAGGGACCCACAAGGATCATCAAGTCCAACTGCTGTCCCTGTACAGGACAACTTCAAATTCACACCACGTCTCTGAGGGCCTTGTCCAAGTGCTGCTTGAATATCACCAGGCTGGTGCCGTGATGCCTCCCTGGGGAGCCTGTTCCAGGGCTCCACCACCCTCTGGGGGAAGAACCTTTTCCTAATACCCAGCCTAACCCTCCCCTGGCACATCTCCCTGCCATTCTCTTGGTTCCTGTCGTTGGTCACCAGAAATCAGAGATCAGCACCTGCCCCTCCTCCTCCCCTTGGGAGGAAGCTGCAGATGGCGATGAGGTCTGTCCTCAGCCTCCTCTTCTCCAGGCTGAATAAGGTTGGTCTTTTCCAACCTTAATGATTCTACAGTTCTATGATTCTGTGAAACCTCTGAGAGCCCCCTCAGCTCTGTGGCATTGGCCCTGAAACATGGGAAATAAGCACAGATAAATGGAGATAATCCTCCTGTCCCCTGAGGGGGACACAGCTTCAGGCTGTGCTGTGCACGCAGTGGTCAGAGATGTCTCGATTAAACCTTTTAAATTAAAAAAACCCTATGACTGTATGTATATTATGTAGATTCTCTGAGCAGCACAGCTCATGTTCTCCCCATCTCTCCCATAGGCCTTGCCAAGCATGGTGCCATTGGCGTCACCCAGCCCCGGCGCGTTGCCACCATCTCAGTGGCGCAGCGGGTGGCTGAGGAGATGGGCTGTTCGTTGGGGAGTGTCGTAGGGTACCAGGTCCGCTTCGATGACTGCACCACTGAGGTAGGGCTCTGAGGGCTGTGTTCCTGCCGTTGTCACGGCAGGGCTACGGCTCAAGGTTTTTGCTTGTGGGGCCTCTCCATGGAGTGACGCAGCTCTGTTGCCTCTCCTGGGGCTTTGCTTGTGGAAGGTCGCAGAGCCTTGAGAAGCTGTCTGTCCCAGCTGTGGTGAAGCTGCAGTTGTACGTGTCATATGTTCAATTTTTTGAAAGCCTTAGAAGTGAAACATTGCTGAGCACCTGTGATGCGGTGCATGAGCACCTGTGGTGCAGTCTCAGTGTGTGTTCTGGACAAATGTGTGATCTATATAGGAGTGTTTACTTTGAAGTAAAAACCCAGGATAACAGCTGAATGTCTAATTAAACCTTTCAGGATACTGCCATCAAGTATATGACTGATGGCTGCTTATTGAGGCAAATATTGGCAGACCCCCTTCTCAGCAAGTATAGTATCATCGTTTTGGATGAAGCCCATGAGCGGAGCCTCAGCACTGTGAGTGTCACCCTATGTCTGTCCTTTTGTGTCACTATTTCTCCTTTACTGACATCTATTTATACCTTTCTTTCACTTCTGCACAATCTCCAAGGATTTTTGACTGACTTTCCATGGATGCGCTTTATCCTTTTGCTGTCCTAAGACCACAGAATTGCTGCTTTTTTTATTACATGCTGCATAATCTGAAAATAAGATGTGGCCTGTAATCCTGGTGGAATTGTTGCAGTTGTTGTGTTTGAAAGCAGTTAAAACTTGGCTGGCTGTTGGATACTTTCCCAAAATTTCCAGGAATTTGAAGCCAACACAGTGAACACAAATCTTCTAGATTCCTAATCTTAAAAAAACCCCAAACCTAAAAAAAAAAAAAACCCAAACCAAAACCAACAACCCACACAAACAAACAAAAGCCTGAAACATCTCTCTAAGGCCTAATGTTTCTTAGGGTGTGTATATGACTGGGCAAAGAGATTACGGCTTTTGGGTTCATGGAAGTATCTAGACTAACCTAAGTACCAAAAGCTGTCAAATGTCACACTGACCCTTCTGTGGTGAGTGAAGTGACATTCAAGTCACTCTGTCCTCAAGAGATTGTGTTGTATGTCAAACAACCTACCAGTCCAGCAGAGAATCTACAGTTCCAGCTAGTGAAAAGGGAAAAAGCTTTCTGAATCCCAGTTCAGCCTCAGTATCTGAGGGTATTGCAAGTAATTGAGCTAGGGTTATGTAGGGAGTTACTGCTCCATCACCAGTGTTTAACTAAAAGGAGCAGATTTTTGTTCCAAAGCACTGCAGAGAAAAATAAACTTGCTGAAGTTGTAAGAATAACTAGTACAACAAAGGAGGGTGCACAGTCACGTAATGTACCCTGGATAAAGGTGATGACTTTTTATAATGGGTCTGAGGTAACTGCTTGCAAATGACTTGACCATGAGAGTACAAAAATGAAAACCAAAGGATTTTAAGTTACACTGATCCTGTTACAAGCTGTGAGAAGAGCTGATAAAAAAATTAATTTTAGAAACCAATTAGTGTGCTTACAAGTCGACCAGGGTAAGTGTATACATTCTTTTGAGTTGCTTCTGTTTTTCTGTTAGGATATTTTATTTGGTTTGCTGAAGAAACTATTTCTACAGAAGAAACCACCAAACAGGAAGACAGACATGAAAGTGGTGGTGATGTCAGCCACCCTGGAGGTAGAGAAGCTCTCGGAGTTCTTTGGACACTGTTCAGTGCTGCATATTCCAGGAAGAAGTTATCCCGTCAAGGAGATATTCTGCAACCTGCTCAGCCCAAGGGATGTAGGCAGCTCTGCATATGTGACAGAGGTCTGGACTATTTTAGTTTGTTTCTATGTTGTGTTCTCTGCTCTTGGTATGATTATAATCTTTGAAAGACGACAAGAATTAGCAGCTGTATTGCTGTGTTCTTAGCACCCCTGCAGGATATAGGGAAGAACTAGTTAGTGTTATGAGTTTTAGAAAGAGTTATTGGCTTGTTTGTTGTTTGTTTCAGGCGGTAAAAGTGACATTGGATATCCACTTAAATGAACCAGAAGGTGACATCTTGGTTTTCCTGACAGGTGAGAATTTTTCTTTCAACAAGGGATGGTTATTCCAGCTGAAGCATGGCGCTGCCAGCAAAATAGTGCATCCTTCCAATGACTGTCTTGTTTGTCCCAGGGGAGGGAAAGCTGCAGATCGACTCGAGTAGTCCTGCGAAGTGATAGTTCTCACAGCATGCTTAGGTATATCCAATCCTATGAGATCACATTAAAAAAAATTAACTTAAAAATTTGCATGTGGTCTTTTCTTCCTGTGCCAAATTTACTCTGTATTGTCTACCTGTTGTATTTTGTTGTTAATTCAGGAAGGGAGAATTTCTTTATCTGCAAAACATCAATATATGGGTCAGGCAGTATGTGGTCATCTTTTAAGGAAAAGCCATGGTGGAAGGCACTGTGGAAAGACTGGATGTCACCTCCTAAACTGACTCTTACATTACTTCCTTCTTGTAATGCTGTAATGGTGTTGATGGCTTTTGGCAAAATGAACTTGTTTAAAGATGTTGCAAACTAGGAAGGCAGAGTTGTAGCTACATAGGTCGCTTAAATGCTTTTGTATGTTTTATAGGTCAAATTGAGATAGAAAGAGCTTGTGACTTACTTTTCAAGAAAGCAGAATCTATTGATTACCGGTATGAAGTACATGATCGGTCTGTTGAAGGCCTGCTTATCTTACCATTGTATGGGTCAATGTCAACAGGTAAGAGCACATAATGTCATATGGAACTTAATTTGCATAAATGTTAACTACAGAGTTGTTATAAACAGTATCCTCCTCAAATGTCTATTTATTGGAAAAAATGGCATTCATTAACTCATTTGTTAAAATACTGTAGCACTATAGGGTTTTTTGTGGTGTTCATAAACTAATCAAACTTCAGCCTTCTCTGTTCTTGCGCGGAAGCCTCCTGTTAAAATTCATATCCACTGGAAAGGCTTGACATAGCATCAAGGTCTCCAGCTTTGGAAGGGGATGTTGTGTAACTGAAAGTTCAGATGTCTTATTTAGGCCCTCACACTTTCTTTTGTATGGAAAAGATACTGCCAGGAGGTTTTTGGTGATGAGTAGACCTGTAAGGGAAGATAAAGTAGTACAGTGTTACACAATATAGAAAAGCACAGGCTATCAGAATGAAGTAGTCTGTTTTACTTGGCAACAATACCACAGTTAGCTTCAAAGAGTTAAAAACAAAGGCCCTTTGACCTTTACTGAACACAGACACTGTATTATCAGGTAAACTTGAGTGTGATGGTTAAATGTGTGTGTGCAGTATTTAGAATGCCAAGAGGCTGAATAAGTGTTCAGAAGAGCAGGACAGCAACTTCCATCTGCAAGTGCTGCTGAGAGGAAAGATCTGGTAACAACCTGCAGAGAGGGAGCAAAATCTTTACCTTCTTGAAAGAGCAAAATGAAAAGTTGCATAAAAGAAGGGTATAGCTTCTTCCTGACTCCATGAGAGATATTAGACTCCTGACTGAGGGTGATTTTTTTTTGGTGGTAATTTCTGAGGCTATTGTACTTGAATATTTTTAAATACACAAGGGAGAATTTTCCTTTAAAGAGATTTTTATATTTTTCAAGTATAGTAAGTGAGAAAATTTCAGGGGAAAGTTGACTTTCCACTTCCCTTTTTTTGTTCCTTGGAAAGCCACATGAATTAACGGAAACTGCATATGGTGCTTTGTTACATGTTAAAAGAAAAGTTGCTGGAAACATGAGGGTTTTAACTGAATCTTTTCATGTTCACCTTTACTTGCTCTGCTAAAACCCTTTGGATCCTTCATAAAGATTCTGTTAAGACCAGGCATCTTGTTTGTTTTTTCCTAGCTCTGGGTTAGGAAACATCCAGGAGAGCTGAGCTTTCTTGATCTGAAAATCTTCTTGAACGTGCAAGCAATAAAGAAGATAATCTCTGATTTCTGACATATACTAAAATAATACCGAATGTCTATTTTAGAACGTTATGTGATTCACTTTCTAATGTCATTCAAATGACTTTCACTAAGCACTTGAGTAAGTTTGCACAGTGTTAGAGATGTTCTTTGAAATCAGAGCACTGCAACATAACAGATTCTTCGACTACCTGTCATTTTAGATCAGCAGAAAAGAATATTTTTGCCAGCTCCCACAGGCATCAGAAAGTGTGTGGTATCCACAAACATCGCTGCAACGTCTCTGACAATTGAAGGAGTCAGGTACTGTTTCCTGTCCTTCATAAAAGCTGTAACAGAGGAAAAAATTCAGAAAATTCTACTAGATTTGGAAAAAACGTGTCTGATTTCCTTCTGCTAGTATACCTGCCCAATAATTAGCTGTTGTCTTTTTTTATGTGTAGTGAATAAAAAACCCTCCTTGATACTATTATATAGTCTTATGGATGACTAATATTGTTGGACCCAAATTTGAAATCAAATCTCAGCTCCATTAAATGGGCATAATCTCTTTGGGTGGGGAGAGGTGTTACCTGTAACATCCTGCAGACTGAACCGTTTCAGGGCTGCAGCTGACCAGCAAAGTGCAACTACCTGTTTGCAGCGATTATAGGGTAAATGTGTTCTGGCTTTGGTCATACGCATGTGGCAGTTACCTGTCTGTCTACTGAGACCTCTGTTGTTTTCTTCTCTGACAGAGTATGAATCTTTTACAGATACGTAGTGGATAGTGGATTTGTGAAGCAGTTGAATCATAACCCCCGAGTTGGCTTGGACATACTGGAGGTGGTTCCTATTTCAAAGTAAGTTCTAAAAAGGTAATTTGCTTGGTGTTTCTGGGAGTTGCTCTGACAATACTGTGTATCCGTTGTTCTTTCTAAAAATAAAAATCAGGGAATGTGGGTGGCTTTGAGACTCCATAATTGAAAGCCATTTTGTTTGCTGCTGAGTAGAAGGTGGTTCAGGACATATAATGTCCTATAAGTTACAGCAGTTAAGAAGGAATTGACAATGCATTGTCTGTAGTCTGAACAGTGACTCTCTTGTCATCTTGTGTTTGCTGAATACAACAGCCTGATCTGGAGAAGCTTTAAAAAAATCTTCGCTTGCACAGAAATGCTTCTTCCTTCTGCTAGTTCTCGTATAGCTGGATTTCTCAGTTGCTGCACAGTATAGTATATCTTCCGTCTACAAGCATAAATTGTTATTACTTACTGTAGTTATAGCATGCTTCTTTGGATAATAACAGAAGGGATCAAGAGTTTGGATTTTCTTTCCCTGCCTTTCGTTTTGGAAGGAGCGAAGCAAGGCAGCGAGCTGGCCGAGCTGGCAGGACATCATCTGGAAAAAGCTATCGGCTGTACAGCAGAGAATTCTGGGAGCAATGCATGCCTGATCACACAGTCCCGGAGATCAAGCGAACGAGCCTGACATCTGTGATCCTGACCTTGAAGTGCCTTTCTGTGCATGATGTCATAAGGTAACCTCCATGGAGGGGGGGATTTATCATTTTGTTCCCGAGTCTCAGCAGCAAGGCAGCGCAGGCACCAACAGCCTCTTGGCAGGAGGCAGGATTAGGTCCCTGGCCAACTGTGACGCTTCGATAAAATCAGCTTTTCTGCTGTTCGCCTCAGTCTTTAATGCCAGATTGGATCCTGAGCTCAAGTTCAGTCTGAGGTTAGGCCAAAACTAGCTCCTTCTCTCCAAAATTAAGTAGTTATTAGTGTTCCTTTAAAATACTGATGTGTATATCTCAAAAGCTTCATTTCTGTGGAATTGTTTAATTTTAGGATCATACATGTGCAGAAAATACAGTCCATCTTTGCACGTGCCATGCTGGGACTTGTCATCATAATTCTTCAGCTTGAGGCTGTACATGTAGTGACACACCTATGTACTGAAGATGCTTATGTGCACCTTGGTCAGAAACCTATGTTGGAAGGTTACAGATGTATTTTAATAAATATGAAAGCTAACAAAGCTATACTGAGTCTGAATAGTGAGATTTTTTTAAATATCATTTTTTACTATAGATTTCCCTATTTGGACCGGCCTGAAGAAAGGCATATTTTAGAAGCTCTCAAGGAACTTTACCAGTGTGATGCTATTGACAGGTAAAAAAAAATAAAGGGGTGTGGCCACTACAAGAATTTAAAATCTAATGGTTTAATTGGTGTTAGTGAATTGTTTGTGTGGACTAAAGGACTTCCCCCAGCAGTAGAACACGTTTCCTCATTAGACCAGGAAGTTAACTACTGGGTTCTAATATACTGTTTGTGAAATTAGGGTTAGAGCATGGCTGAGGACTTGAGAGATATGGATTAATTTCTCCACATTGTCCTGGAGTTCCTGAGTGACCTCAGACAAATTACCTCAACTTTCTTGCTGTAGTTCCTGATAGCAGATCCTAGACTGTTGTGACAAAGATGCTTGGGCGCTAGCTGTGAGGCTGATCCAAGAACTCAAGACAGGAAGCGAGATCTTATCCTAAGCTTCCAGGAATTCTTCTTGGGGAAAAAAAAAAATGTCTTTAAGATTAAGCATCTGCTACACTTAAAAAGCTGGCTTTGCCTGCCATGAAGCAGGCATAAGCAAACTGGACAAAGTTGAAATGTTCTGCTAGTGACGCCTCCTTCATGTCCCCAGGACCTCTCTGGGCACACACAGACCGCAGTGTAAGAACAGTGCAGAGGGAAGTGCTTCTTTCGTGCTCTTTATCAGTATGTGGTGGCTGACATTGTGTGTGCATGTTCCAATTTACATTTAAACATAGTTTTGTTGAATCTGGTATTTGAATCTTTTCCCTGGGATAAGGAGAGGCCACGTGACAAGACTGGGTGAATTCCTGGTACAGTTTCCCCTCCCGCCCAACCTGACCTGTGCTGTCATAAAAGCTGCTTCTCTTGACTGTGAAGATCTGCTGCTTCCCATAGCAGCCATGTTGTCCGTGGAAAATGTCTTCATCCGTCCAGGTAGGAAGCCCCTTATCCCAAAGTGGCCTTGGGTGGGTGGGGAGTTCTGCTTGGACCGGGACATCGCAGGCAATGGTTAGGCAGCACACACTGCTTTACCTGGAGACCTTTTCTGCAGCTTCTCTCTGTGGGTTTTACTTTACTCTCAGTAGTTTTCTGTGCTAATAGTTTGTGAGGCCACAGTACCTTATAGGTGTATCTCAAGGTTGTAAAGTGGGAACTGATTTTGTACTTTGAACAATGGTAGCAGAAGCCTTTACTCGAGCCTAAGGATACCCCTGCCAGGGAGCAAGCTGGTTTCCTTAGCTGGACCCAACACTGGTGGGAGACATAAGTACCTTGAACTAATGCTTTAGGTAACACCTACACTGCAGTGTAAGGAAGATAGCTCAAGTGCAACACCTTGTCTCCTAGAGTACAGCATAGCAGATCTGTAGGGAAGAATGGTAAGATCATGACAAATACACAATGGCACTTCGCCTGTATGCTTTTACAGTTTTCTGTGGTCTCGGAGTCAGGGCACGTTGCATGCTGTTCCAAAGACTTCAAAATAGCGTGGAATTGGGCTGCATTTGTCCCAAGGATGTGAGCTGTAAAGCAACATATGGGGAGGCAGGTGGGTTGCTGAGAGGTCATAAGGGTAAAAACTGTTACAGGAGGGAAAAGGGGGGAAAAAACCCCAACAAAACTCAGACCAACCACCAGGAGACCAAAGTGTACCACAGCAGATGTTTTGCTCTTGGTCTAAGTACAGACAACAGGGACTGATTAATTTCTTTAACGAATGGAATCACCTCTAGATTGGCTTTTCTGTTCGATAACTCTTTAACCAAGTAGACCTTTTAAGTCACTGTGAGAAGCTCAACTTGTCACCGCCTCCATTTCCAGTGTTTTTCTAAATGGAAAATGTAATTTTGCTGTGGTTCCAAGCTAGCACCTCTCATTAGCGCTAAACTCAGTGTCCCATGTCCTCCTTCCTGTCTCCTTTCCCCTCCCGTCTGCCCCCCCTTCCCTCCCCAGTCTTTGTGGGAGACCTTTATCCTTTCTAGTCACTCATTGGCTCTTGTCCAGTTATCCCTGTAGTCTATTAACCGTGCCCGTTAGTGCAACAGCTAAAGACTCTGCTGGCAGTACTGATAGCCTGGATTCTGCTCTGGGGTCTTTCCCATTCCCACAAACGTGCGTTTGCTTTCCCATCCTCCACCTGGCAATATGCCCTTGTCCGTTCAGCTAGCTAATGCACACATGCTTGTTACTCTCCAGCAACCCGGTGCATTAGGATGCAAACACAGAGACTCCCATCCTGAAGGCACTTGCTCATCTACAAAATGTATACGGATGGGCCTCCTTACTTCATTGGTGTTACTTTTAATACCCACAAACTTCTGACATCATCTGCAGCACAGCAGCAATGCGATTCATTGGCCTTTGCAGCTGTACCCCTCTCTATTAAGGGGAATAGGTTGTGCTGGGGAAGAAATTCTTTGGGTATTTAACTCTTGAAATAATGTTGATTTTTGCCTAGTTCCTTCCTGGCATTTAGTGCAGGTGAATTCCCACTAAACTCACAGATGGCATTTTTTCCTAGACTCTTATTACTTTAAGACTTCCATTACCGTGGCACTTGAGTACTAGGACAAAAGCTGAGTTAGACAGATTAGGTGGTGCTGTGATGGCGTGGTTTCAATAGTCTTGTTTTTCCTATTGGGGCAGAACTTTCACTTGATCACTGTGAGCTGTTTAAGGTCGCTGTTCCTTTATCTTTCCACATCGGCATCTGAATTGGTTGTGAGGGAGAAATACGTAGAACCTTTCTTTCTAAGAGACTAGAAGTCTTCATCTAGTGCTGACTGAGATTAATCACAGATTTGATAGCATCTACGTGTTCTCGTTCAGTGGTAGTGGAAGGAGGAAGAACTGTGAATGCAGCTGTGGAGAGACGAATCTAAAAATAACATCAATAAAGGGCCAAGGCTGTCAAAGACTTTGGAGAAATGCTAACAGAAAATCAAGTAGGAGTGATAAATAAAAATTACTTTGTTGAAGTGAGATATAACTTACTTCCTCAGGTGATCCTCAGAAGCAAAAGGAGGCTGAGCTTCAACACCAGGAACTTTCCTCACAAGTAGGAGGATGCAATGACTTTGCAACCCTCTTAAATATTTTTGAACAGTGCAAAGCAAGGTATAAAATGATTCCTTACAGTAAGTGGTTTTGCATTGCTCATAACTCCCAGCTGCTGACGGCTTTTAGATATACTGTGTATATGCATTTGTATGTACTCATAGCTAATTGCAGATTTATTCCTTATTGTGATCTGTAATTTCTATCAAGACACCTATTATTTAAACTAACAAAGTATCTGGCTGTGTAGGTTGCCTTCTTTGTACCACCATAACAAAAAATAGAGGCAACTTTCTGCCTGCAGCTTACAAAGGGCTTCTTTATAATACAAGTATTTCTGTTCTCAGCAAGTCTCCTTCAGCTTGGTGCCAGAAACACTGGATCCATTGGAGAGCTTTAAAATCTGCTTTTAGTGTGGAAAAACAACTTCGGGAAATAGTCAGTAAACTGAAACAGGTAAAAAGTATAATTTTTATATATGATCAAGTTACATAAGCTTATATTTAAGAGATGTACGCGACTATTGAGCCTTTGCCAGATGGCTGCTGCCTTTCTCCAGTAGAAACTAATTCGCTTAAACGTTTGTTAGAGCATCCTTGCTGTAGCCTGTATAACTAACAGGTATGATGGTGGTAACAAGCAAGGAGGAGGGTTTTCCTCCTCTCCTCACAGTTTCCATAGGGTGAGAAACCCAGCGTTTAAAATCCATTGGGTGGAGGGAGTATAGCCACTTCTTTAGGGAAGATCCTGATTCATGTTGGTTTTTTCTTTACATAGCTGCCAGACTTCCCTAAAGAGACATTTGAAGGCTCCAGAACTGAAATACTAAGAAGATGTCTATGTGCAGGATACTTTATCAATGTAGCCAGGAGGTAAGCAACAAAGTTTGGAGAACTGAATGGAAAAGACACTATGCATATTGAAACAGAACAGTAAGGCTGTAATGGTTAAAAGTAGCAAAGTAGCAATTGCAGCTGAAGGTGGTGTTTCTGCCCAGGGCTGGAAGCCTGGTGGGTGCTCGGCTTTTGACTCTTGTAACGTTCCTGGGGAAGTTGCTTATGTCCTCGGAACAGTAGTTTTTTCTATCTGTGAAATGAATTTGCGAGCTGATGAGTAGTTCCAGATATTAAACTAAAGGGCTTGGAAATGTCCAATTAGCACAGCTGTCAAAGACTTCAGTCCCAAACCCTGTTTATTACTGTGTTTTTATGTCCACAGTGTTACTGTGTTAAATTAGACAGATAAATGTTATTCCTCACTGGTTTTTTACAGTTTAATTCTGGAAGGATCATCTTCTGCTTATATATTTGAGTATTTTCTTCTATGCTGCTGCTGATTTGCTTAGTTTAGTGTTGTTCTCTAATAACAGCAAAGTATGTTTCATGATACATATTTTTTTCCCCCAAAACTTTCAGATCTGCAGCCAGGACATTCTGCACAATGGACGGACATGGCAGTATAGTCTATATCCATCCTTCATCTACAGTAAGTTACCAAAGTGCACTAATAAAGTAGCAAAGGATCTATAAAGGAATAAGAGGCAGGTCCCTGTAAACTCTTCTTCCTCTCCCTGTTTTGTGCTAACTCATGTCCAGGAGAAGCACTGTTGCAGTGTTCATTTTGAGAGTGGGGAAGAGCCTCACGTCTTCCAATCTGGTAAATGTTTGGCTTATGACATGAGTGTGACAGACTGAGCTTTCTCTCTGGCTCTTTGGATTTCCTGGGCAGTTTTAAGCAAGTCATTATGCCTTAGTTTGCCTGTCTGAAAATTTAGGCTACTGTCAGCTTTCTCTCATCCTTGCATCTGAAGCATTGGAAGATATTCCAGTGGAGAGTGCTCTAGAAATAAAAACTCTTTTTTTTATCAGTTTTGAAATAATCTTTTAATTTTTCAGCTATATAACCAAGAGACTCTCCTCGAGTGGATCATCTTCCATGATGTCACAGTGACATCCAAAATCTATGTCCGGACAGTGTGTCCTGTTCGCTATGAATGGGTCAAAGACTTGTTGCCCAGATTGCATCAAATTGATGCATATGAACTGAGCAGCGTGGCACGGGAAGAAGTAACTGAAGAGGAAATAACCAAGTGGAAACATAAGGAGGACCTTAAAAGGCAGTACGGTAAGCACATTGCTGGTCTCTATCGATGGCGTGTGTAGTTATCTTGGTGGTTGTGGATGTGTGTGTGTATATTATGTCACTGAATGCGTTCTGGACTAGTAGGTGTCAGTCTGGATGTGCTTAACATATCTGATGTGTAGCTCTAGTTGTTTTCTTGTCTCACTACAGCTTATTTTCTTTCCTTGGCAGTGCCTGCATGGTGTTTGCTTACTGGTTCTTGCCACGCTCCCGCCTTTTGGTTTAATATAGCTGACAGGAGCAGAACTTTAACTCAGAGTTGAATAAAAGCATTCTGAGTGTAACCATTATTTAAGTCTGCAGAGGGTACCTACCATAGATACCCAAAATAATACTGCCCTGAGAGAGAGATGTCCTAAGGACTGGGGGGGACACAGGACGGACACCCAACCCGAAAACCCACCAAATAAAAACCACAGAGGAAAAAGTACCACATTTTGGTGAATGTCTCATTCTGACAATGAATTTAACGCCGTATGTTTAAATAGTCAGTTTTAATTAAAACTGGTGCCTGCTAACTGATCTGGCTGCTTGACATTCTTTGAATTCTTCTGTCAGCAGGTTTCATAAAGCAGCCAAGTATTCAGAGGGCCTCTTTGCTCCTGAACCGACCCTTCCAAAACATTAATTTAATATACGGGACAGGCACTGGCAATATAGATTATCTTCAGTCCCTTAATAATGGAGAAAATGTAGACTTTTGTGCTCAGACCAGTGTCTCTTTCTGTCCTGCGTTATTGTATAAAACAAGCATTTTAAATGATAAAAACATGAATTTGGTTATAAATTTGCTGGAGAGGATACTTGCAGTATTGGATAATGCAGAGGAGCCTCATCTATTTATCTGAAGTCCAAGGAGCTGAGGTTTGTTCTCTTTGTCCCCCTTAACTTTTTTACTTCATGAGGCAATTGCAAATTAATTTGAGATTAATACTGACCTTACAAACATTGTATTCCTGGGAGCTTCATAAAAATAGGGCACTGAATAGCTGACAAAGGCTTCATTAGTGCCCAGTGGAAGGAAAGGCTGCATCATGAGCTGAGTTATTACTTGACTCCAAGACAGAATAATTACAAATATTCCAAGAGTGAATGCTGATTGATGCTCCTTCCTCGTATCAAAGAATCCGGTGGCCAGCCCCGGACCCCTGGGAACAGGCTGCAGTAGCTGCTTCATTCACACAATACTTGGGCTCGCATAGTCTTTGAATGATTTTTACAAAATTATTATTCTTATTTTAAATTTTATTTTAAAAGGAAAATATTTTCTGCTTTTTCTTCCCTTGTGGGAGAATGTGCATTTCTAGTGGTGTCTGATCCCACTCCTTTATCTGTATGTTATCCTCCCTCTTCTTCCTACCTTCAGGAATTTATAAAGATAGTTTATTCCTAGTGTTTTTTTCCCCTGCTCCCACTGCTGTCCCTCACTTGCCTAAACCTGAGTTTGAGATATTTTTAGAGAAGAAATGAGCGTGTAGAACACAAGACGCTTAGTATCTGTTAAAATGAAAAGCAAGATATACATTTGGGGACAAGATAAGCCCAGCTGCAAATATTGACATGGGAGTTCAGGCGTGATTTTTTTTTTTTTTCCTTTTGTTTTCCTCCCTGCTGTGGTACAGTCTGTCCTCCCTGGAATTCATTCAGATGGCTGACTGGGACTTGAAAAACATGTGAGATTCTGTTCGGGGTTTTGGCGTATTTTTACAAATAGGAGGAATTGTAATGCTGTGGGGTTTTTTTGACACAGAAGTGTATATTTCTTTCTCTCCTCTCCCCCCAGAAGGAGTAACAGACAACTCTGCAAAGAAGATGGAGAAAAGGAATGATGATAAATCAATACTGGATGCCCGAGCTCGCTATCTTGAGAGAAAGCTGCAAAGAGCACAGGGTTTAAGTGGCCCATTGAAAGAAATGGGGTAATACTTGCTGCTGCTCCTTTCCCACTGCGAGGAAAGGCAGCTTGGTGCAGTTGTTCTGGGTATGTTTGCATAATGCAAAATGACTAACTGGAACGAAGGAAAACTTCTGCTTTGTGGTAAGTTTGAGCGCCAAGGCATACAAACATGATCTTCCTTTGCTGCATCCAGCAAGGAAAAGTTACCAAGCCGAATTTTGTTGCTACGTGTCACTGGCAACAATTTAGTGGCCTCAAATATGGATGAAGACATGGTATTTACTGGTGCCAATTCTGTGGCATGTAGTTGACTTAGAAAGGTCTTGGTGGTTTCAGTGCCGTTATTAATAAAGTTTTCTTAAAGGTTTTTTTGATAAAGAATGGAACTGTCACTTTGTATCCATTTTACTCTGTATTATTGTGGCTGTACAATCTTCATGCTCATATACCACTCAGTAAAGTGTGTAGGGAGTGCTCTTTTAATGATGGAACCATCAGCATCTAATGGCAAAAGGACATTTGCCGCCTGCGTTCTGTGGCACAGACGGTGGTGTTCCTACTGGGTGCTGTGCTGTACCATGTACAGCGATGGTTCTGGGTGAAGATGTCTATGTATGCAAAGTACTTTGTAAATGCTTTTATATTCTTGCTTACTGCATAATTTTTGTCAGGGATGACTTAGCACTGTGTGTTTTCCATCTAGCCAAAAAAAAACCCCAACCCAGCAGTCAGTCCGGTACTCAGCGGGGTTATGTCCTGCAGGCCGTCGGCAGGCCTGCTGCCGAGTGGGCTGTCTTTCTGAATTTGGTGACTGGTATTTTTTAAATGTATGGATTTTGACTGTATCAAATATGTAGAAAGATTACACAAGGCAATACTAGATTTTTTCCTCGACTCAAGTATATAAAAAAAGCAAAGAGCTGTGATGCTTTGTCATTATAAAGGTTGTTTCCCTCTCAGAGAGGTAATCCCCTTCTGTCACCTAAATAATGCTAAAATGTTCCAGTGCTCCAGAGCTTGTCTTTTTTGCTATTTTTCATTTTCAGTAAGTAACACTTTGTATAAGACTATTTCCAAAAAGCTGGAAGAACTTATGTCATTTTTCGTGCCTCTGTTTACACTGTGTGTCACCTTCAGTTGCCTTTCAGGTAACTAGCTAATGCTGTTAAAGTGATGTTGTAAGTAAGCCTTAGCACCTGGCGTAAAACATTAAGCATTCCACCTCTGTACAGCACAGGCTGTGACTGATCATAAGCTTTTGAAAACCCTGGGAATCTCTTACGGGGGATATGATAATACTATTCTTCATAAAGGAGGTAGTAGGTCTGATACCTGTCCCTCTTACTGTGATCTTACCTATTAAAATGAAGAAGCCGGGGCTGGTCTGCGTACTTGCCAAACCTAGTGAGGAAGGCGTGATTCCTGCCTCAGAGAGCCGGAGTGGCCGCGGTGTGCTCTGCTGGCTGCCCTGCAGGGCCGAGCGCCAGCGTGCGGGGCTGCGAGAGGCTGAACTCGAGCTACACCGTAGCTGTCAATGGCAATAGCAGGAGCTGCTGTGCAAGTTTCGGCCGCGGGAGCATTGCTGCTGCCTGCCCCTTTTGGGTGCATACAGAGCACAGGAACAGCACCGCGATTAATGTCTTTCTAGTTCCTAAGGGAAGGCATGAATCGAACAGTTGCTGGTTGCCATCAGTTTCGGTGGGAGGTGGCGTGTTTATGGGCCCTTTATCCTGGGTTCTGATGGCTTTTGAGAAGCCAGCACTTCTCATCAAAACCTGTAGTCTAAATTTTGCAGAAGCCCACAATTGCTGTTTACTTTGATTTATATTATATTTGCAATGTCATAGCCACTTCCAAGTCACCCGACATCTGCACCACATGCTAGGTCTGACATCAGTAGCTAGACCGCCCGCTCTTCCTTGGGGCTATATATCTCTTGGCACATCTGAGCACTTTATTTTTTGGGTTTTTTTACTTTCTCAGTAGCAAGAAGGGAGGTGTTTCTCCTTGTGTTCCAGGACTGCTCAGAGATTTTTAAATTCACAACTTCAAGACAAAGCAAAAGCAGTACCAGGAAATTGCAAAATAAGGAAAGACATAAGAAAAGCAGTGGTGAGGGCTGCTGGGGTGCCTCTGCCTCACACCTGTCCAGCCTCGGCATGCCCTCTGTGCTGTGGTTGGGTAAAAAAGGGTTTTACCTGGTTTTGTGGGCTGGAGTTATATTGTGAATTAATAATAAATAAGGCACTAAAGTTGAAGTTTTGTTGTTACTGTATTTATTAGCAATGTTACATGGGAAGAGTCCTGTGGCCCATCCCGGCCCTCCAAGGGGCTGCTGCTGCGGCCGCCGGTGATGTCCATTTACACCCTGGCGTTTTGGTGAAGGAAAGGAGGCCCTTAAGGCCCTTTTCTGCTTTGTTTTCTGCTGTTAATTAACGTTTGTTAGTGCACGGCGGGGAAAAAGCCTCCTCCACCGGCGGAGGTGCCGCCAAGGGGCCCGGGCCCGGGCCTGCCCCCGCCCGTCGCCATGGCAACCGCGCCTCGCCATAGCAACCAGCACCCCCCAACCCGGGCGAGTCACCTTGCCCGGCCGCTCTGCCCCCTGCACGTGACCTGCCGGGCCACGAGCGCGGAACGGAAGTGACGCAGCCGCACCTCGGTCGCATGATGTGGCAAAAAAAAAAAAAAAAAGGAAAAAAAGGCCGGGGAGGGAGGAGTGATGAGGCTCGAAATAGTCCCTTCCGGTGGCCGATCTCTTCGCCGCTCCCATTGGTTCCGCGGGTAGTGAGGCATCCCTCTCTGCCGGGATCCTTCCGCCCTGCCGGCGCAGTTGAGGCAGGTCCCGGCAGGTGAGGGCAGGCCTCCTCCTTCCGCGGTGGTATCCTTCCGCCGGCGGGGGCAGCTTCCGGATCTCCACGGCCCTTCCCCGCTCGCTGGCCCCTTCCGCCATTGCGGTCCCGCTTCCCCGTGCCGCCCGGACCCCGCTCAGGTGCGACTCCGGTCCGGCCTCGGACTGGAGCCCCAGCCCGCCGCCGCCATGGCCCAGATCCTGCCTATCCGCTTCCAGGAGCATCTCCAGGTAGGGCGCGGGGAGGCCGGGCCGGGGGAACGGGGCTGGGGCGGGCGGGCCGCTCCCTCCTTTCCTCAGACGGAGGAGCCGCCCGGGGACGCTGCCCGGGCGAGAGGCCGCGGGGCGGCCGCCCTTCCGCAGGCCTTGCCGGTGTCCGGCTCGGGCAGCGCCTTCCCGCCGCGGGCCCGGGTTTGAGGGGGAGCGCTGGGGCGGCGCGGGGGCTCCTCCGCGCCCTGGGCAGGAGCGGGCCGAGGTGCGGGCGCCGGGCATCCGGCCCTCGCCTTCCCCGTTCGGTGCCGGCGCTGTGGGCGAGGCTGGCGGCGTGCCCGCGCTGGCACCTGCCGGGCGGTGCGGCCGTGGGAGGGCAGAGCGCGGCGGGCCCGCTCCGCTCCCCGCGGGGAGCCCCGCTCCGCCGGGCAGGGCCGGGGGTGCCGCCTCGGCGCGGGTGGCTTGATGAGGCGGCCAAGCTGCCGCCCTGTATTATTGGTTTGGTTTTTTTAATGAGACTAAGCCTCCTTGTAGTCGTAAGGATGTGCTAAATCATTTTATTGATGTTCTGACTTATACGGTATCTTCTGTGAAGAAAAAAACGCCTATTGTAGGGGAACATGGAAGCTGCTGCGGGCTTCCCTGCAGTGCAGGCACAGAAGTGCCAGGTCTACGCTGCCCGCTAACAAATTCTAGGTTTGGCTGTCGTTAAACCATAACCACACATTAATAGATTATTTCCAAGTGATGGCCTTTAGCTTTAACACGGCCTTCTAAAGGCATGAGTAACAAATCCTGCAGTCACTCTGCTGCAGGCACGCAAGGTTACCTTCTCAAATCAGCGTACACCTTTAATGTGTCTCGGTGGAGCTGGAGCTCAGGGAGGGGTCTGGACGCCGTAATACAGTTGTGCAATGTGTACTTCCTATCTGACAAGGCTATAGGGCGAAGTACTACGCGCCACGCTTCTCGTCCTGGGCTGCTGTAGCTGTGGTGGCGTTAAGCTTGGCCTTGTTGCTGAGGAGTGTTTTTCTGAGGAGAACGTGTATAATAAGTTACATGGACGTACTCAGGCAGGGTCTCCTGGCTTCCAGCAACCTGTCCGTGGGCCCGATTCCCTGCAATGTCAGTGCCCATATGTGGTTTGGCCTCAGCTAACTGGGACTCTGGCGGGCATTAGCGTAGGGATGGATTTACACGCTTTATAGTGACTTTTTTTCCTGTAGGAAGAATTTAATTTCTAGACCCCTTGCTAAAAGAACAGTTGTAAAATACTTATCTTGCGGTGTGAATTACCGCTGTCCATAGGGTTATTTTTAGGTTTAAAAAAATGCTGCCTTGATTGGTTTTTATCTGGCTAGTTAACTGTTGGGCATCAGATTATTTTACTTCAATATCAGTTTAAAACCAGGCCAGAATTCATAGCGTAGGCATAGCCCTGGACTCTTCTTTAGCAAGGAGCACTGACAGGAGAATCTCATCAGTTGACCAGAGCTTCAGCTCTGAGCGAGTTTGTTCTGGTAATAGCATAGCCTGGAACTGAGTATTGAGAAGGTTCTGTGTGCTCAGGTGACACTCATCCCTCTGGGTAGCCCAGCTCTTAATAAAGTATTGTGGAAATGCATCTATGATATATTATTTAAGATACAAACCTTGCGTGTGACCCACTGCCAGGTCTCTAATGACATGAGTGCTATTACGTAAGGAAACTCAACTGCTTCACTCCAGAAGCGCTGATAGGTTTCAGGCCAGCACTATTGCGGAACATGACTGTTCTGACTAAAGACTGATTTATCTGTTTACTTGTATTTTTTCCCCTGCTCTTATTTAATGTAGAGCATGGACCTGACCAGAACCTTTAACAACTGCGTATATGAGCTGGTCTTTTGTAAGACTCTGTGTCCAGCCTTCTGAGCCTATGTGCACGTGGCTCCTGCCCGTAATGCTGCAGCTTGTGGTAACTACTGAACTTCCTCATTTTATTTCATTGAAAAAATTCAGAGGAACTTGAATTCTCGGAGGTACTGTTTTCATTGCTGAAGCTTCTGACTTGCTGTTGGAATAAACTTTGAGAGCAGAAACAGTGATATTGCTACATTTTAGCTGTCCAGAACTGCTTTAGCATGTTCTAGGCTGTTCATAGGAGGTCCTCATGGACTCAGTAATACAATTTCTTGAACTGTGCCTGACCTACATCATCTGGGAAACTTGTCATACAGGTGTTGTGCAACACCTGCAAGTTTGCAGTTGATGCTTAATGAAAGATAAGGTACCCAGCTGGGCCCCTATTCATAAAAAGGCAGGTGATGGATATGAATGGGAAAGTTCTTGCGAGGCTATTATTGAAAGTTGCTTTTAATTAATCTGAAAAACTGGCAGTCAATGCTACATGCAGTAAAATACTAGATCTCCATGGATCCATTACTGCAGGTCAGAAAATGGTCAAGTTAAGTGTCTGTACAAAGCTTGTGCTGATCTTCAGCCCAGCTGCGCTCCATATTACAGCACCCAAGGCACGCTGGCATTATCTGTTGTTGTCAGCATCTTGGCTAGGCAACACAGGAATGAAGAGTTAAAGGCTCCAGAAGCCCTGCTTCGTTGTGCTCCTGGATGCCCTGTCTCTTTGGTACGCAGTAAAGCATGCTTTGGACTCACAATTTGAGCTAGAGATCTCGCCTGGGCAAGTAAGATGTGGAAAGTAGTTAGCTTACTAGGGCTAAGTAAGCTTTCTGGATATTAACTAGGTGAAGTCTAAAACCAAAATGTGTAGTCAGGCTTCAGGTCTTGTTCGTTTGAGTCCCATTGCATACCTCTGAAATCTCAGTAGTCACAAATATGTAGGATGTTATCTGTGTATTGTCTGCTGTTGATGCCTGCCTTGCCACAAAAGAACATCAACAACACACTGCAGAGAAATGTTTTCCTTGTGAGCTTCCAAGGAGAAACTTGATTCCTGTGCCATCAAAACTACTGGACTCACATTGTAAAACTTTATAGTGCTTTTTTTTTATAGTGCTACTTTGGAAACAGTCCAGTGGGCACATGGTGGGAGATCAGAGTTCAGTGTGTCAAATGATTGCAAATCTGGCTGCTCGTATCCAGGTTATAGGGATTCCGTAAGTTGGTGCCTCTGGGTACTTGAGGGTGAAGGTAACATGCAACTGCTTACTGTGGTAGGTGCACAGAGCTTTTCTAAGATTACCTGTTCCTGGTGAATGAGAGAGAACCAGACGAGTTAGCAGGTGATGAACTGTGGTTGCCATTTAATTTAGCCACACTACCCAGAAATAGGTAAAACCTGAATTTGGACCAGGCACACCACTGTACTGGTGTGACTTAAGGCATTAATAAATACTCTTCTGAACCTAAATATATTTTTAAAAACTAAATTATTCTGTAGACTTGTCTAGACAGTACAGAAAATGGCTGTGTGCTTGATGCTGGGACAGAACTACTCTTTTTAACTAGGAAAAGGGTTTTTTGTCTATTGGTCCTTGATGGAGCAAACCTGAATGGCAGCTTTGCTGTTCTAGGGTGGTGGTACTTGGATGGCTCTCAGAATCACAGCTAGCTATGCCAAAGAGCTAACGGAATAAACCTGGACAGCTGAGGCATCGTATAATAAAACTTATAAATTTACTACTTCATGCTAAGAACGACAAACAACAAAGTGTTTCTGTGTGTTGTGCTGGCAGTGAGACAGCTTCATATATCCTAAATCTCTGCTATAACAGCATTAATTTGAAGCAGTTAAGTCTTTTGATGGTATTTTAAGTCAGGAATTAAAGACAGGACTGCTGTGCCTAACCCTGTTTTGGTAGGAGGCCTGCCCCCTGCGTCTTAGTAGACCTGAATTCCTAAAACCAGTGAGTTCTTACAGAGAGAAAATCTGCAACAAAGAATGCCGTGAAGAACCAATGTGTCTTGAGGAGTGTGTCTGTGTGTGTGTCAGCTAATTGGATAGGAACGATTAGTTAAGCAGTTTAAGCTATTCCTCTCCCTCGCAGCAGATACTGAAGTCAACAGGCCTGCTTGTCTTGGTGGCACTACTCATTAGCACTTCACGCTGGGACTGTGGTGACTTAACTAAAGATAAGTAATGGCAGCCAGTGGTTCTGAACTCGGGTTTCAGCAGGTATGGTCTCAGCTGTGGCTTGTAACTGAAATAGTCACACAGCATATCTGGCTGCTGAGACAGGATGGCTGCCTCTGCCTCTGGAGGCTGAGGCAGAAAATAGGAAGGATCTAGAAATAGAGCTCTCAACTATTATAGAGGTCTCTTATCTGTTGAAAATATAACTGCCTAGTTACAAACTGTAACTCTTACCTTGGGCTGGTAAACGTGAAGTACTTCAGAGCCATTGACTGGCTGTGGGACTCCTGTGTTGCAGAACTGCAGTCAGTAACTCTAACAGATCAGCACAGACATAAGTCTTCTGTGCGACTTAAGTTTGCTTTGCTAAGTTTTCTGTATGGAATGAAATGAGTGGTTGAAATGTAGCCTAGTGTCTACCTTGTTAAATCAAAGCCAAATAAAGCATGGCCTTGCAATAGAACTGATGTGACTCGCTGCATGTCAAGAAGCTCCATGCTCCTCAAAGACTGGGAATATTTCTGTTAACTGGCATTTCCCAGCTAATGTGACTTCTAGCTGCATGTAGATAAGGAGTCTCTGGGCAGAGACTAAGCAGCTGCTTGTGGCTACAAGAGCAGTGGTTATATCCTGTTGAGTGTGAGAGTCGAGGTGAAATGTGTACTCAGCAGTTCGCGCCCTTCCTTGTAGGCAAGGAGAAATTATTTGACAGCTAAGCAAATTGTCACAAGAAAGCAAATGTTCCCGGAAGGGGTCAACAGAGACTCTTGTCAGCAGTTTTACCATTCAGCTTGATGTCAAACATGCATGTAATATGACAACTTCTCTGGGTAAGTTACCAAGAACGTACTTGAATTTTCTTCCAGTGAAAAAAATAGTTTTACTAATCAGACTGCCACTTGCCACGTTATAATGATTCACCTCCTAATGCTGTTCAGATAAATGTCGTGGTAGAATTTGATGGTTCAATACAGCCTGAAACTGAGCAAAGTATCCAGCCTCAAGTTAGATGAGTCTTTCAAGGCAACACCTCTGCTGAACAGAAGAGTTGCTGCTGTCTCTGGCAGCCTGTTTCATGGTTCCACTCTAATGCAGCAGCTACTTCACAGAACACTTTCTTCTCCTTGTGCTTTCAGGAGGCTGGTGTAACTGAACTTTCCAACAAATGTTGCTGTAAAATAACTTGCACTGTAAACTGGTTGACTGAGCACAGCTAGCAAGTTCTGCTTTCATATCTGCTTGAAAGCCAAGGAAGTAGGGGTTGGGTTTTTTTGTAGTGTAATGTAGGAGTGTCTTAGAATTCCTTCTTTCTTTTCACAGTCTCTTAAACTTGTCTGTGAATTGGTGAAAGGTAGTGGACCTAAATGTGTGCAGTATTAAACGTTTGTGGTTTTTGCCTCTGTGGTAAGAGGAGGAGTAGAAAATCTGCTGTAAACCCCCGTACTCTTCTAGCTGTAGTGCAAATTCAGGAGTTTGTACATGGAATAGTATTGAAATTTTCATATAAAAGCCTCCAAAGAAATACCTGCTGTCATGTTTCCTAATAGTAATCTTAGTTTTTGTTTACTTTGCTTAGCTTTGTAAACACTCCTGCCTCGCTCACCTGAACTTTGGCCCATTTGGGGAAGGAAATAACCTGTAGTACAGGGAACAACATATACTCTCAAGAGTTCTACGCATCAGGTCTGAGTGCAGCCAGGAGAAGTGACCATTAGCTGTACCAGCTGAGCAAAGCAAGTGCCACTCTTGGCTGGTGATGATCTTATGTAATCAAGTGCAGAGATTGTCATGGTTAGAGTCAACTTCCTGTCTCGGTGCTCAAAGGAGACTTGGTCCATGCACTTGGATCTGTTGGGATTAAAAGATGAAATCTTAGCAGAATGAGCTTGTGTTCTTGAAGACCTCACTAATGGTTGTGTCTCTATGGGAAAGCTTCTCCAAGCTTTCTTCAGAGCTCCAGTGCCAATTTAAAATTTTTCAAAGCTGTATCTAGCCTTTGGAAATGTTCTTAAATTGAAAAAGGACCACATCTTCCACTTCTAACTAGGGTTGCATACCTGAGATGTGACACCTAGCAGATGGCAGTTTGATCACGATTAAGATAAATCTGTCTTGCAATATCTAAGCAACTTAGGGAAATCTAGACATAACCACTGAATCAAAGAGGTCTGCCATCTGCTAGGACTTGCTGCTTTGGTTTGTTCTGCTAACAGTGTCCGAGTATAGTGCTGTGAGTTACTGCTAGGCGGAGTACTTGGCACCCTGAAACTGCCCTGCTCTACCAAATGAACAAGGAAGTTGAGTTCTTGGTAAATGATTGTGCACTTGTCAAGACTGCAGCCCTAGCAAAAGGAAATGCCACATGCTAGTAAGTCTCTCCAGCTCTGCCAGATGAAACTCTTACACCTTCAAACCTTCTCTACTGCAGGGGTGTGACCAGGTTGCATATAGGCCCGCCTAGCTGATGTACAAATACCAGGTCCCAGGCCTAGAGAACACTACCCAAATAAAGATGTGAAAGGGAGAATTGAACTTAAATCTGAAATCTTCTAAGTGAATCCATGTCGTTGAAGAATATGCGATCGGTTCTGTGATGCTGGACCTCAAATACTGACTTAAATCTGAGTAACAGTTCTGACCTGTCAAGGGGGTCAGGCTTGATTTCTGTAGCTATAGCACCATGAAGGCAGTTTCCTCTGGGGAGAGCTGAAGAAATGCTTATCTTTCACTTGAAAGTTTCCTGGCTTCATTGTCAGGTGGATGGATGTAAAGGGAGCTGTCTTTGAAACTGTTCACTGTGTTAAGTTGCAGAAAGTGTAGATCTTCTGCCTTGGAAGAATGGCTTAAGCTAGCTTGATGCCTGGCTTCAGGAATTACATCTAAATCTGTTCTGCTTCTACTCATATCTCTCTCAAAATCTTTCAAAGCAGAAAAGCTGGGTAGACCTTCAATTTACCAAATGATCAGCATTAACTCTCTGTAAGCTAGTTGTGAAATAAGCCCTATATAAACACCAAAGAGCCCAAACATCTTTTTGGTATTGTATTGAGATCTTGTTTGAACCCGACTGAAGAGGTTGAAAAGACCTCTTCTGAAAAAGCAAGGTAACTTCAATGAAATAGTGTCCTTTAGGACAAAGGACATAAATGCAGAGTGGCTGGAGAACCATACATGAAGGCTGAATCATCTTCTAGAAGTTGTCTCCTTCAGCCAACCCAGGGAGCTAAAACTGACTTGCATTTGAGTCTCAACCTTAAGCTGTAGCAAGGTCTAGCTGTCTTGATTAACTGGGTGATACAGATCATCTGTTACAGTGCCTTCTGTGAAGCTTGTTCTGTTAACTTGGTGTGCCAGAGCTTAGATGTTACTTGTTCCTTGCGTGTGCTGTCTGAAAGCTGGGGCAAAGGGGGTGTATGGTAAAACACCCTCTTTATCAGAAGCTGTAAGTAGGCAGGAACAGAGCGGCTGAGGCGTTGTCATCTCAGAGCTTGTACAGAGCACAGCTGATAAGAGCTTGGTGTTTTGCTTCAAACCAGTACAATAATACCAACGTGGCTTTGAAGGTCGAGACCTTGGGCTTGAAGTTCAGTTCAGTCTCCCATAAACAAAGATATCTGAAGTATTAGAAGTGATAATTCTTCTAACAGTAGGAAACTGATCTTGAGTTTTTAAGGGGTATCAGCCCACAAGCTGGGTATCTGTATGTGAGGTGACCGAACTGTTCAGCATTTCTGTTAAAAATGGAATAAACTTTGTTTCACTACTGACACCCTAGTGTGCCAGCCTGTTGCAAACATGCACAGTTAAGTGGTATTAACTAAACTGTGTTTTGTGGCAAGCTGTACTAGAAACATAATTTAAAAATATGCATTTAAAGGTTTACAGAAGTAGAGTGTGGCTCAGCAGAAAAGGAGGTGGCTTGTTGGAATCTTCTGTATGCTTAAGTGTGGCCGTGGATAAGCCATTTCTGACTTCAATAGTGTCCCTCTCGTGTGTTAGCTCTGCCTCCTGGGTGGTATACAGCCTTGCTGCTAGACAGGACTAGGCTAATTGCTAGACAGGTAGCTTTTTTTAACTCTACAAGGATAAAGATAAAGCTCTGATGCCTCACATGTGATGTTAAGCTTGAAACAGTGATAGCTGCCAAGCTCAGTGCAATGAGTTAGGGCTCTGGAAGCAAAGCTGGTGGGAGTGAGTACAGAAGCTGCAACTCTGGCACAGCTGCCAGGAGCAGGCAAGCTCATTAAACCATATGAGGGTTCAGAAGTTGAGGGTCTCAAGAGTAAGTTGTGAATGGACCTTGAAGACAAGGTACCAAGCACTTGAATGCTGCAGGGCTTCTTCAGGAAGCCTGCTGGGCTTAACTGAAATGGGCAAGAATTTGTGTGCCGTGCCATTTTTGGGTAGGGTGTTGGGTTGTCACAAAAAGTTGTGTGAAGCCTAGTATCTCTTGCAACTTTAACAAAAGCTGTTTGTGGCTATATGGAGGTAGTAACTTAATGCTAAACCTTTTTTCCTCTTCCAGCTCCAAAACCTGGGCATCAACCCAGCAAACATTGGGTTCAGCACTCTGACAATGGAGTCCGACAAATTCATCTGCATAAGAGAGAAAGTGGGGGAACAGGCTCAAGTGGTGATCATCGACATGAATGACCCCAGCAACCCTATTCGAAGACCAATTTCAGCTGACAGTGCTATCATGAACCCTGCCAGTAAAGTCATTGCATTAAAAGGTATGGAAGTCCTTAAAAATGCTTGAAGTGGATGGAGAGCTTTCTATAGGACTAGTTTATGACTGACTTAAGTCTCTTGGGCAATTTATGTGGGAGGATCCCTCACCAATTTTCTACAGCTTAATGGGAGCTTAAGTTGAATGCGTTTTTCAGTTCTTCTGAAGGTAGCTGGACAGTAAGTTTCAGTTAAGGCTTCCTGCTATTTGCTGGTCTTCAGGGTGAGGTTTTTGCTTCATTCAGAATGCTTACAGCTTTCTGGGCAGGGAGAGCCATAAGGAAAGTTCAGGCTTTAAGGACTTTCTGGAGTTGCAAGTGTGGAATCATGTTAGAGGGAAGTGAGACCTGATATCCTAAGCGTATAAGGTCTATTAACAAAGCCTCCCTTTACAGAGAGGAAAAATAAGATGAGAGAGGAGGGGAAATATTCCTGAAGGCCTTAGTTTGGCCTTGCTGGAAAAAGCCAGTGCACTGATTTGTGCACATTTATCAGTCAGTGATAAGAAAAGTAAAGCTATGCAAGGAAGACTTGTGTAGTGAATAAAGCACAAGGTCAGCTGCCTTGCTATCGCTGGTGATTGAGAGCAAGCATTCCTCTGAAGTCTCAAGAAATGTTGATCTCTTTCCCCAAGAGGCCCAAATACTGTCACTGTAGGAATGCAAATATTGCTGATGGAAAGATGTATATGTATTCAATGTTATTTGACTTTAATACTGTGCTACTGTTTTGTCACAACTTTAATGCTTTCTTGTGTGTGCAGATGGTGAGTTATTTCAGTTGACTGTACCAGTTCCTGTCCTGTCTTATGAAAAGAAAAAGCAGAATTAAATGGCTTAGATCTATGGTGCACATGGGTGAACGGTGGTGTTTAAGTAACTGAAAACCTAAAATTCAGAGTTTTTCCATGCCCTCCTAAACAAGGGAAACCTTAAGATACAGAAAATTAATCCACTGAGGAACTCTGAAGTGTACTTAAACTGTCATGATCTTGATTTTAAAGCTTTTTATAAACAGGACTGACCGTTTTGACTTAAGTCTAGAGTTTGCCTCCTAATACGCCTTGCATAGCAATTAGGATACGTGTTACCGGAACGTCATCTCCCTTGACTCTAAAGCTCCAGCTGCACTAGATATGGAAATCAATTGCTAGTCTGTAGCCTGAGTGATGCTGTATTAGTCTTCTCCAAGCTCTGGAGAGACTCCTGACTCTGCATCTTATGTCAGTAGCTGAACTAATGGTGGCTTCTAACTAGACCAATCCTTGGTGAGCGAAGGCACTTGCTGATACGGCGCTGTGACTTTTAGCAAGCTGGGTTACAGTTAGTAACTGTAGCAGATATTCGAACCTGCACCTAGTTTCACCTGATCTTTAATATTGCTCTTGGGCTACAGTAGCATGTGCTTAAATAGCTGTCTGCTAAAACTAATAGAAGTTGGTCAGAACCTTCCTTGTCTTCTCAACAGGAAGAAATAATTTGTTATATGCCACTGCATTGTAAAAACTGGTAGAAATGACTGCAGGTGGCTCTTCAGGATGTATGTATGCAACATTCTGTGTAATTCTGAGAACTTTTCCTCTTATCTTCTAGAGCTTGTGTTGGTCACTAGATTCCTCTCCCTGCACAGTTTCTGTTAGTCTGGTTTGCCGCCAGTAGCTGTGTATCCCATTAGTGCAACCTAAGTGTTTTGGTTAATGAGTCTGAATTAAGAAATCCCTCTGCCAACTTGACTGTTCCATGTTGTGCTTTTTTTATACTTAAAACAGATGTGGATGTAGTTTTTAATGACATTGGTATAGCTCTCCTCACAACTTTCAAGAGACTCAGCATTATTGTAACCTAGTCTTTGATGTATGTGAAGTATCATACGACTTGTCTGTGTAGCTGAAGCTCTTGTCTCCCACCAGGTTGTTTTCCACATCTGTTTGATTGCTCAGTAGTGGCAAATTGGTAAAATTAGCCCTAGGAGCATGGTCTGGTTAAAAGTAACGGCTGATCACTGAAGATACTGCCAGTATATAACAGCATTTTCTTAAAGGAAGTTGCAAGGGTTTAATACCATAGTGCAGCTCTTCTACTTTTAACCAGTGCTTGAAGTAACAAGTGGGAACTGCAACCTGGCTAACAATGTTGTGTTTTCTAGCTGGGAAGACGCTTCAAATATTTAACATTGAAATGAAGAGCAAAATGAAGGCTCATACGATGACAGACGATGTCACCTTCTGGAAGTGGATCTCGCTGAATACTGTTGCCCTTGTAACGGATAATGCAGTCTATCATTGGAGTATGGAGGGGGAGTCGCAGCCTGTGAAAATGTTTGATCGCCATTCTAGTCTTGCTGGCTGCCAGATCATCAACTACCGTACTGATGCTAAGCAGAAATGGCTCCTGCTAACTGGCATATCTGCACAGGTACTTTACCGCTAGGGGGGCCTGCCATGGAAGGCCTGGAGCTTGTCCTCTTTCCTTCTTCTGTAGGAGCGGGACTGATATGTGTGGGTTTTTTCCTAAAACATTGCTGGGTATCTAAATACTTGATTTGATCTTCAGGTAACAAACTGAAATGTAACTGAAGAATCTTACAGTAATGGTATATACGCCAGTACAAGGTTGAGAGTCTTAAGTGATGCCTTTGTAAGAGAAAGCATGGCACGGTACTTCGGCTTGATATGACCACAGCTTTACCAACACTAACTTAAATGAAATTACTGGCCAAGTGCCTGTTATTTCTGACTCTTGTTCTGTCTTTTCTAGCAAAATCGTGTTGTGGGAGCAATGCAGCTATATTCTGTAGATAGAAAAGTGTCACAACCAATTGAGGGACATGCAGCTAGCTTTGCGCAGTTCAAGATGGAAGGAAATGCTGAAGAATCCACTCTTTTCTGTTTTGCAGTAAGAGGGCAAGCTGGGGGTAAGGTAAGACTTGGTTCTAAATACGCTGTAATCTTTAACAACTCACGCTGGTTACCTGCTTCCGGGAAAACAAGTGGTTTAATGCACAAAGCTACCTTTAGGAAAAAAGTGAAGGAGTCTGCGTCAGTCTGGATGCTATATGTCTAATGTATATGAAAACTGGTGCGTACAAAGCTTCACAGCAGGGACTACCTGATGTAGCAGGAGGCTGTTCTGAGTCACAAAGTGGGGTGGTATGTCATGACCAGCCTAATTAGCTGCTTGAAACACGTGACTCTCAGCTTCACAGGCTAAGCCTAGGGAAAAGCTGTTGTAATCTTTCTTTGATGCTGGTCCCCAGTATCAGGCTTAACTTATTTCCAAATTATTGGATGAAAAAAATTAAACACTAGTGTTATAAGGCTACCTAGTGGTCTAATACTAATGCTGGAATTATGTGAGCTACTTTGTGACAGCTAAAACAAAGTAAAACCAAAGCTAGATTGAAACATCTACAGACTGTCTCTGGAGAATGTTAACCAAGTTGAAAGAGTGTGTATAAAGTGATCTAACTGAATCCTTACCCATAGCTACTTAGAAGTTTAACTAAAGATCATGCTTAACTGTTTCCTTCATCTATGGTACATGGATACAGTATGCCACACCTTCAGGTAGTGAAAATATTTAGGAAGACTCAGTTAATCTTCACTTAAGTTTGGGATTAAGGCTCAGCAGCGAAAGAATTGCCATATCCTCATTGTTGAATCTATTGTTGCATAAATTAAATGCAAGAACTAACAGACTAATCTTATCTATTGCACAGTTGCATATCATTGAAGTTGGCACACCACCTACTGGGAATCAGCCCTTTCCAAAGAAAGCAGTGGATGTCTTCTTTCCTCCTGAAGCACAAAATGACTTTCCTGTTGCCATGCAGGTATGACAGCTGCAAACAGGAGCATAAGAAAAGTCTGTACCTTCTCTTGGTGGATGTGACACTGTAACAGGGCGCTGGAAGTGCGGTGGTCAATGTATAGACCTGAGGCTTGGCACTAAGCTGGTTTTCTGCTCCTGCTTCAGTAGTGTTAAAGTGAAGGTGGAGACTGAAGCAGCCTCCAAAGGCAGCTTGTTCTTATTAATAGAAGAAATATCCATGTATATTTAACTGTTTTCAAGCTCTTAAAACATCATTCTACTGTGATAGTACTCAAGTATTAAGTAAAAATATAACAGCACTTTTAGTTGTCCTGAAATGGCAGAGCTATCTGCTGATTCTTAGTAGCACTTACCCGTTTTATCCAATACCAAATTTGATTAATCTGTTCCTGTTTTGCAGATCAGTGACAAGCACGATGTGGTGTTTCTCATAACAAAATATGGCTATATCCACTTGTATGACCTGGAAACTGGCACCTGTATCTACATGAACAGAATCAGTGGAGAAACCATATTTGTAACTGCACAGCATGAAGCAACAGCTGGAATTATTGGAGTGAATAGAAAGGGACAAGTAAGGGAGCTTGGCCTGGGAACCACTTGTTTAGCTAATGCTGCTGGCCCTCAGTCATACATTGTAGTGTTCATATCAATGTCTAAAAGTTTGCAGAAATTACAAGACAGAATAATAGAATAAGGAATATGGTAGATTCGGATAGCTGAACAGGAGTGCAGCTTGCCTGACTTCTACAGCTCAGGTTCTGACTGTGTAATTTTAGGAGTTTTGTACTGGCAGCCAGTGACCTAAACACTGTCTTACTGCTGAGCATGGAACTAGAATATACCTCTCCTGGGGGCAGGTTATACCTTCTTGCAGAGTACGTGCTGATAGAAGTCTTAAATATGTTGACTTTGAACTCTATTCACAAAATCTCATGTCTGACAGTGTTCTGAGCCCCAAGTAAAATTTGCTGCTGTATCTCCATATGCCTCTAACTAGTTTAAACCAGTCTAACATTGTACAGCTATACCTTTAGACTGAATTGATTTCAAATGTTGCTTGTTGAGCATGAGTAGTACAGAGCAGGATTTCTTCCTAGTTTGTCCTCTAGGATTGGCTACTTAAGACACTGAATATGGGTTACAGGAAGACAGCACTGATATCTCTGTATTTCTGACCTCTGTAAATACCTCAGTTTAAATTGACTGTTAAACATCTGCCTTGATGCAGTAATTGAATGGTAGAGGTTCTTTCTGATAGGAGGTCTGTTTCTTAAATAAAGTAGCAAGACTCTGCAATTATCAAAGGATGAAAAAGCTTTTCATGTATGGCATAGCTTTCCTTTTAGAGGTTAGCTTAGCTCTTGGCTCACTACTTATATTTGAACTAACTGGAAGTTTTCCATGATAAATTTATTCAGGTGCTCTCAGTGTGTGTGGAAGAAGAGAATATTATTCCCTATATCACAAATGTGCTACAGAATCCTGACCTAGCTTTACGAATGGCTGTCCGCAACAACCTGGCAGGTGCTGAGGAACTCTTTGCCAGAAAATTCAATGCACTGTTCGCACAAGGGAACTATTCGGAGGCAGCAAAAGTGGCAGCTAATGCCCCAAAGGTAATGGGCCAATATTGAGTAGTACTGAGCTCTAGTGGCTTAAGCTTCTTGCTTCAGGAGATCTAACTGAATTTCATAAGTGGCAAGACAAGGATCTCGTTAGTGCTCCTCTCCTAATGTAGTACTTAACATACCTGTGAGTAACGTGTACACTGTGTGCTGAGAGTACTGATTGTATGCTGGCAGATCTTAAAGTGTGTATGAAGCCTGCAGAGATGGGGAAGAATAAACGATGGCTATGAGGCTTAGTGTTTCTGGTACTTATCCTTATTGCTCCAATGATTAAAAAAAGTCTCCACGAAAAGACAGCCTCCCGTTGAGGCTGGGCCTGGAAATAGGACTAAAAGGGCAGACTAAGAGCAAAGATCATGCTAAATTCAGATGAGAGGAACTTGCTTGCAAGGGCAAGGGTGTCTTAATTTTGTAGGATAGTCCTCTGAACTTAAATTTGCATTGCCATTAAGACAAGCTTAAGAGGCTACTGTTGCACACCTTGTGTCAGGACATCTCAAAGGCAATGTCGAGCTGATATTCCACCATACTGCTTTTGACTTATCCTGGGCTGGCAAAACGTAATGTGGCTGTAACAAGCATTTCTAACTTCAGCTTTCTGGAGAAAGGCTTGCCAAGCCACAAGAGCAGAACAGAAAACTGAAGTGCATTTCTGTTTCTGGCAGGGAATCCTGCGTACTCCAGACACCATACGCCGCTTCCAGAGTGTTCCAGCTCAGCCTGGACAGACTTCTCCTTTACTCCAATACTTCGGCATTCTGCTTGACCAAGGGCAGCTGAATAAGTACGAGTCGCTGGAACTCTGCAGACCAGTGCTTCAGCAGGGACGCAAACAGCTCTTGGAAAAATGGCTAAAGGAAGATAAGGTAAATTTGGGATGGATACCTTTAGAGCCCTGGCGGAATGTAACTGCCTGACAGCCTTTCCCTTCCCAAGGAAAACTCAGCTAGGCAGCTCATCAATGTGCTACTGTGATCAAACAGTTGAGCAATAGGTGTTCACTCTCCCTGTAAATATGACCCATATTACTGCAAGAGAATTAATCAAATACTTGAAGAGCTTCTCTAATTCTACTTAAAATTACAGCAGGGTAAACTTAGTATGGAAAGCTTCTGACCCGCTGCCGTTCTTTCCCAAACCACTTCAGGCTTCTTTGGATACTGACTTGCATATATGTTGAGTTGTGGTTTAGTTTCTATAATTAGCTGAAGATAGATGCTGATATGTTCCATTGCCTAATTCTTTTTAGCTCTACAAATGCATTTCTGACTCCTGTAGAGCAGCATAAGGAGCAGAGCCCACTAGATCACTGCTGAAAGAGTCAAATGATGCTATCAAACTGGGCCTTAATTTCTTTTCTTCTTAAGAGAAGTCCAAAAGTAAAATAAATGAGGAAGAAGTTAATAACGCATTTCAGCGTGGCATGATCAGGGTGGTCTGACTGTATTTATATCTTTAAACAGCTGGAGTGCTCAGAGGAGCTGGGAGACCTTGTGAAATCTGTAGATCCTACGCTAGCCCTTAGTGTCTATCTGAGAGCCAACGTTCCAAACAAAGTCATCCAGTGTTTTGCTGAAACAGGACAAGTCCAGAAGATTGTTTTGTATGCTAAGAAGGTGAGAGGAAATTAAATTGCCATATCTGTCCTGTACTTGGGAATAACTAGTGTATGTTCCAAAGTAGCTAAAAGTAATCGTGGGTGAATCTGGGAGCCTGAGTAGTACCTATTTTGCCTAAAGTTTTGTTATTAATAATTACTGCTAGACTTCATACATGTGCCCTTCCATACTTCCCTACGTAGTCTGTTCCAAATGAGGAAATCCTGCCTGGGTGGTGTAAGCTACTGACAGTAGCTTTTGCTGAGCTCTGTATTTAACAAGGCGTGTGCTCTTGCTGAGTTACTACTTTTCGTTATCTTTTCAGGTTGGGTATACTCCAGACTGGATTTTTTTGCTGAGGAATGTAATGAGAATCAGCCCTGATCAAGGACAGCAGTTTGCACAAATGCTTGTTCAAGATGAAGAGCCTCTTGCAGACATAACACAAGTAAATAATTTTATTGCTATGAAATGTTAACTTCAAGGCCTTAAATTGGCAAGAGGAACCATACTCTCACCATCGGAGAAAGATTTACTTTACTGGGACAATGCTGTTTCTTGCCTAGTTTTAAGAACACTAAATGACAGCTTAGTGCAGTGCCAGAATAAACAGTTTAGCTTTGGAAACTGCACTTAATGTTACTTCGTTTAAATGTGCTTCCAGTTCCTAATCGAAAGCCTAAATTATTTTTTTTGCAGATCGTGGATGTCTTTATGGAATATAATTTAATTCAGCAATGTACAGCCTTCTTGCTGGATGCACTGAAGAATAATCGTCCCTCAGAAGGTCCCCTGCAAACACGTTTACTTGAGATGAACCTCATGCATGCACCTCAGGTATGCTTTCAGAGATGTATTGGCCCAGGCTTGTCTGTCCATATCAAATGGTAGTGATAGTGAACGTAACTGAAATTCTTCAATATTCCTTCTAGGTTGCAGATGCTATCCTGGGAAACCAAATGTTTACTCATTATGACCGGGCTCACATAGCTCAGCTGTGTGAGAAAGCTGGCTTGCTACAGAGAGCGCTTGAACACTTCACAGACTTGTATGACATCAAGCGTGCAGTAGTTCACACTCATCTGCTCAATCCTGAGGTATGAGATCAAATACCCTGAATCTAGTAAAAGCCAGACAATAATTGATTTCAATATTTGACTTCAGAGTGTAGAGTGTTCTACTTGGGTCTAAAATGGCTTACGTTTCTTTGCAGTGGTTAGTGAATTATTTTGGTTCCTTATCAGTAGAAGACTCCCTGGAGTGCCTGCGTGCTATGTTGTCTGCTAACATTCGTCAGAACCTGCAGATCTGTGTCCAGGTAGCTTCAAAGTATCATGAGCAACTGTCAACACAGTCACTTATTGAGCTGTTTGAGTCTTTCAAGAGCTTTGAAGGTAAGTTCATGCTCTTGCCTCAAGCAAAAGGAGCTAGAGCTCACCTTATCGTATGTTGTATATGAAGGACTGTCTGCCTGCTGAAATGCAGACAGACGTATTGAGCTTAAGTACCTAGGCCTCAAAGCTGTCTCAAATCCTGACTTAAACATTAAAGTTCACCCGTTAGAGTTCCCTCTTGGTGTTGGGGGCACCAACATTGTGTTTTGTATTTTGGTTTTATGAAATGCTTGGAGCTGTAGGCAACCTAAAAAGGCCAGCAGCTTCTTCAGTTAACTTTTTATTTTGTCCAAAATTGAGAGCAGCCCTATGGAAAAGGACTTGGGTATACAGGCTGATGAAAAGCTGGACGTGAGCTGGCAATGTGCACTTGCTACCCAGAAGGCCAACTGTGTCCTGGGCTGCATCACCAGAAGGTCAAGGGAGGTGATTCTGCTCTGGTGAGACCCCACCTGCAGTGCTGCATCCAGCTCTGGGGCCCTCAGCATAGGAAAGACATGGGCCTGTTAGAGTGGGTCCAGAGGAAGGCCATGAAAATCATCTGAGGGCTAGAACACCTCTCCAGTGAGGAAAGGCTGAGAGAGTTGGGTTGTTCAGTCTGAAGAAGAAAAGGCTTTGGGGAGAACTTAGAGCAGCCTTCTGGTACCTGAAGGGGGCCTACAAGAAAGATGGGGATGGACTTTTTAGGAGGGCCTGTTGCAATAGGACAAGGGGTTTTAAACTAAAAGAGGGTAGACTCAGAGTAGATGTAAGGAAGAAACCTTTTACAGTGAGGGTGGTGAAACCCTGGCCCAGGTTGCCCAGGGAGGTGGTTGATGCCCCATTCCTAGAAACATTCAAGGTCAGGCTGGACGGGGCTCTGAGCAACCTGGTCTAGTTGAAGATGTCCCTGCTCACTGCAGGGGTTTGGACTAGATGACCTTTAAAGGTCCCTTCCAACCCAAACCATTCTGTGATTCTATGGAAAATGATCATCTTTAAATTCGAGTAGCCTTTGGGTTTTGGTATTCTGCACTTCTCAAGATGACTAGCTGTGTTCAGTCAGTGTGGTGGTACGTCAGTGGTCAAATCTCCACAGATGTGCAGCTGAACAGCATCTTGCTAAGCTTTAAAGAAAACCTCCTTAAAGACTGAGAACACAACATAATATTGGACTCTTGGAATTTGGAGTATGGTTAGTGGAATAAGATGCTATTGTAGACAGGTTTCTTGCAGGGGTAGCCTATGTGTGTGTTTTTCAAAAAACACATGGATCTTTCTTGGCTAAGTGACTTGGAAGTCACTTGGCTAAAGTAGTTGAGTATCATAAGGCATCAGCTTTAAGTGAACTTCAGCTGCGGGTCATGGCAAGCAGGTCTTGCACTGTGTGCTTGTTTTTGTGAAAGGATTGATAGTAGCTTTTGGGCACAGCTAGGTTTGGTTTTTTTCAAACTCTTCCTTGCCTCCTGTCTAGGGGGTGTATGGAAGGCATGTGCTGGATGTTTGAACAAAGCTGGCCTATGGCAATTCATGATGATACATCAGAATTTACCAAAGCTGCATATGACAGCATATGAAGTCTGTGTAATACGTGGGGAACAACAACAGGCTCAACTCAGCTAGGATGATCTGGTCTTCGTAACAAAATTACAATGCCTGAATCCTTTTTTTCAGTTCCTTGTAAACTTCTGCAGTAGTCAGATTCAAATTTTCATGTAATCGTAACTTGGAAGGCTTGCTTAAGAACTAATATTGATCCAACTTGAGTGCTTTAGCAGAATAACATGTTGACTCTTTCCCTCGAGGTTTGTTTTATTTCCTGGGCTCTATTGTAAACTTCAGCCAGGATCCAGATGTGCACTTCAAGTATATTCAAGCTGCATGCAAGACAGGACAGATTAAAGAAGTGGAAAGAATTTGCAGGGAAAGTAACTGCTATGATCCAGAACGTGTTAAAAACTTCCTCAAGGTAACGTTTGGGTAGTGCGGGACTATGTCAGCCTGTTTGGGGTTCTGGTAAAACAGGCTGTGTGTCACCAGGGAGATGAGGCAGCTCTGTGAGAATGCAGATGAGTCTTAACCGTTGCGCTTAAGGATCCATTTCTCGTCTTAAACTGGAGGTATCTGGCATATTGGCAGTACCTCCTAATAGAGCCTGAGCCTGGAACAGTATCTAAAAAATGGAGAATCATTCAGATTAGTTTCTTACTGCTCATAGTAAGGTTAACCTGGCTTGAACTCTTAAACTGTAATAACACTGGTTCATCTAGAACTTGTTACAGGTGTCTGCTATAAGGTTGAGAACAGCCGTAATACCAAATGAGCTCATAACTTAAGCTGATCATACTGTAAATAAGCATTTAACAGAGCAACTACAGAAATAACAAGCGGATAGTGGTCATTCTATAAATGCTTTCAAAGCTGATCTACCCCACTCATCTTACTTGTACGCGCTTCCTGAAACTTCAGCCAGGTGAACCGTGGTTTAGCTCTGCTGAGATGCCAGTCAGTGTAAATACGCGCTAACTGACAGTTATACCTGGGATGCACAGCATTGCTGAAACCTTTCTGAGAAGTGGAAAGAGGTGGTGTGCTCCAGCTTCAGATTCTGTAGCTTGTTATTAGTGCTGAGCTTATTGACAAATGTAACACTGCTAGAAATACGAGAAACACTGTGGGAGGGGAAAACTTTATCTGGGAACATTTCCTGCCTTCATGTTTGTCAGTTACATAGCATAGTCTTAGATTTTGCTAAATATATCTGAGGATGGCAAAACCTTCCAAATGAGAATTCTGTAAAAATAACCTGGTGTCACTGCGGTGTAAGGTATGTAAATTGATCAAGCCACCTAAGATAAGTTATCAAGCTGTCAAATTCCTGATGAAAGCTATTGTTTTTTGTGCTGTTCCATGTCTGGAATGTGCAGGACATGTACCAGGTAAATCTCCCAGTACAGGCCTTCCTGTGCAAAGTCCTTAAGCATAATTTATATGTAGGATTATATTCTGGGATGTGCATGTTAGAATAAGTGATTTGAAATATGCATCCGGAATACTGTCTGCCACATAGACTAAGATTCTGTACTGTAACCATTGTAATCTTATGCTGAAAGTTGGAATGCTTTTAGATAACTAATCTGATTAGCAATTTAAGTAGTACTGCTACTAGCTTGATTCTTACTGTTCTCTAAATCCATAGTCAGACGGTATCACAAGACACATGGCACTTGAAGTCAATTCTGTATGTAAGTTTTATGTTGTGATCCACAATTTATTCTAGTCTTGGACTAGGACTTCTGAAATCCCAGAGTGCTAATCCTGCACACCAAGCACCAGTGGCAGCTAAAAATGCTATTATAGCTTAGGCTTGTAATAGCTGTACTGTGTTGTAAAACTTTGTAGACTCTGCCATGCAAAGGAGCAAGGTTAAACTTCAGAAAGCTTCTTGCTGTAGGCCCTGAAGTGGGTGTGAGTACTCCTACTTGCTACATATTGCAAACAATTTGTTGAACAATAGGCTGTCGTTATTTGGTTGACTGAATTTTGGCTTTCCAAATTCAGCTGCTTTAACAGTTTAAGTGACTGTATTTTTCTGCTTAAGCCCAAATTACCAAATTACTGAAGCTGTCCTCTTTATAGGAAGCTAAACTCACTGACCAGTTGCCGCTCATCATTGTATGTGATCGCTTTGACTTTGTCCACGACCTGGTGCTGTACTTGTATAGAAATAATCTCCAAAAATATATTGAGATTTATGTACAGAAGGTAAGTTACAATTTGTCACTTGGCTTTAATGAGTCAAACTGATCATTCTTTCTAGTATTATATGCAACTATATGCATTATGTTTCTAAGTATTTCTAAGCTAAGCAAACAGCTTCCTACTTGAGACTGATGTTTAAGTACCTATTAGTGGCCTCTGCTAAGTTAGCCCTTACATGAGTCAGGTCTCTTATTTATTCTTCAGTCAGGATGAGCTGTGACCCCTGCTAATATGCCCCTTGAAGGAGGAAGATTTGGTAGAATAACTTTAGAATTCCTGGGGAAACTTTAACTTCCAGCATTTTAGCGGGGAAAGTTCTCCTTTATAGTTCCTGCAGGGACAAATTGGCTTGCTCAGGAGCTTTCCCATGGGGATTGAGCACGAGTGAGCCACTGAATTGTGGTGTGAGCCCCTGCTGTCTGAAGAATTGTCTTTCAAGCTTGCCTAGAACCTCAGGAAGCTGGGAGTAAAGGCAGGAAGATGAGGTCAATCTTAACAAGCAGCATTCATGTGTGCTTCTAGGGATAAGAACTGACTGCCTATACTGCGTGAGAACACACTGACTTTTTGAAATGATCCTGTTTAGGTGAATCCAAGCCGTCTGCCTGTTGTTATTGGGGGACTGCTTGATGTGGATTGCTCTGAAGATGTGATAAAGAATCTTATCCTTGTTGTGAGAGGTCAATTTTCGACTGATGAGCTTGTTGCGGAGGTTGAAAAAAGAAACAGGTATTCAGCTTCTACAAGTGTCTTAACACTGCTGGCCTGGCAGTGGTTATACTGCTCATCCATCAATGCATGTCCTTGTTACACAGCTAAAGCTGGTGCTGACGTAACAAGAAGCTGCCACTGGGTGAGCAAGCAGCAAGTGTCTGCTTTACTTCATAGCTGTGTGGGGATCTCCCTTAAGCAGCCTCCAGATAATGAGTCGTTGGCATGTGATATTCATAGTGTCAGAAAGTTATGTCGTTCTAATAATGAACCAGAACGCAGGTCAAATGGAGTACTATGACTTGGGTTTAGTTACTGACTCTATCCTACACTGGAGCTGACTTCTGTAGTGAAGAAACTGCAAGTGGATGCTTGCTTATTCACTCAGCCTCTCTAACGTGAAAATCACTTCCTTCTAGGCTGAAACTGCTTCTGCCCTGGCTGGAGGCAAGAATTCACGAGGGTTGTGAGGAGCCTGCAACTCACAATGCACTGGCCAAAATATACATTGATAGCAACAACAACCCAGAAAGATTCCTGCGTGAGAATCCTTATTATGATAGTCGTGTTGTTGGCAAGTACTGTGAAAAGAGGGACCCTCACCTGGCCTGTGTGGCTTACGAGCGTGGACAGTGTGATTTGGAACTTATTAATGTACGTATGCCAAGGCAGCTGACTGATGGGTTAAGTTCTAACCTGGGTACCGTGGGATAGGTATGCAGGGTTATGACTGACAAAAGCATTTATTTCCTAAAGAGTTAAGCTAGGAACTGCTCACTTCGAATAGAATAGGTAGCTATTTAACCGTCCTCTGCAACTTAACAAGAAATGGGAGGCTCCCCTGGGCATCCTAGAATGGGTGGCTAATGCTAGTATCAGAGCCTGAGATTTTTAGTCTGCATCTCAGGCAGGCTTATTGGATGTTGCCATACAGTTAGCTCATCCACTGTAGGCTCAGCTGTGACTTCACTCTGAATAAACTTTTGCCTTTCACTAGGTGTGCAATGAGAACTCCCTCTTCAAAAGTCTTTCCCGCTACTTGGTTCGCCGTAAAGACCCTGAACTGTGGGCCAGCGTGCTACTGGAAAGCAACCCTTACAGGAGACCGCTAATTGACCAGGTATAACTGACACAACGTTAGAAGTCTTTGCTGTCCTAACTTGACTTGCTAGTACCGGACTTAACTGATATGTTAATGGCTTGACTCTGCCTACAGGTTGTACAGACTGCACTGTCAGAGACACAGGACCCTGAGGAAGTCTCTGTTACTGTGAAGGCTTTCATGACTGCAGATCTTCCTAATGAGCTTATTGAACTGCTGGAGAAAATAGTTCTTGATAACTCTGTGTTCAGTGAGCACAGGTGTGTAAAGTCAAAACTAAGTCATAGGGAACTTGAAATTATACCTGGTGCAGGTGTTAAATTGGTGCAGTGTGGAACAGCAAATAAACTAATACCTTCTGCAGAGGGGAGGGTGCATTTCTTGGTCATTACGTGATATGTACTTATATTTTCTTTCTCTATTTAGGAATCTGCAGAACCTTCTCATTCTTACAGCTATTAAGGCTGATCGCACGCGTGTCATGGAATACATCAATCGCCTGGATAATTATGATGCTCCAGACATAGCCAATATAGCTATCAGCAATGAGCTTTTTGAGGAGGCATTTGCTATCTTCAGGAAATTTGATGTCAACACGTCAGCTGTACAGGTATCTTAAAATCTCAATCTGTGATAACTCTTTGTGTTCATCCTCGCACGAGGACTTTGCTGTTAACTTGCAACTTTGGTACTTAACACCACTTAGCAAAGTGACCAAAGCTGCTCAGTGTCTTATCTTATGAAATAGAACAAATGTGTATTGAACCCTCTAGTAAGTGAAACAGAAGCGTAAAACCACTCATGCTGTGTGGGTTGTACAGAGTAGTCCCTATTTTAAAAGCAGCTGTGGATCCATTGAAGAACTGACATGAAACACAGCTCGGTGTCTTGTAAAACTGACCTTTATAGAGAGTGGCTGATCACAGTAACCCTTTCTTTAGGTGTTAATAGAGCACATTGGAAACCTGGATCGTGCATATGAATTTGCTGAACGCTGCAATGAGCCCGCTGTATGGAGTCAGCTGGCTAAAGCACAGCTTCAGAAAGGGATGGTCAAGGAAGCAATTGACTCGTATATTAAAGCAGATGATCCTTCCTCGTACATGGAAGTTGTTCAAGCTGCCAATGCCAGCGGTATGATTAAGTTTTATTTAAATCTTTGCTGTTGATGTTGCTCAGCTCTTTTGCAGGGTCTGTTGCTCAAACAGCAGTTCTGCCAAACCTGTATCTTGAAGCAGTACAGGAATTTATATCTACCTCCTATAGTTAGCTGGAGACCTCTGTCAGAGCAGTTGCTACAAGGAGGCCTTTGCATGAAGTTAAATACCAGGATTTATTTAGTTAGGCCCATCAAAAGGTGACCATAGTAATCTAACGTAGCATGTGCAGTCTGAAGGCTAGTCTTGATGGTTGGGGAATAGCTGTGGAAATACTTACGTCAAACTAGGTTGAGCTGGTAGTGTAGTTGAAGCACAAGTGCCCTTAATGGTGGGAAGTAAGCATCCTGAACTCTGTTTCATAGGAAACTGGGAGGAACTGGTGAAGTATCTCCAGATGGCACGCAAGAAGGCCCGGGAGTCATATGTGGAAACGGAATTAATCTTTGCTCTTGCTAAAACAAACCGCCTAGCAGAGCTAGAGGAGTTTATCAATGGACCCAACAATGCACATATCCAGCAAGTGAGTGAGACTGACTTCCAGTTCTGCTGAATCACAGCAGCAGGCTCCTTAGGCATTGCTAACCAGAGGGGCATTGGGAATTCTATCTCTTTGGATATGCAGATAGATCTTAGACTTTAAAGGCATTTCCATTTTAATCATGGCTTGAACGCTACACATTTTATGTAAGCCCATGACTGAAAATCTGCAGAAATAACCTGGTTATGCTCTCCTGTAGGTTGGCGATCGCTGTTACGATGAAAAGATGTATGAAGCGGCTAAGCTGTTGTATAACAATGTGTCCAACTTTGGCCGTTTAGCTTCAACTTTAGTTCACCTAGGTGAATACCAGGCAGCTGTGGATGGTGCTCGGAAAGCAAACAGTACTCGCACATGGAAAGAGGTAAACTTACTGTGATTGTGTAAGTTGGTGTCAAAGCTGTAGCCTCTTCAGAAGCTTTGATTTATAATCAATAATGCAATTGTTAATTCCAGGTCTGCTTTGCTTGTGTTGATGGAAAAGAGTTCCGCCTGGCCCAGATGTGTGGGCTCCATATCGTAGTGCATGCAGATGAGTTGGAAGAGCTAATTAACTATTACCAGGTAATTAAGCAGGCTCCTGTTGTACAGTCAAAGTATAAATTGTTTTATGGCAATTCTGTCCAAAACTGGACATTGAGTCATCGGGTCGATTCCTAATGTGAAACATCTCTATGTATCTGCTAGGATCGTGGCTACTTTGAAGAGCTGATAACTATGTTGGAAGCAGCACTTGGACTTGAGCGAGCACACATGGGGATGTTTACAGAGCTGGCAATTCTCTACTCCAAATTCAAGCCACAGAAGATGAGGGAGCACTTAGAGCTGTTCTGGTCCAGAGTCAACATCCCCAAGGTGAAAGTCTGAGGCCTTAAATTTAACTTCAAACGCATGTGTCAGGATTGTCTGTACCCTAGCTTTTGCAATAGTAACTCTTGAGGTTATTAATAGCACTAAAGCCTGAGCACTGATGGGCGCTGATAGCAATATATGTTAACCGAAATTTCCAATATGCCTTTTGCTTAGGTTCTGAGAGCTGCAGAACAAGCTCATCTCTGGGCTGAATTGGTGTTCTTGTATGATAAGTATGAGGAATATGATAATGCCATAATCACAATGATGAATCACCCAACAGATGCTTGGAAAGAAGGCCAGTTCAAAGATATCATCACTAAGGTACTGCTTTCCTAGTGGAAGGAAGTAAATTTCTTGCTCTGTGCACTTCAGATCTCTTCCTTCTCTAGTAGCTGGTTCAAAGTTCTTGCTATTGCCACATAATCTGAAAGCAAGTCAACTGCAGTAACTAAATAGATTTTAGAGACAAGAATGAGTCTTGGATGGGTGGCTTAGTTGTGCTGGAATAGCTGAGGTTATGTCTCTTTCATTTGGATTCCTCTGCAATCAAGCTTCTGCTCTGAATGTGCATCCTTACTTGTCTCTAGGTGGCCAATGTGGAGCTGTATTACAAGGCAGTTCAGTTCTATTTGGAATTTAAACCTCTGTTGCTCAATGATCTGCTGATGGTATTGTCCCCTCGGCTTGACCACACTCGTGCTGTCACCTTCTTCACAAAGGTAATTTTCCTACTATCCAGATCAAAGAAAAAGTTGCAGTTGGAAAAGCATTTAGCTGTAGTAGCATTTTAAAATGCTTAGCTACCTCACTGACTCACAAGGAAGATGCTAGGGGACCTCTGCAGAAAGTTATTTTGACATAAATTTATCTACCTGATTCCTTGAAGGTTAAACAGCTACCACTGGTTAAGCCTTACTTGCGCTCTGTTCAAAATCACAACAACAAATCAGTGAATGAGTCCCTGAACAACCTCTTCATTATTGAAGAAGACTACCAGGTACGTCTTGTCTTGAAATGGTAGTATTTGGAATGGGTTTTGGCTTGCATGTTGTATATGCTTTGTGATAGAAGCAGCTATTCCCGAATTTCTAAGTCCTATTCAAGCTGGCTTCTGTGTCAGTATTAGCCTAATATTCTGGGTGTGCATTTAATATCTAGAAACAAGGTTTCTCTCTCGTTTTCAGTAGATTTTACCTGCTTGCGGTTTTACTTGCATTCCCTAAGTACATGTTCTTTGCCACTTCAAACTGAACTAGTGGTGACTAGCCAAGGATTAAGTGGAGAACTGTTAGTGGCTTTGTGGGAGCTTTTTGAGTCATTTCTACTGGGGATAGACTGACTACTTTGTTATGAATGTGACAGATCAGCTTTTCTTTAAAGCAAGTAGTGGGTGCTAAGGAAAGAACTCGCATAAAGGGCAAACAGTTACAAAGTCTAGTCATTCTACTGTTTTCAGAGAACGGCTGTTGGGTATTCAGAGGCTCTTAACATCAGCAATTGTTACTGAAAAATACCACTGTTTGCATCTCTGGATGCAGCTGTACATTTGAGGTGTGAATAACTTTTCTGCTTAACTCAGGCTCTTAGGACTTCTATAGACGCTTATGACAACTTTGACAACATTTCTCTCGCTCAACGTTTGGAGAAACATGAACTAATAGAATTCCGAAGAATTGCTGCGTATCTCTTCAAAGGAAACAATCGCTGGAAACAGAGTGTAGAACTCTGTAAGAAAGACAGACTGTATAAGGTAAGACCACTACACAGGTCTGGCTTAGCATAATTGGCTTGTTTTGGAGACCCATGACTTCCTAGGAAAGCTGCATCTCTTTGGATGCCACTAGGTGGTGCCTGTTGCTAATCTGGGTGATTTTGCCTCAGACTAGCAGTAGATGGACAGATTTCTGGGAAACAAGTCATAGATTGCTTCCTCTCTGTTAATGTCAGTTTTAGGTTCTAGCTTAAATATTACATCCATGTCAGTGATTGTACTGTGGCACCTGAGGCTAAACAGACTCTCTCCTGTTGTAGGATGCAATGCAGTATGCTTCAGAATCCAAAGATACTGAGTTGGCAGAAGAGTTGTTGCAGTGGTTCTTGCAGGAGAACAAGAAAGAATGCTTTGGTGCTTGTCTCTTCACCTGCTATGATCTCCTGAGGCCGGATGTTGTCTTGGAAACAGCGTGGAGGCACAACATCATGGACTTTGCCATGCCATACTTTATTCAGGTCATGAAGGAGTACTTGACCAAGGTAAGAGCAGGTGCTTCTCCAACACCGAAAGCTTGTTAGTCACTGTGGTGTATGCCTTGAGACTGTCTGCTTGCTATTAACATTGATATGGGCTTTGTCAGATGTCTGTCTGTCCATGTCCACACTTGTTTTTCAGTCCATCTGGGGAGAGACTTCGCCCTCTAAGAGACTGAAACACTTGCAGACTTCACCCTATCTACCAATTACAGAACCTACATCAGTAGTATTTGCCTGACCATGGGCAGTGTCTTAAAGTAGTTCCAGGACTCAGGCTTTTCATATGCTGTGTCGGTCAGGAATCCCTGCTGGAATCAAGCTCTAACTAAATTCTAGACTGTGTACTAAAAAAGCTTTATAGCTAGATCTTGAGCTAACTTGGTCTGCTGTGCACTTAACCTAAAATGTGGCTCTGATACTTAATGGCATTAACTATGACTTGGCTTTTGTTTGAAGTGACTTAGGATGGGGAAGTACTTGGTAATGCTCTGACAGACTTGAACCAGACTTGAGTTAAATACCAACTGTCACTAGCCAGATTTGTCCAGCCTTTAGAATATCTTCCAGTGAAATGGTGTAAATTCCTTCATGATTAAGACTCCTGTGAGAAGTAAAAGCTTAACTCAGTGCTTGAGTCAATGAAGACTAGAGGGCCTGTTTGTCTAGAAGGTTTGCCTGGCTGCCCCTTCTAAAGGCAGGACTACTCTGTAGTCCTAGAGCAACTTGCTATCCTTAAATGCTGTATTTTGGGGGAGGTGGGGAGCTATCTAAGCAATAGCATTGCTTGTCAGATATGCCTGATATGTACCAAGCTAATACTAGGCCTCTCTTTAGAGTAGTAGTCTTGGAGTAGGAGTCTTAAAAGATTAAGATTTCATGATCTGCTAAAGGTTTAGGATGTAACTGTAGCGTAGCTAATGAAATCAACGCAGTAAGATCTAGCAACATGCAGAGCTGCCTCTCTAAAGCAGATACTTCTGGTGTATCTTTGTTTTTACTCGCCTGTACCTTAATTATTTCTTCCCTGACGCTTTTGTTTCTACCTTTTATATGCTAAATATGAAATTTGATTTTTCTAAGCTGCACCTTCTGAATTCCTTTGCAGGTTGATGCAATAAAGGAAAAGGTGAAAGTTGATTCTTGTTTTCCATCTTTAAGTCTGGAGGACTAAGTCTAAGGATTCTGCATGAGTTTTTCCTTTCCTATGTTTACTACACTGCTGCTACTGCTTTTCCCCCAAACAAAATATCACTAAAGCATATGCAAATTGTTTAACTCTACAAGTAGCTAGTGCTGTAGGACAAAAGTAGATTCATTTGCTACTAATAAGCTAGTAGATGCTTAGGAAGGGCATACAGGTGATCAGTTGGATCACAGTCAACCTGGTATCGAAAGGATATACAAGTGCTACTATTTGACAGCCAATCTGACTGGGAAAACCTCCTCCAATAAGAAATAATGAAGTGTTGGACCACTGTCTCTGAACCATAAATCAATATGATATTTGCTAGTTTAAGGACTGTGATCCAGTTTCTGATCTCTTGACCATTACTAATGCGTGCTGACAGTAGGCAGAATAGATACTAGCTGCTTCAGAAGAGACTCTTCCTCACTCAGGTGTCCAGTTCTTATGGTGCTAGTCTAATCCACATGGTGCTCTAGTTCACATAGCAACTCAAAACTTCAGCTATTAGACAAAGTCTGTGGTTCTCTTCCCTGTAGTAAATTTCTTGTAGTTGTGCAAAAAAGACTGCCTTCCAAGCTCTTCAGCTTCACTAAACTTCTCTTGCTACCCCATTTAAAAAAAAAAAAAGAGAAAAAAAGATAATGCTTATGGCTCTTCTGAGGCTACTCCGAGGCTTGCCTTTTGCTATGCAATTTTGCCCTTCCAAAGGGCAGTCTCTTAAGGTTTCTGTCCATCTGCTTCTGTACAAATATCATTCCGATTCTCCTTAGACCAGAGGTCAGCCCTAGCCTGAGTTTTTCCATTAATGTGGTTGAGCAAAGGGCGAACAAACTGACAAATGGCTTGAAGATGGACTAAGTGGAAACTGCTTCTTGGTGACAAGATGTCTGTAATTACACCACTGGAACTCAAGGCTAACCTGACTAAAATGCATAGTGTAAGGTCCTTCAGCAGCTAGTAGGTGAGGCAGTAAGAAAGCGTGTGTGTGAAAAAAGGTAATTGAACTGCAGTGTTTGCATAAACTACGCATGTGTAGCAGTCATTGCAATTACATCCCACTATTCCTTAAGCTACAAGGCATTGCTGTGGGCTGCGTGTGGTTTTTTGGGGGGAGCCTGTATGGCAGTCATCTTCAGACCTCACTCTTGCTTCAGTACTTTTGCCTCTTTTTCATGCACACATAACACAAGAACATTGAATGCATGTTACTTTTCCTCTGCAGCTTATTGCAGTCCCTGTGGAAAAGCCTTTAAAACAATCTTGCTACAAGTATGTAGGGTGCTCAACCTGGTGATGCTCAAGCAAGTGGTGTAAGAACCATCCTGCAGGCTGGTTTCAAACTTGCGCTTGTGATTGTAAATACTTGTTTAGCTCTGAGGGGAGGCATCGAAACTGGGTCAAAAATGCATTATATGTCCTGGGCTGGAGGCTTTCCAAGCGTGCGTAAGCCAAATGCCTCTGCTTAGTAGCAAACTCTGCACATTCTCCTTGGATTCGCATCTCGAAACGTGTGCTTCTGTGTTCAGTGTGTTGCTATTTGAGTTAAAAACAGTGCAGTTCTCAGCACGGTGTCTGGAAATGAGTCTCAAAGCATTGGCATACACTCCTGTGCACTTTGACAGCAGCAAGCCAGATACTGGTGTGAGGCAACAAAAAGGCTTGCCATGAAAGCCCGGTCAATGAATGAACTTGTAAAGCTCAGGACTTATGCCACTTCCTGGATTTATGCCTCTAATTGAGGTTACAAATTAACAGGTTTATGGAACATGTGTTGTAATTCACAACTAAAATGAAGAAAGCTGTTACGGCTGCCTGCAAATATTTGCTAATGTAGCACAGTTAAGGTGAAAACTATTTGACTCGTGGATGTTGGTGTAGCTGAATAAGTAATGCTGATCCTGTGTAAGTACAGGAAACCTGTCTTCAAACTCTGTTATTAAGGACAGAAATGAAATGAAAGACTAATCTGGTTTGTGAGTTGTCTTACTGTCTTAAAAAGTAATTGGCATGATTGTCTCTGACTTTATTCTAAATCTTATCTCCCAGGTAAAATACCAGGACATAATTTTTGTGGTTTTTAGTTTCAGGGCCTGCCTTAGACTGTAGTAATGCTGAGTTTCCTTGGCTCTGTTTTAGTAACAAGCAATACTTCACTACAGAACAAGTTTCTTCTCTTGCCTTTCTGTAGGGGTGGGCTAACAGCACAGTTGCACTTGCTGTGCAGCAGGGTGAAGCTGGCTAGTCTGTCTTGTTACTGTGTATTAAGCTTGAACGAGTTGAGTATTTGTGGGTTTAGGCTGACTGCCACACAGTTCTAGAGTGGAAAAAAAAAAAAAGCAAGTCTTATACACATGCATTCTCTGCATTTGAACTTAAATTGCATGAGCGAATGGGTTTGGAAAGTGAAATCTTGAGGCTCAAGTGACATGTCGGATGCTATTGCAGTCTTCTGTATACAAATACCAACTTCACATTACTTTGCCTCAATGTTACGTTCAGGGAAACTTCTCCAGGTCTGGGCACTATATTAGCAATTGCTCCAATGCCAAAGGTCTCCACGTGACATTGTGCTAAAACCTGAGTTTGCGTGTCCTAAGGTTGTTGGTTCGAAGTAGTTGGAGCAACACTGACTGATGAGCTTACTGATGTCAAAGTAGCTCTAGTCCAGTATGGGACCTTTCGTACAAACCTTGAGCCCGGAGTGAACTTTCAAAGAAGTTCCACAGATCCCTCAATTAGGGACTTTTTTTTCAGGAAACAGACAATCTTGACTGCACCAGTACCAACATTGCTACTTGAATTGATCTTAACTTGTAAATGGTCTCCTTTTCTTGATGGGTGTTAACATATCACTAAGGCTTTTCCACTTCTCTGCCATGAATAAGTACCTCTTTTAGAGGAGTTTTTTTAACTGTTGGTCTCAATTCCAGGTGGATAAACTGGATGCGTCAGAGTCTTTGAGAAAGGAAGAGGAGCAAGCTACGGAAACACAACCTATCGTTTATGGTAATGCTTTAGTTCGTATGTTGTCAGTAACACGTTTTGCTTTTAAAACCTCACTTCTAGTCATGTTTTTTTTCCTGAGGAAGTCCTTGGAAATGGGACCGTTCTTTATGTGAAATCAAGTCTTAAGGGTGTGTGTTCCAAAATACGAGATAAATCACAACTGTAATGCTGCTGCTAGGGTTGGATCTGGACCGCAGGACTTAAGACTGCCCTAGCTCATACTAGGGAGTTACTGTTAAACATACAGATGTCTCCAGGGAAGCTGCAGGAATTCTGCTGGCTGAACTCTCAGTGCCGGGGAATAAAGATGAAATGGTTCTGTCTTCCAGGTCAGCCACAGCTAATGTTGACAGCAGGACCCAGTGTCGCAGTTCCTCCACAAGCACCTTTCGGCTATGGCTACACTGCACCTCCGTACGGGCAACCACAGCCTGGCTTTGGGTACAGCATGTAAGATGCAGCACAAGTCAGTTTGGAGCTAGCGTATTTTCTTACTGAAACTCCACCGTCCCTCCCCGCTTTAACTCATAACAGGGAAAAGCAAGAGTTCTGCCTCGTGTTCTTGTAACCTTTATTTCATGAAGGACTGTTTTTTCTAGCGCAAACTATTTGAATCACTTATGTTAAATCTTTTTCACATTCCATGTCATTTAGACTTTACTTTAAAAGGGGAATAGTTTAAACAACTTTGTTCAAGTGGGCTTTTGCAGGACTGCTTATTACCATTAAGTCTATTGTGAAGATTCTGATTTGCACTCTATAGTGTTAAACTCTAATATTGAATCTTAAGTTCATTGTATGTGAGCAGCTTACAGTATGTACTGTCTATTCTAAATGCATTTAAGTCTCACGGTATATTCGGAGAAAGCTAAAGCGAAGATACTTGTATTTGACCTTGCAAGACTGCTGACAAGAGACAACACTAATCAGCATATCCTACCCTGGCTGGAGTCATAGCTCTAAAAGAATTTAAAGTGCGTACAGACAACCTTGCCTGACTTAAAATGAGTAAAAGCTGTTTTTTTTTTCCTTAACCTATGCAGGTTTTTCCAGTTATGCATCTAGAAAATGCTAGTGTCTTTTTGCTCACTCCATATGTAACAGCTGACCTTATGTTGTGCTGTATCCTGTGCTTTTGTGGGACATTCCATTCAGGAACAGAGCACCATGATTCCAATCTGTGTATTTACTAACCCTGCCCTGAGGTTTGTGTATGTTGGATATTGTGGTGTTTTAGATCACTGTTTTGAGTGTACAGAAGAGAGAATTCAAGCATATTGCTGTTCAGTTTTGTTTGTGCAATTTGAAATTACTCAATTTAAAAATAAATTACTGGACTGTGGACATGCTGCATAGTGGTAGCTTCACTTTACTGTCTTCAAAAAGGACCATCGGACTCGAACCAAGCATTACAGTGCTAGTAGTATGGGGCACGCAAGTGCGTGCGTTCAAGGGGATGAGGGGCTGTTAGAGTGGCAGTGGGGACCGTTACTGGTGTCTTGCACTGAGGGGCAGTACAAGAAAATATGTAATGCTTTTCCTGTAGAAAGATTACACCAGAGAGAAGAAAATAGCACTTTCCAATAGTTGGCTGCGTGGCGGTCAACTACAGCATATTTGACCAGATGATACATTAGGATTGTAGTAGGGCGTGTCAGTTCAGTTGAGATCATGTTCTAGGTATGTAAGTTGCCTTAAATATATTTAGCTTCAAATAAAATTGACTTAAATGTTTCTCTACTGTCATATTTGAGTGGAACGAGTATTACAGCACTGGCCCTACTTGTTGTAGCTGTAGAAGCTTCTGGCCACAGTGCCAGGTTCCAGCTCCGAGGCTGAATCCCCTTCCTGCTGTGCACTCCACAGTTAATGGTGTGGTACCATCAGCTGAGCACTGCAGTGGTTCTGTGTGTGATGGTGGGTGGCAGCGTCTGGGGGAGCTTAACTTGCCTTAGGCTGTAAGTGGCTGTAGGTCTTTGTTCGAGAGTGGTGGAGCAAAGGTCTGCAGTGAGTCGTGTCAGTCCTTGAATAAGTGGCATGGTAGAAAAATGTCTCCATTCTCAGTGTTTACTCCATTTGCATTTCAACCCCTCTGATATTCCCTCTGGGTCTGTAAATTTGACTGATAGAGACAACGCCTGTTCCCTCTCATATTTGAGTGCGTATTTCATAGGCACTCAACTGGAGGATGCGGCTGAGGTTGTAGAAGAAATGTGCTCAACCACACAGTTCTTGCAAAACAGGTTTGCTATAAAATGGACTCAGAGAAAGTCCATCTCACTAGAAGTGCAGGGAACTTGCCTTTTACGGTGTTAAAGTCACAGTGGAGCTGCATGGGTGAAATTTACACAAGCCACAATCAGAATGATCTAAACTCTGTCCTGTAACATCGCTGAGTGCTTCCTTAAACCCAAGATGACCCGTTAACCCCAAGTAAAACAGGATTTAAGTTAGTCCCTATATGACCACCTGTTCAGAGGTAGGGTAACTCTACCTTGGCTAAACTGGGCCTGACCTGCCTGCAGATCCCTGCAAGTGCGGAGCTCCAGACACCTCCAGAAAGGAGCATGGCTCCAGCTGCTCCCCATAACTGTCTGCTGGCTCCTGAGCAGGCTTTGCAGCCCTGACCTTAACTTTATAAGCATGTAACACACCAGACACAAGCTATTGCATCACTCTGTTGGAAACTGTGTGTGCAGGAAGTTGGCTACAGCTGCCCTCAGCTGTATGGGGCAATTTTTAACTGCTTCACAGCAGCTGATCTTTTCTGAATTAAAGAATGTATCTCTTCAAAAAAACCCTCCTGTAAGGCAGAGAGGGGGAAACTTGTCATTTTTAGCACATGGGCCAGAACCGCTTACATTTTATTAACATGTCTATTAAGCTGCTAAACCAGACAAAGTGCAAAATCCTCAATCAAATCCACAAGTCTAAAGTAATACTGGGTTCCTTCTTGTGGGTAGTAAAATTCTGCCAGCTCTATTTTCCTCAACTCCACTGAGCCCAGCGTTTCCTTTCCCACTTTAGAACACAATACAGAAGCTAGAGAAACTCATCTCTTAAAAAAATGCAGTTACTTTATTTATACTGAGAGAACATATGGAAAAAATCACAAAACCTGGATTTTATCCCTTCAGTACTGATATATACCAATGCATCCAGCTTTCTTTGGTCCCCTGTTTAGAAGAGTTTTAGGTGACCAGAAACTTTATCTACTATGTCAGCTGGTCCCGGCCCAATGCCCAGGACAGTCTGGGAGCCTGGAGCTATCTGGGTACGACCCGCATCCTGAATTAAGCTCACAGTCAGTCCGAGGTGTTTGGCTTCAGCCAGGAGTTGGAGCAGAGTCTCTTCATCAGGAGCTTTGAGGACCACTTTTGGTTGCCCACAGTACTCCCACTGTTTGAGGAGGTCAGGATTTCTTCTCTGAACTTGCTTGTAGGCAGAAACAGCAGCATGGGAACACTGTGCTGCTACTTTACCCTTTCCCATCTTCAAATCATTGCGGACAATCAGCACCATCTTGAACTCACCGGACTCTCCCATGATGTCAGCTTTGCTCCCCAGGCTGTTTGCAGGTGAGGTCATTCTGGCTTTGGGCTGCCTTAAAAACCTCCCGCGAATGCCCCATCCCAGGCACACTCCACACGCGATGCCAGCGATGACGCTGAGGAGCCCAGGTTTGGAGAGATAATCCATAGGGGATTTTGGAGACTGGCTGTGAAAGGGAGGGGAAAGACAGGGTTTGCTCGAGGCACAGAAGGAGTGTGGCCAGCAGGGCAAGGGAGGTTATCCTCCCCCTTTGCTCTGCCCCAGTGAGGCCACATTTGGAGTGCTGTGTCCAGTTCTGGGCCACCCAGTTCAAGAAGGACAGGGAACTGCTGAAGAGAGTCCAGGGGAGAGCTGCCAAGATGATCAGGGGCTGGAGCATCTCCCTTGTGAGGAAAGGCTGAGAGACCTGGGTCTGTTCAGCCTGGAGAGGAGAAGGCTGAGGGGGGATCTCATCAGTGCTTATAAATATCTGAGGGGTGGGGGTCAGGGGGATGGGGCCGGGCTCTTTCCAGTGGTGCCCAACGCCAGGCCAAGGGGCCACGGGCACAAGCTGGAACACGGGAAGTTCCCCCTGAAGATGAGGACAAACCCCTTCCCTGTGCGGGTGCCCGAGCAGGGGCACAGGCTGCCCAGAGAGGCTGTGGGGTCCCTTCCCTGGAGACATTCACCCCCCGCCTGGACGCGGCCCTGTGCCCCTGCTCTGGGGGTGCCTGCTCACGCAGGGGTGGGACGGGATGAGCTCCAGGGGGCCCTTCCGGGATTTTCACCCCGTGAGCGCGCACGGGGCTGTGCGGGGGCGGCGTTTGATAGGAGGGGGCCCATCCTCGTGCCCTGGGAAGGGCTGTTCAGAGGCGCCTTCCTCGGTGCGCGGTCCCCTGCGCTGCCAGTGACGGCTTTCTACTCGCAAACGCGTCACCGGTGACGGTGCACAACTTATCGGTGACGGGCTTCAACTCGGGGAGCAGAACGAAGAGAGAAAAGCCCGCAAGTTTTGTTAAAATCACACGTGAAAACGGACCCTTGAGCTCGCCCCGCCGCTTACCTGCCACGCGCCCACCAGGCCGCTGACGCTCCGCCGTCGCTCGGAAGTGACGCCACCAGGGCGTGGCCAGGAGGGGCGGAATAAGAGCTGACCGCCGGTCGCGAATAGGGTGGGGTTAGGCGTGAGGCTCATAGGAAGTGACGCGCGCGGTGGGCGGGAAGGCCCGGATTTGGCCCCGCCCCCATTTCCGGGTTGGCCCGGGCCCAGTGGGAGCTACCGGCGCGGAGTGGGGTGAGTGTGTGGCCGAGGGGTCGGCTCGGCTGAGCTTGGCTTGGCCTGGCTGGGTCGCCGCAGGGCCTTCCCCGGGTAGTGGGGGGGTGTCCGCGCGGCCGTCCGCTCAGCGGCACCGCGTCCCCCATCCCGCCCCCTCAGCACCGAGCCCGCGGCCGCTCCCCTCCCGGCCGGCCCCGGCGCCGCCGCCCCCTCCTCCTCTCCCGGTGTCCTCGCGGTGACACCGGCGGCCTGGCGGTGGGGCAGCCCAGCGGCGGTCCGGCCCCGCGGCGGGGCGGGGCGGCGGGGGGAGGCCTTCAGGGGGGCGGGAGAGCCGGCAGGCGGGGCGGCGGCGTCCCAGGGCACCGCGACCCTCCGAGGGCCCGCGATGTCGGTGTTGTGCGAGCCTGGGGCGGCGGGAGAGGCCCGGCCCGGTGCGGGGAAGCTGCAGGCGGGAGGCGGCCGCGGGCAGAGCGCTGCGGGGTGAGGGAGGCCGGGAGGGGGAGAGCCGAGAGGCTTCCCCGAGCCGCTGGAGGTGCGGAGGCCGCTCCGCACCGTGTTCAGGGCCGCGGCTCTGCTGCTGCCAACCCATTCCCCGTCCCACGGGACACCGGCTCCACTCGGGACGCTTCATGCCGCGCCGGACAAAACCCCGCAACCAGTGTGGTAGAATCGCCCTGCTTTGGCCCAGGGGAGGAAGCCTGATGACACAGGGAGAAATTCATCCTTCCAGCTGCAAGGAGTCGGAATCCGACGGTCTCTGTCTGCTTCTCCAGCAGAAATGTGTTGCGCTCCCCTAGCTGGGCTGTAACTGCATCCTCTGCCTCACGCCAGCGCTCCTGGTTCCTAGCGGCTGCCGCTTGGCTTATGGACTTGTGTGGATAGGCCCAAACCCGGGAACAGTCTTAATGACTCATGTCTGCTGACGAAAGTTAAGCGCCTAGATGGGTTTGTCTGTTCTTCTGTTCTCTGGCCAATGTCCTCTAGTGAGTACAGAAGGTAATAAAGGAGTGAGTTTCCTGTTTCATTCCAGTTTTGCCTCTTAGATGTTTGGCGAGTCGTGTAGGTGACCTGAGGGAAGGGGTGGTAAGTTTGTTTGGTGGCTGTTTATCTATGAAATGCTGTGAATCCAGGTTATCCGCTTCGAACTGCACATATGACATTCCTTCAGGATCCTCTCCTGTCCTTGTCTCTGCTGTGTGATTACCAACAAGTGGGTATCCTGGTTTAGTTAAGGTTAATAATATGGGTTGAGCGCTCTGAGGTGGAGAGAGTGTGATAATACTCTTTTATGCCTTGGAGCATATGAATTTTGTTTGAGCAGTGGCTTCTGGTGCTGTTTTACTGTTAGGACTTCTGCTCTTCTAAGGTTGTTTCACCCCATTTCCTGCCAGATAGGTTGACTGGTGGTTCTCGTGCTTTATACCGCCTTACCGTACGATTGCATATATAAGCTCTTCTTAATGCATTAATTTACCTATTGAAATGGGCTTCGCTATGTCAGTCTTCGTTCTTTCAATCCATTATTTCTGCAGTATGAGACGCACTTTTCTTTATTCCTTATTGCTTGTAATGATAGTTGTAATGATTGCTTCATCCCATGTTTTTAGATGAGAGTTTGAAAAAACACGTTTCCAGTTGTGCAATGGGAGGTGAGCGCTACTTGTTAATTTGAGCTAAGCTTCTCGTCCTACTTAACAGCTGAAATCAGTGGTACTTACAGTTTCTGTGGGAAAGGAGAGGAGGAGTCTTAGTAGCTTTTAAGTGGGTAGTAGCAATGAGGAAGGTGAGTACACTGGGATCAAGCCTCTTAGCTGGAATGCCTGTGCTATTTCCATCTTAAAGCTTTTTTTCTCTGCGGTTGTCTTTGAATATCTCTTGAATGTCATAACTGTTTCTGACTATACCTTGTGAATGCCTCTCCTGAGAGCATTACATGTAATTAGAGCATATTTTGAGATCTCCTTTTATTTCTTAAACTTTGCTTTTAAAACAAAAAACTGACTCCTGATGTGTAGTAAGAGTAGGCCAGTTCTTCTGGTATAGTGGTGATGGGAAGCACGTTGTTATCTGAAAGTTAGAACTTTAACTTCTGTTACTTGTGGAGAAGTCTGAGTTGGATGGACTTTGCTGTTCCATGAGAACAAAGAGCACGGCCTTGAAGCTGTTGCAACACTAACCTTTTTGTGTTCCTACAGCAGGTTGGGACCTTAGTCCCAGGGCAGCACGTTGGTGGTTTTGGTGCTGCACTGATCGGGTGGACCCGGGAGACAGTAAGATATTAGTGAGGCAGGCAGTGTTCAGTGTATTTCAAACTTGTTAAGAGAATACATTTCTCTCTTACAAGGCTCAGAATTAGCCTCTCTGATTCACGTTGTATGGGCAGTGTATTCTCACGGAGTGGCCGAGGCAGCCATAGTGTAACCTGAACTGGTTCCACTTAGAGGCTGTTAATGTCTGACAAGCAGACGTTATTGTCTCAGGAGCATGTTTCAGCTACTGTTTTTTCTGCAGGGTTTGTTAGATACTTCTGTCCATTCCCTTTCATCTCTGCTGTACCTCCCCTTAGAGAAGAAGCACCCTGGATATAACAGCTGGGCGGGTTCAAGCATCTTCTTGCGGGGAAACTGTCTCCCAGCTCTTACAAGATAGGATAAAGACAAAGTTCCTACCAAATCTCCACTCTCCACCAGCTGCTGGAGGAGTCAGAGGTGGTGATTCTTAAGGCTGCGTTTATACTTTTATTTTTTAAACTCGTCATTCGTTCCTAGTCAAATTTTAGCGGACCATTTTTGTGCAGGATGTGTTATCATCCTGTGACAATTCCCATGACCTTTCTTTCCTCTGTGCCTTTTGGAAGCATAGGGAGGCTGACAGCGGAGAGCTTGATTGCCACCTTCTGAAGGCAGAATGTGGTCTGAGGGCTGCAAGACAAACATCTTGGCGGATAGTATGTGCGTGGGTTTCTGTATAGGCCTCTGGACCTGTGGGCGTGAAAGATACTGCGTCTCTTTAGTCACCTGAATATTAAGTTATGGTCTTTTTTTCCAACGTTGTGTGGCCCCTCACTCCAAAGACTTTCTGCTCGTATCAGCCTTCCCAAATCATCTGTTTTGCTGAGAGGGCTGCTTGGGCATACGTGACGTGCCCTCCCCGTGAGGTATGTTGCTGTGGCACTGATCAGTGCTGTGGTAGTACTTGTCACCAAATCTCTGTTTGAGAGAGGGCATGAAGTACCATGTGTTATAATTCTGTCCCATTCAAAATCTGGGTATAATTGAGCTGGGCGCTTGGGAAACTGAAGTTAGCATAGCAGCACAGCAGTAATGCTAAGGAGGTCTCCAGCGATCTCCTCAGGTCACTGTCTCAGCAGCGTGTTTCACCCTCTCTGATAACCTTGATGTGGTTTTCTGAGCAGCTGGTTGAGCATTGTCCCAGGCAGCAGAGGAGCAGTCTCATTCTGCAGGCTGGTCTCTCCACCCCAGGCTTGCTGCCTGCTGGCAGCTAAATAGCACTGAGCTGGTCTGCGATCTGCATTGTAGCATGAGATGCTACACTGATAATGTTCACATTCCCGGTTATTTCCGTTTCCTTTCTTAAATTTAAATTGCTTTTCTTTTTCAGCAGGAAAGGCCTGAGCAACCTGAATTTTGCTTTTCTTACCACCTTCCGTGCCTTTTCATCTATATATTGTACTCTGTACTCTACTGTATTATTATAGCACCTGATTCTACTGCTGGATCTACACAGACAATATTCATGTTTCACCTGAGAAAAATCCAGCCAGGAGAACAGTTTAATATATGTGGCCTTAATGGCAGGGACAAAACTTTTAGCAACCACAAAAGAAAGCGCACAGCATCCCTGAAACTCATGTTACAACACTATTAAATCATTCTTTCCTAAAAGATGTCCCAAAGTATTTTTGGAAAAGTGGAAATTTTAACTCTAAATTGTCAGATGACTTTTTTTGAAATAGTATTTTGCTAGGAATTGGAAAATAGGTCTGGTGTACAGAGGCATAACCCACAAAATGGAAACCTGTGGTCTTCAACTGAATTACTTTTCCTTTGAGGGATTAAACTATTTTAGTTAGAAAAACATTTTTAGTATGGGAATAAATGCACTCATATCAAAGTAACCCATTATAGCTAAATCTGCTGAGATTTTTAACGTCTTTCAGATGTGTCCTAATTTATTTTAATTGAATGCTTCCCCTGAGTGTTAAAGGACTGGAAAAAAATCAAGCAGTTACTTTTTCTGTTTTCTATCATCTTTAGGAAAGTTATTAACCTTCAGGTTAGGGACTGTGTCAGTTTTGTATCACATGATGAACAGTATTATCGTACTCTGTAGGGACAGAAGGTTTGGAAGAGCAGTCGCTTTGGTCTTGAATGTCTACAGAGCTGAGGACGTAGGCATCTGTTCCGCTGGCTTCGAATACAGAAGAAGCAGTGAAGAGTGACATAGTTGTGCGGAGCTGAAAGGGTATGTAAAGTTTCACTTCAAGACGGATCTCGTCCTTTACCTAAATGTGTTCACGGGCCAGGCAGCCTTTGACTTTTGAGGGAAGGTGCTCTCCAGACTGTTACTTTGCCAAGAAACTGTTAACTTATTCCCTGTGTAAATTGTTGCCTATGTAGACCATTTGATGACTGAAACAGAACCATGTTGCAGATGTATAATGCTGTCTGTTCTAGTGCGATTAGAGATCCACCTGCGGAAGTCTGGTTTTTAATCTTTTGTTGTCCTTACTGTAACTGAAGAACAGTGGTGTAGATAAAGAGGGAATGCTTATCAGAAAAGTTGGGGAGAAAGAAGGAGCAGGGTACCTGCAGGACTGGAGCATGTGGGTTAAAATGCAAGAAATTACAAAAGACTGGAAATGGTGTGTTGCAAAGGTGGCTGGGAGAAAACATCAGCAAAACGGTCTCAGCTATAAATCTAGCTCTAGCAGCTGTGTGACAAGTAACCTTGACGGAGATGAGAGTCAGGGTTCCAGCGTCTCTTTAAGAAGTGGTATGAGTTAGTGATACAGTGCCTGGGAAAGCAGTGATATTAAAATAGTTTAACAGCTTCCTAGTTGTCCCAGCACATTGGAAAGGAGTCCTCAAAAAATCCTTAGTTACAGAACGTGAGCCCCCATTCGGCTGCTCCGTGTGAGAGCGCGAGCACCCAACTGCCGTATCTTAAACTGTTTCCTTTTACGTAAGTGCACCCAACGCTTGGGTGCTTCAGCAGCTTCCTCAGAGCTTCAGAAAGAAGAGGCTTTTGTCCTTTTCTCTGATTACGGAGCGCAGAGATCGCAGTGCCTAATTTTATGTTCTCATGCTCTAATAGCTTGTTATGCTTTGTCTCACTTATGCTGTGAAGCGCCAGTCACAGTTACCATAAGCCCTTTTTGTTGACCAATTTACATTTTGACTAGGAATAATTGTCTTTTTATACTTAATGTTATGGCTTGCACTAAAGCTGAATAGTGTATTGTGGGCTATTTGTTCAGCCCTACAAAGAAGTTCTTGTGCGAGCACAGCTCTAACAAATGATCTAAGCGACTCTGATACAAAAACTGTTCAAAGTTGTTTTTCTCAGTCTTTTAAATAGTTTATTTTCATATTTGCTGGTAGCTGCTCAATGTATTAGGCAAATTTATTTTTAGATATGGACTCTGTGTCTTTTTCATCATTTGTAAGAAGCGAAGTTCTGTTTAGCAGGTGGAATTTATTTTCCTGTGGTGAACTAGCATGGATTTAGTGTAGACTTGAGTACGTGGACTCTGTTAATGAAGGGTAACTCCATTTTGGGTCAGTCTCCCACTCTGAATAATCTCCATGGGGAGACATTAGTGCAGGACTGGTGATTCTAATAGGCGTCAAACAGAGCAACAGATCAGAGAGCTGAGCTTTGTGGATGCACATCCTGCAGTTCCTTATGCTAAGATGCTTTAAGTATAATTAGACTTTGGTAAACCAAGGAGTTTTTTCTGAAACCAATAAGGGTTTGGTTTCTGAATTGCAGCTCATTTGGACTTGCCATGTGATAGGTATCAAGTCTCCTAGTCAACCAGTACTCTTAAATAGAAGTTTTCAGAGCTTTTCCGCAGAATTTTTGAACTTTAAGACCTTCTTAACAAGTATTTGCTCCACAGAAGTGTGCGAGGGGATTATTTATCTGCTTTGCTGTAAATGTTGACTTGTGTACTTGAGGTAGTGTTATGCAAAGCTAATCCCAGATTAGTGCCTTTCCAAGCAGGCAGGGTAAAACTGGCTCTGCTAGTTGAGCTTGTGCAAGCTGTAATATGTCCCTAACGATGCACCTGAGATCTCTAGAGGTTGATGGTTTTTATGTGCTGGTAAGATGTTTAACGAATTGCAGTGGAATTCCCTTCATGGAGAGGGAGTGTTGTGCACAGCCTAGATTTTAGCATCAAACATGGAGAGCAGTTTGTGTTACATCAAATTAACTTTATTGAAATGTAATTACGCTGAGCAGAGACCAAACCAATTGAGACTTCGATTTTGAAGGCTGGATTTGCACAAGGAAAAAGAATTAACTTCAAAATGAGGAACATGTGGCTTCCACTTAAATTTGTTTTGTTTTAATGTTTGTTATATTTAAGCCAACAAAATGTGACTGAAGTTCCCTAAACCAGAATGATTTTTTTAGCATGGCTGTGTGCAGAACAGCTCTGATGGCTTTTGCTTCGTAAGCAGATTTCTGTGAACATCAGGCTTCCTAACTGTGGATGCCCAATTTAAATGCTCTCCCCTGCAGTTTGTGCTTTGTGTGTGTAACACCTGTGTGTGTGATATACACATACATGTGTGTATATAAGCTTATATTGTGACTATATATAAATATGTATTTATACGTATAAAAAACAAGAGCATGACAAGCAAGTGCGGTCAGTAGAAACGAAACCCCCACCATCTACAGGGACTTGCTGTCCTAATGAAATTAGGAGATGGCTAAACATTTGATCCTTCTATCACCGTAGCAACTGGCCGGTTATCCTCAGTCAAGTACTGGTGTAACTCCCCCGACCTCCAGGGTGTCAGGCTGCTGTAGAACTGATCTGAGGACAGGGGGAGGTTCGCATTTCTGCTGTTTGACTAGCAGTTCAGAGC